>NC_141098.1:17160991-17760991 GCF_041138505.1 Cibotium barometz | reverse complement strand
ATAAATAGGTTCTGGGGAAACTCTATTCTAGGAGACTAGGCCAACGGGCGGCTGTGCCTTGCATGGATGGGGAAGAAAGCGTTCTCTAGGAATCAAGATTAGTAGTTGCCCAAATTATAATCAATTACCCTATGGGTAATTTGACTTTTAGAAGACCACCCTCATCCTATGGGATAGGACTAGGTCATACCTACCCTTGAATCTTTACATGGTCAAGGTGTCGACGAGTAGGAAATTTTCTCCAAGAGCTAAGACTTAGTAGCCTATCTTAAGTTTTTGCCCTATTTTTAAAGAGGGAAACCTTACAATTAGTATCAAAGCAAAGGCTAACTATCAAGGGATTAAAACAAGTGATTGTTTGTCATATGAGGATGAATCAATCATCTCTACTGGCCATAGAAATGGTTTTAATATCCTTACATGTTGTCGTCTAAAAATCATAAGAAATGCAAAATTGGTTGGAAGCATTGTTGTCAATCTAACCACTCAAACCAGAATGAGTTATGGGATGCCATGGAAGTACACCTTCGTGAAAGGTTTTTTCCTCCACAATTTTGAGAGGATAAAATGAAAGAATTTTTGGAGATAATCCAAGAAGGGAAGACCCTAGAAGAATACCACCAAAATCTTGCTAAAACTTCTCCGATTAGCTCCAGAGATGGATGAGGTAACTCTTCTCCACCAACGACTCATTTGGAAGCTTAATCTACCTTTGATGAATAACTTCGTCAAGAATGCAAAACCATCCTCCTCTATTTCAGAAGCCATAATTATAGCCAGAGACTATGATAAAGTTTTTTTTATGTAGAGGGTGTCGAGAAGGACATGAGTTCTTCCATGTTAATCAAGAAGAGGTCCCCTAATTTTCAAGAGGAACATCAAGCCCACCCTTGGCTACTATAAGGAATCATGAGCTAGAGTAAAATTAGGTCAAGAAATAGGGATAACGAGGTTAAAGATAATCGAATTCAACAAGTATTTCTATGAGTAAATAGAAGAGGATTGGTGCAAGATTCATGTGAAGTAATGTACATGATGAATAGAGGTATTCTAGAAGAGGATACTAAGATTATGCAATTGCTATCGTAGGTTAGATTTCGTAAAGGATTATTCCCTCACGTTTTCCATGACAAATTCTTAAGTACCATATTACATGGGGATATATAATAAGGAATTTGTAAGGAAGGATTATGATTTTTTTAATAAAAAGGTTTATATTGTATGAGAGGTATAATGGATGCATGAACTTAGGATAATAAAGCCAATTAACTTTAGACTAATAAAGACCGTTTGGGGGCACAACAAAACGAGCCAAACACATGAAATAAGGGACTTTTTAGAAACAATTTTTAGATAAAAGAAGATTTCTAACTAGTGGGGGGACACCACTTTGGAAGAGAGAGGAGGATTTACTTAGATACTGTCCCAGCTCGCGAGATGAGGACGTCTCGAATCTTTTAAGTGGGGGGGAGATTGTAAGGTCCCTTCAGAGTCATGTATGTGTCTCTTTTAATATAGATTTCAAGAAGGAAAGAGAGTGCACTTAGAGAAGAGTGAGGCAATAAGGCTAGAAACATTAGGAAAGTAATAGAGTAAAAATAGTAGCTCCAAAAATCCTAAAAGAAATAAGAAGACAAGAATAGTTCTTGTGCTTGTGTAGTCGGATGGCACAGACGTTAGTAAGGCCCGGAGTCGGCCCATGGTATGTATCCCTCGTACCATTGGGAGAATGAGGTTCTTCGATTGAGGCGAGTGATTGTGATGCTGTCTAGTTTTGAGGGCCCCGGCTAGTGCGGTGAATAAGCCCACCCTAGTGTGTAGACATCCCTCTGAGGGGTAGGAGGATCGAGCGACGGAGCCTGAGAGGGCGACAGGCCGGCTTGTGTCCTCGTTGTGGCGAGCGCAGCCTCGACGATGAGGTTCATGTCCCATAGTAGTAGGGATGTAGAGGTTGGAAGGTTGGATTCTAGATCATCGACAGTATAAAGGAAAAGAATAAGGGAGCCGGTTTGGCTTGTATGAAATTGATTCATGTATAAACTATTTTTATAAAGCTTGTATAACTTTGGCATTATTGTACTGTGAAAAAAGGCTGTTTTAACGAACCTTGTGAAAAGGGCCTTAATTCAGGAATATGTTTATTTAGGTCAAAACAGCTTGGTAGGATTAATTAGAAAACAAATTGACACGTGAGTAGGGTGGAAAGTGGGAGGATGGAAAGCCTGGAGATGATGACACCATCCTACGACGGCGGGTGGACCCGATTAGTCAGGTAGCTTTCCAACAAATTAAGTGAAAGCCCTATGTTAGATAAATAGGTTGCCCAAATTATGATCAATTACCCTATGGGTAATTTGAGTTTTAGAAGACCACGCTCCTCGTGTGGGATAGGACTAGGTCTTACCTACAAATTGTCTCCTTGAATTTTACTTTGTCAAGGTGTCCCCACGAGTAGGAAATTTTCTCCAAGCTAAGACTTAGTAGACTATCTTAAGTGTTTCCCCTATTTTAGAAGGGAGGAACCTTACAATTAGTATCCAAGCAAAGGCTAACTATCAAGGGATTAAAACAAATGATTGTTTGTCATATGAGGATGAATCAATCATCTCTACTGGCCATAGAAATGCTTTTAATATCCTCACATGTTGAGACAATCATCGCTATGAAATTGCGCTTGTATCTTGGGGGTGCACAGGCAAGATACTTGTACAATAAATTTGAATAATAGGATTGGGGAGGAAACCTTTTGAGGATAAAAAACATAGGGTGATCAAATTAAGAAACTAGTGGTGGAGACTGAATAACTAGAAGGATAGACCGAAACTTTGTTTAGATAAATTTTTAGGATATATCTCATTAACTCGCATATTATAAATTATTAAGATTATAACTCCATTAAGGTTTGAATAGTTGGCGTATGAATGCCATCCATTGGATGCTTTACACTAGGATGATCGTCCAAGATCTTGAGCCCATCTCAGACAAACATGGGTCTAACTTGGGATGTGTAATTCCCAGAGGATCATGCTATTAGATGTGTTAATCCCAAGATACTAGATGTGTCACTTTTAAAATACTAATCATCTCAGATGTGTTAATCTTTGGATGTGTCAATCCCAAGGCACTAGATGTATAATTCTTAAAAAAAATGAAGATCTCAGATGTATTAATCTAGAGTGCCCTCAGATGTGCTGCTATGATAAGTATTTGATAGTTTTAAACTTTTCATAAATACAAGGAAAGAAGAAAGTTGACCGTTGCACGTCAAAATCATAAGAGATGCCGAATTAGTTGGAAGCACTATTGTCAATCTAACCACTCGAACCATAATCAGTTATGGGATGCTGCCATGAAAGTACACCTTCGTGAAAGGTTTTGTCCTCCAGGATTTTGAGAGGATAAAATGAATGAATTTTTGGAGCTAACCCAAGAAGGGAAGACCCTGGAAGAATACCACCAAAATCTTGCTAAAACTTCTTCTATTAGCTCCAGAGATGGATGAATAAGCCCACCGTAGTGTGTAGACATCCCTTTGAGGGGCAGGAGGATTGAGCGACAGAGCCTGAGAGGGCGACAAGTGGGCTTGAGTCCTTGCCAGTGCGGTCGACGACGAGGTGTATGGTCCCATAGGGTTCTGCCCACCACGAGCATGTAGAGGCTGGAAGGCCCAATTCTAGATCATCATCGGCAGCATAAAGGAAAAGAATAAGAGAGCCGGTTTAGCTTGTATGAAATTGATTCATGTATAAACTTTTTTTTATTAATCTTGCAAGTCCTTAGCATTATTGTACTGTGGAAAAAGGCTGTTTCAACGAGCCTTGTGATGAGAAGGGACTTAATTAAGGAACATGTTTATTTATGTCACAAACAGTGTGGTAGGATTAATTAGAAAACAAATTGACGTGTGGTAGGATTAATTAGAAAACAAATTGACGTGTGAGTAGGGTGGAAAGTGGGAGGATGGAATGCCCTGATGACACCATCCTACGGAGGACGGGTGGACCCAATTAGTCGAGTAGCTTTCCAACAGATTAAGTGAAGGCCCTACGCTAGATAAATAGGTTCTCGGGCAACACTATTCTAGGAGACTAGTCCAACGGGCGGCTGTGCCTTGCATGGATGAGGAAAGAAGTGATGTCTCCAGGAATCAAGATTAGTAGTTGCCCAAATCATGAGGATCAATTACGCTATGGGTAATTTGACTTTTAAAGAACCACGCTCTCCTTGCGGGACAGGTCTAGGTCTTACCTACAAATTGTATCCTTGAATCTTTACATGGTCAAGGTGCGACGAGTAGGAAATTTTCTCCGAGATAAGACTTCGTAGACTATCTTAAGTGTTTCCGCTATTTTGGAAGGAGGAGCATCATCGGCAGTATAAAGGAAAAGAATAAGAGAGCCGGTTTGGCTTGTATGGAATTGATTCATGTATAAACTTTTTTTATAAAGCTTGTACAACTTTGGCATTATTGTACTGTGAAAAAAGGCTGTTTTAACAAACCTTGTGAAAAGGGCCTTAATTAAGGAATATGTTTATTTATGTCAACAAACAGTTTGGTAGGATTAATTAGAAAACAAATTGACACGTGAGTAGGGTGGAAAGTGGGAGGCTGGAAAGTCTAGAGATGATGACACCATCCTACGACGGCGGGTGGACCCGATTAGTCAGGTAGCTTTCCAACAAATTAAGTGAAAGCCCTATGTTAGATAAATAGGTTGCCCAAATTATGATCAATTACCCTATGGGTAATTTGAGTCGTAGAATGGTGTCCTCAAGGCATTCCATCCTCCCACTTTCCCCCTACTCACACGTCGATTTGTTTTCTAATTAATCCTATCATACATAAATAGACATGTTTCTTAATTAAGGCCCTTCTCATTACAAGGTTCGTTAAAACAACCTTGTAAAAAAGTTTATAAAAAAAAGTTTATACATGAATCAATTCCATACAAGCTAAATTGGCTCTCTTATTCTTTTCCTTTATACTGCCGATGATCTAGAATTCGGCCTTCCAGCCTCTACATACTGCTGGGCAAAAACCTATGGGACCATACACCTCGTTCGTCGTTGGCCGTGTTGGCAAGGACTCAAGCCTGCCTGTCGCCCTCTCAGGCTCCGTCGCTCAATCCTCCTGCCCCTCAGAGGGATGTCTACAGAATACGGTGGGCTGATTCATCCATCTCTGGAGCTAATCCAAGAAGTTTTAGAGCAAGATTTTGGTGGTATTCTTCCAGGGTCTTCCCTTCTTGGGTTAGCTCCAAAAATTAATTCATTTTATCCTCTCAAAATCCTGGAGGACAAAACCTTTCACGAAGGTAAACTTTCATGGCATCCCATAACTGATTATGGTTTGAGCTAGTCCTATCCCGCATGGGGAGCGTGGTCTTCTAAAACTCAAATTACCCATAGGGTAATTGATTGATCATAATTTGAGCACCTATTTATCTAACATAGGGCTTTCATTTAATTTGTTGGAAAGCTACCTGACTAATCGGGTCCACCCGCAATCGTAGGATGGTGCCATGATCTCGAGGCTTTCCATCCTCCCACTTTCCACCCTACTCACGCGTCAATTTGTTTTCTAATTAATCCTACCAAACTGTTTGACATAAATAAACATATTTCTTAATTAAGGCCCTTGTTAAAACAGCCTTTTTTCACAGTATAATAATGCCAAAGTTTTACAAGCTTTATAAAAAAAGTTTATACATGAATCAATTTCATACAAGCCAAACCGGCTCTCTTATTCTTTTCCTTTATACTGCCGATGATCTAGAATCCAACCTTCCAGCCTCTACATCCCTATTAGAGACATGCACCTCACGTCGAGGCCACGCTCACCACCACGAGGACGCAAGCCGGCTTGTCGCCCTCTCAGGCTCCGTCGCTCGATCCTCCCACCCCTTAGAGGGATGTCTACACACTAGGGTGGGCCTATTCACCGCACTAGCATGGGCCCTTCAAAAGTAGACAGCATCACAATCACTTACCTCAATCGGAGAACCTCATTCTCCCAATGGTATGAGGGATACATACCATGGGCCGACTCCGGGCCTTACTAACATCTCTCCCATCCGGCTACACAAGCACAAGAACTATTCTTGTCTTCTTATTTCTTTTAGGATTTTTGGAGCTACTATTTTTACTCTATTACTTTCCTAATGTTTCTAGCCTTATTGCCTCACTCTTCTCTAAGTGCACTCTCTTTCCTAATGTTTCTAGCCTTATTGCCTCACTCTTCTCTAAGTGCACTCTCTTTCCTTGTTGAAATCTATATTAAAAGAGACATATACATGACTCCGGAGGGACCTTACAATCTCCCCCCCACTTAAAAGATTCGAGATGTCCTCATCTCGTGAGCTGGGACAGTATCTAAGTAAATCCTCCTCTCTTCCAAAGTGGTGTCTCCCCACTAATTAGAAATCTTCTTTTATCTAAAAATTATTCCTAAAAAGTTCCTTATTTCATGTGTTTGGCTCGTTTTGTTGTGCCTCCAAACGGTCTTTATTAGTCTAAAGTTAATTGGCCTTATTATCCTGAGTTCATGCATCCATTATACCTCTCATACAATATGAACCTTTTTATTAAAAAATCATAATCCTTCCTTACGAATTCCTTATTCTATATCCCCATGTAATATGGTACTTAATAATTTGTCATGGAAAAACATAAGGGAATAATCCTTTACGAAATCTAACCTACAATAGCAATTGCATAATCTTAGTGTCGTCTTCTAGAATACCTCTATTCATCATGTACATTACTTAACATGAATCTTGCACCAATCCTCTTCTATTTACTCATAGAAATACTTGTTGAATTTGATTATCTTTAACCTCGTTATCCCTATTTCTTGACCTAATTTTACTCTAGCTCATGATTCCTTATAGTAGCCAAGGGTGGGCTTGACGTTCCTCTTGAAAATTAGGGGACCTCTTCTTGATTAACATGGAAGAACTCATGTCCTTCTCGACACCCTCTACATAAAAAAAACTTTATCATAGTCTCTGGCTATAATTATGGCTTCTGAAATAGAGGAGGATGGTTTTGCATTTTTGACGAAGTTATTCATCAAAGGTAGATTAAGCTTCCAAATGAATCGTTGGTGGAGAAGAGTTACCTCATCCATCTCTGGAGCTAGTCGGAGAAGTTTTAGCAAGATTTTGGTGGTATTCTTCTAGGGTCTTCCCTTCTTGGATTATCTCCAAAAATTCTTTCATTTTACCCTCTCGAAATTGTGGAGGAAAAAACCTTTCACGAAGGTGTACTTCCATGGCATCCCATAACTCATTCTGGTTTGAGAGGTTAGATTGACAACAATGCTTCCAACCAATTTTGCATTTCTTATGATTTTTAGACGACAACATGTAAGGATATTAAAACCATTTCTATGGCCAGTAGAGATGATTGATTCATCCTCATATGACAAACAATCACTTGTTTTAATCCCTTGATAGTTAGCCTTTGCTTTGATACTAATTGTAAGGTTTACCTCTTTAAAAATAGGGCAAAAACTTAAGATAGGCTACTAAGTCTTAGCTCTTGGAGAAAATTTCCTACTCGTCGACACCTTGACCATGTAAAGATTCAAGGGTAGGTATGACCTAGTCCTATCCCACAGGATGAGGGTGGTCTTCTAAAAGTCAAATTACCCATAGGGTAATTGATTATAATTTGGGCAACTACTAATCTTGATTCCTAGAGAACGCTTTCTTCCCCATCCATGCAAGGCACAGCCGCCCGTTGGCCTAGTCTCCTAGAATAGAGTTTCCCCAGAACCTATTTATCTAGCGTAGGGCTTTCACTTAATCTATTGGAAAGCTACCTAACTAATCGGGTCCACCCGTTCGTAGGAGGATGGTGCCGTCTCGAGGCTTTCCATCCTCCCACTTTCCACCCTACTCACGTGTCAATTTATTTTCTAATTAATCCCACCAAACTATTTGACATAAATAAACATAATCCTTAATTAAGGCCCTTTTCACAAGGTTGTATCTGCACATGAAAGGGTGAACTTATGATTTTTAGGCGAGCAAGGGTGAACTTTCTTCTTTTAGAAAGTTCAAAACTATCAAATACTTATCATAGCACCACATCTGAAGGCACTCGGGATTAATATATCTGAGATCTTCATTTTTTAAAGAATTACACGTCTAGGGCCTTGGGATTGACACATCCAAAGATTATTAGGATTAACACGTCTGAGACGATTAGTTTTTTAAAAATTACACATCTAGTATCTTGGGATTAACACATCTAATATCTTGATCCTCTAGGAATTACACATCCCAAGTTAGACCCCTGTTTGTCTGAGATGGGTTCAAGATCTTGGATGATCATCCTAGTGTAAAGCATCCAATGGATGGCATTCATACATCAACTATTCAAACCTTAATGGTGTTCTAATCTTAATAATTTATAATATGCAAATTAATGAGATATATCCTGAAAATTTCTCTATACAAAGTTTCAGTCTATCCTTCTAGTCATTCAGTCTCTCAGTGGTTTCTTAATTTGATCACCCTATGTTTTTTTCCTCAAAAGGTTTCCTCCCCAATCTTATCTCTCAAATTTATTGTACAATTATCTTGCGCGTGCACCCCCAAGATATAAGCACAATTTTATAGGATGATTGTCTCAACATGTGAGAATATTCAAACCATTTCTATGGTCAGAGGATATGATTGATTCATCCTCATATGACAAACAATCACTTGTTTTAATCCCTTGATAGAGTTAGCCTTTGCTCTAATACCGATTGTAATGCTCCCCCTTCCAAAATAGAGGAAACACTTAAGATAGTCTACAAAGTTTAATCTCAGAGAAAATTTCCTACTCGTCGCACCTTGACGATGTAAAGATTCAAGGATACGATTTGTAGGTAGGACCTAGACTTATCCCGCAGGGAGAGCATGGTTCTTTAAAAGTCAAATCACCCAAAGCGTAGTTGATCTTTATTTGGGCAACTACTAATCTTGATTCCTGGAGACATCACTTTTTTCCTCATCCATGCAAGGCACATGTGCCCGTTGGCCTAGTCTCCTAGAATAGTGTTGCCCGAGAACCTATTATCTAGCATAGGGCTTTCACTTAATCTGTTGGAAAGCTACCCGACTAATTGGGTCTACCTGTCCTCTGTAGGATGGTGTCGATAGGGCATTCCATCCTCCCACTTTCCACTCTATTCACGCATCGATTTGTTTTTTAATTAATCCTACCACACTGTTGGTGGGGACAGAAATAAACATGTTCCTTAATTAAGGCCCTTCTCATCACAAGGTTCGTTAAAACAACCTTTTTCCACAATACAATAATGCCAAGGACCTGCAAGATTTATAAAAAAAAGTTTATACATGAATCAATTCCATACAAGCTAAACGGGCTCTCTTATTCTTTTCCTTTATACTGTCGATGATCTAGAATTCGGCCTTCCAGCGTCTACATGCTGCTAGGCAAAACCCTATGGGACCATACACCTCGTCGTCATCCGCCACATTGGCAAGGACTCAAGCCCGCCTATCGCTCTCTCAGGATCCGTCGCTCAATCCTCCTGCCCCTCAGAGGGATGTCTACACACTACGGTGGGCTTATTCATCCATCTCTGGAGCTAATCGAAGAAGTTTTAGATTTTGGTGCTATTCTTCCAGGGTCTTCCCTTCTTGGGTTAGCTCCAGAAATTCATTCATTTTATCCTCTCAAAATCCTGGAGGAAAAACCTTTCACAAAGGTGTACTTTCATGGTGGCATCCCATACTTGATTATGGTTCAAGTGGTTAGATTGACAATAGTGCTTTCAACTAATTCGGCATTTCTTATGATTTTGACATGCAACGATCAACTTTCTTCTTTCCTTGTATATCCATGAAAAGTCCAAAACTATCAAATACTTATCATAGCACCAGATCTGAGGGCACTCTGGATTAATACATTGAGATCTTCATTTTTTTTAAAGAATTACACATCTAGTGCCTTGGGATTAACACATCCAAAGATTAGCACATCTGAGATGGTTAGTATTTTAAAAGTGACACATCTAGTATCTTGGGATTAACACATCTAATAGCATGATCCTCTGGGAATTACACATCCCAAGTTTTGTCCGAGATGGGCTCAAGATCTTGGATGATCGTCCTAGTGTAAAGCATCCAATGGATGGCATTCATACGCCAACTATTCAAACCTTAATGGAGTTATAATCTTAATAATTTATAATATGCGAGTTAATGAGATATATCCTGAAAATTTCTCTAAACAAAGTTTCGGTCTATCCTTCCAGTTATTGAGTCTCCAAACTAGTTTCTTAATTTGATCACCCTATGTTTTTTATCCTCAAAAGGTTTCCTCCCCAATCCTATTATTCAAATTTATTGAACAAGTATCTTGCCTGTGCACCCCCAAGATACAAGCACAATTTTATAGGGATGATTGTCTCAACATGTGAGGATATTAAAACCATTTCTATGGCCAGAGATTATTGATTTATCCTCATATGACAAACAATCACTTGTTTTAATCCCTTGATAGTTAGCCTTTGCTTGGATACTAAATTTGTAAGGTTCCTCCCTCTAAAATAGGGGAAACACTAATGATAGTCTACTAACTCTTAGCTAGGAGAAAATTTTCTACTCGTGTGGACACCTTTACCATGTAAGGATTCAAGGATACGATTAGTAGGTAAGACCTAGTCCTATCCCGCACGGGGAGCGTGGTCTTCTAAAACTCAAATTACCCATAGGGTAATTGCGACCTATTTATCTAACATAGGGCTTTCACTTAATTTGTTGGAAAGCTACCTAACTAATCGGGTCCACCCGCCATCGTAGGATGATGCCATCATCTCGAGGCTTTCCATCCTCCCACTTTCCACCCTACTCACGTGTCAATTTGTTTTTTAATTAATGCTATCAAACTGTTTGTTGACATAACTAAACATATTCCTTAATTAAGGCCCTTTTCACAAGGTTCGTTAAAACAACCTTTTTTCACAGTACAATAATGCCAAAGTTTTACTACAAGCTTTATAGAAAAAGTTTATACATGAATCAATTCCATACAAGAGAAACCGGCTCTCTTATTCTTTTCCTTTATACTGCCGATGATCTAGAATCCAACCTTCCAGCCTCTACATCCCTACTACGAGACATGCACCTCATCGTCGAGGCCGCGCTCGCCACCACGAGGACGCAATCCAGCCTGTCGCCCTCTCAGGCTCCGTCACTCGATCCTCACGCCTCTCAGAGGGCTTATTCACCGCACTAGCATGGGCCCTCAAAAGTAGACAGCATCACAATCACTCGTCTCAATCGGAGAACCTCATTCTCCCAATGGTATGAGGGATACATACCATGGGTGACTCCGGGCCTTACTAACGTCTCTGCCCTCCGGCTACACAAGCACAAGAACTATTCTTGTCTTCCTATTTCTTTTAGGATTTTTGGAGCTACTATTTTTACTCTATTACTTTCCTAATGTTTCTAGCCTTATTGCCTCACTCTTCTCTTAGTGCACTCTCTTTCATTCTTGAAATCTATATTAAAAGAGACACATACATGACTCCGGAGGGACCTTACAATCTCCCCCCCACTTAAAAGATTCGAGATGTCCTCATCTCGCGAGCTGGGATAGTATCTAAGTAAATCCTCCTCTCTTCCAAAGTGGTGTCTCCCCACTAGTTAGAAATCTTCTTTTATCTAAAAATTGTTCCTAAAAAGTCCCTTATTTCATGTGTTTGGCTCGTTTTGTTGTGCCCCCAAACGGTCTTTATTAGTCTAAAGTTAATTGGCCTTATTATCCTAAGTTCATGCATCCATTATACCTCTCATACAATATGAATCTTTTTATTAAAAAATCATAATCCTTCCTTACGAATTCCTTATTCTATATCCCCATGTAATATGGTACTTAATAATTTGTCATGGAAAAACGTAAGGGAATAATCTTTTAGGAAATCTAACCTACGATAGCAATTGCATAATCTTAGTATCATCTTCTAGAATACCTCTATTCATCATGTACATTACTTCACATGGATCTTGCACCAATCCTCTTCTATTTACTCATAGAAATACTTGTCAAATTCGATTATCTTTAACCTCGTTATCCCTATTTCTTAACCTAATTTTACTCTAGCTCATGATTCCTTGTAGTAGGCAAGGGTGGGCTTGACGTTCCTCTTGAAAATTAGGGGACCTCTTCTTGATTAACATGGAAGAACTCATGTCCTTCTCGACACCCTCTATATAAAAAAAACTTTATCATAGTCTCTTGCTATAATTATGGCTTCTGAAATAGAGGAGGATGGTTTTGCATTCTTGACAAAGGTAGATTAAGCTTCCAAATGCCATCGTTGGTGGAGAAGAGTTACCTCATCCATCTCTGGAGCTAATGAGAGAAGTTTTAGCAAGACTTTGGTGGTATTCTTCCAGGGTCTTCCCTTCTTGGGTTATCTCCAAAAATTCATTCATTTTATACTCTCGAAATCGTGGAGGAAAAAACCTTTCACAAAGGTGTACTTTCATGGCATCCCATAACTCATTCTATTCGAGTGGTTAGATTGACAACAATGCTTCCAACCAATTTTTCATTTTTTATGATTTTTAGACGACAACATGTAAGCATATTAAAACCATTTCTATGGCCAGTAGAGATGATTGATTTTTTATTTTTTATGATTTTTAGACGACAACATGTAAGGATATTAAAACCATTTCTATGGCCAGTAGAGATGATTGATTCATCCTCACATGACAAACAATCACTTGTTTTAATCCCTTGATAGTTAGCCTTTGCTTTGATACTATTTGTAAGGTTCCCCTCTTCCAAAATAGGGCAAAAACTTAAGATTGTCTACTAAGTCTTAGCTCTTGGAGAAAATTTCCTACTCGTTGACACCTTGACCATGTAAAGATTCAAGGATAGGATTTGTAGGTATGACCTAGTCCTATCCCACAGGGGGAGCGTGGTCTTCTAAAAGTCAAATTACCCATAGGGTAATTGATCATAATTTGGGCAACTACTAATCTTGCTTCTTCGATTAGCTCCAGAGATGGATAAATAAGCCCACCGTAGTGTGTAGACATCCCTCTGAGAGGCAGGAGGATTGAGCGACGGAGCCTGAGAGGGCGACAGGTAGGCTTGAGTCCTTGCCAGCGTGGCCGACGACGACGAGGTGTATGGTCCCATAGGGTTTTTCCCAGCAACATGTAGAGGCTGGAAGGCCAAATTCTAGATCATCGGCAGTATAAAGGAAAAGAATAAGAGAGCTGGTTTAGCTTGTATGGAATTGATTCATGTATAAACTTTTTTTTATAAATCTTGCAAGTCCTTGGCATTATTGTATTCATGTGAAAAAAGGTTGTTTTAACGAACCTTGTGATGAGAAGGGCCTTAATTAAGGAACATGTTTATTTCTGTCCCCAACTGTGTGGTAGGATTAATTAGAAAACAAATCGACGCGTGAGTAGGGTGGAAAGTGGGAGGATGGAATGCCCTGACGACACCATCCTACGGAGGACGGGTGGACCCAATTAATCGGGTAGCTTTGAGTGAAAGCCCTATGCTAGATAAATAGGTTCTTGGGCAACACTATTGTAGGAGACTAGGCCAATGGGCGGTTGTGCCTTGCATGGATGAGGAAAAAAGTGATGTCTTCAAGAATCAAGATTAGTAGTTGCCCAAATCATGATCAATTACGCTTTGGGTGATTTGACTTTTAAAGAACCACGCTCTCCCTGCGGGATAGGTCTAGGTCTTACCTACAAATCATATCCTGGAATCTTTACATGGTCAAGGTGCGACGAAGAGTAGGAAATTTTCTCGGAGATTAAACTTCGTAGACTATCTTAAGTGTTTCCGCTATTTTGGAAGGGGGAGCATTACAATCGTTATGAGAGCAAAGGCTAACTCTATCAAGGGATTAAAACAAGTGATTGTTTGTCATATGAGGATAAATCAATCATATCTTCTGACCATAGAAATGGTTTGAATATTCTCACATGTTGAGACAATCATCCTATAAAATTGTGCTTGTATCTTGGGGGTGCACGCGCAAGATATTTGTACAATAAATTTGAGAGATAAGATTGGGGAGGAAACCTTTTGAGAAAAAAAAACATAGGGTGATCAAATTAAGAAACCAGTGAGAGACTGAATGACTAGAAGGATAGACTGAAACTTTGTATAGAGAAATTTTCAGGATATATCTCATCAATTTGCATATTATAAATTATTAAGATTAGAACTCCATTAAGGTTTGAATAGTTTTGATGTATGAATGCCATCCATTGGATGCTTTAAACTAGGATGATCGTCCAAGATCTTGAACCCATCTGAGACAAACATGGGTCTAACTTGGGATGTGTAATTCCTAGAGGATCATGTGATTAGATGTGTTAATCCCAAGATACTAGATGTGTAATTTTTTAAAAACTAATCGTCTCAGACGTGGTAATCCTGATAATCTTTGGATGTGTCAATCCCAAGGCCCCAAATGTGTAATTCTTAAAAAAATGAAGATCTTAGATATATTAATCTCGAGTGCCTTCAGATGTGGTGCTATGATAAGTATTTGATAGTTTTGAACTTTCTGAAAGAAGAAAGTTCACCCTTGCTTGTCTAAAAATCATAAGTTCACCCTTTCATGTGCGGATACAACCTTGTGAAAAGGGCCTTAATTAAGGATTATGTTTATTTATGTCAAACAGTTTGGTGGGATTAATTAGAAAATAAATTGACGCGTGAGTAGGGTGGAAAGTGGGAGAATAGAGTTTCCCCAGACGGCACCATCCTCCTACGGAGGGGTGGACCCGATTAGTCAGGTAGCTTTCCAACAGATTAAGTGAAAGCCCTACACTAGATAAATAGGTTCTGGGGAAACTCTATTCTAGGAGACTAGGCCAACGGGTGGCTGTGCCTTGCATGGATGGGGATTGACACATCCAAAGATTAACACATCTGAGATGATTAGTAATTTAAAAGTGACACATCTAGTATCTTGGGATTAACACATCTAATAGCATGATCCTCTGGGAATCACATCCCAAGTTAGACCCATTGTTTGTCTGAGATGGGCTCAAGATCTTGGACGATCATCCTAGTGTAAAGCATCCAATGGATGGCATTCATATGCCAACTATTCAAACCTTAATGGAGTTATAATCTTAATAATTTATAATATGCGAGTTAATGAGATATATCCTGAAAATCTCTCTAAACAAAGTTTCGGTCTATCCTTCTAGTTATTCAGTCTCCCACTAGTTTCTTAATTTGATCACCCTATGTTTTTTATCCTCAAAAGGTTTCCTCCCCAATCCTATTATTCAAATTTATTGTACAAGTATCTTGCCTGTGCACCCCCAAGACACAAGCGCAATTTCATAGGGATGATTGTCTCAACATGTGAGGATATTAAAACCGTTTCTATGGCCAGTAGAGATGATTGATTCATCCTCATATGACAAAACAATCACTTGTTTTAATCCCTTGATAGTTAGCCTTTGCTTGGATACTAATTGTAAGGTTCCTCCGATAGTCTACTAAGTCTTAGCTTGGAGAAAATTTCCTACTCATGGGGACACCTTGACAAAGTAAAGATTCAAGGATACGATTTGTAGGTAAGACCTAGTCCCCGCACGAGGAGCGAGGTCTTCTAAGCGGGCAACACTATTCTAGGAGACTAGTCCAATGGGCAGCTGTGCTTTGCATGGATGAGGAAAAAAATGATGTCTCCAGGAATCAAGATTAGTAGTTGCCCAAATGATGATCAATTACGCCATGGGTAATTTGACTTTTAAAGAACCATGCTCTCTCTGCGTGATAGGTCTAGGTCTTACCTACAAATCGTATCCTTGAATCTTTACATGGTCAAGGTATGACGAGTAGGAAATTTTCTCTAACATAGGACTTCGTAGACTATCTTAAGTGTTTTTGCTATTTTGGAAGGGGGAGCATTACAATCGGTATCAGAGCAAAGGCTAACTCTATCAAGGGATTAAAACAAGTGATTGTTTGTCATATGAGGATCAATCAATCATATCTTCTGGCCATAGAAATGGTTTGAATATTCTCACATGTTGAGACAATCATCCTATAAATTTGTGCTTATATCTTTGGGGTGCACGCGCAAGATATTTATACAATAAATTTGAGAAATAAGATTGGGAAGGAAACCTTTTGAGGAAAAAAAACATAGGGTGATCAAATTAAGAAACCAGTGAGAGACTGAATGACTAGAAGGATAGACTCAAACTTTGTTTAGAGAAATTTTCAGGATATATCTCATTAATTTGCATATTATAAATTATTAAGATTAGAACTCCATTAAGGTTTGAATAGTTTTGACGTATGAATGCCATCCATTGGATGCTTTACACTAGGATGATCGTCCAAGATCTTGAACCCATCTCAGACAAACATGGGTCTAACTTGGGATGTGTAATTCCTAGAGGATCATGCTATTAGATGTGTTAATCCCAAGATACTAGATGTGTAATTTTTAAAAAACTAATCGTTTCAGACGTGTTTATCCTGATAATCTTTGGATGTATCAATCTCAAGGCCCCAGATGTGTAATTCTTAAAAAAATGAAGATCTCAGATATATTAATCCTGAGTGCCTTCAGATGTGGTGCTATGATAAGTTTGATAGTTTTGAACTTTCCGAAAGAAGAAAGTTCACCCTTGCTCGTCTAAAAATCATAAGTTCACCCTTTCATCTGCGGATACAACCTTGTGAAAAGGGCCTTAATTAAGAGATATGTTAATTTATGTCAAACAGTTTGGTGGGATTAATTAGAAAATAAATTGACGCGTGAGTAGGGTGGAAAGTGGGAGGATGGAAAGCCTCGAGATGGCACCATCCTCCTACGGATGGGTGGACCCGATTAGTCAGGTAGCTTTCCAACAGATTAAGTGAAAGCCCTATGCTAGATAAATAGGTTCTGGGGAAACTCTATTCTAGGAGACTAGGCCAACAGGCGGCTGTGCCTTGCATGGATGGGGAAGAAAGCAAAGTCTCTAGAAATCAAGATTAGTAGTTTTCCAAATTATGATCAATTACCCTATGGGTAATTTGACTTTTAGAAGACCACGCTCCCCCTGTGGGATAGAACTAGGTCATACCTACAAATCATATCCTTGAATCTTCACATGGTCAAGGTGTCGACGAGTAGGAAATTTTCTCCAAGAGCTAAGACTTAGTAGACTATCTTAAGTGTTTGCCCTATTTTTGGAAGAGGGGAACCTTACAATTAGTATCAGAGCAAAGTCTAACTATCAAGGGATTAAAACAAGTGATTGTTTGTCATATGAGGATGAATCATCTCTACTGGCCATAGAAATGGTTTTAATATCCTTACATGTTGTCGTCTAAAAATCATAAGAAATGCAAAATTGGTTGGAAGCATTGTTGTCAATGTAACCGCTCGAACCAGAATGAGTTATGGGATGCCATGAAAGTACACCTTCGTGAAAGGTTTTTTCCTCCACGATTTTGAGAGGATAAAATGAATGATTTTTTGGAGATAACCCAAGAAGGGAAGACCCTGGAAGAATACCACCAAAATCTTGCTAAAACTTCTCCGATTAGCTCCAAAGATGGATGAGGTAACTCTTCTCCACACCAACGATTCATTTGGAAGCTTAATCTACCTTTGAATAACTCTGTCAAGAATGCAAAACCATCCTTCTCTATTTCAGAAGCCATAATTATAGCAAGAGACTATGATAAAGTTTTTTTTATGTAGAGGGTGTCAAGAAGGACATGAGTTCTTCCATGTTAATCAAGAAGAGGTCCCCTAATGTTCAAGAGGAACATCAAGCCCACCCTTGGCTTCTATAAGGAATCATGAGCTAGAGTAAAATTAGGTCAAGAAATAGGGATAACGAGGTTAAAGATAATCGAATTCAACAAGTATTTCTACGAGTAAATAGAAGAGGATTGGTGCAAGATTCATGTGAAGTAATGTACATGATGAATAGAGGTATTGTAGAAGACGATACTAAGATTATGCAATTGCTATCGTAGGTTAGATTTCGTAAAGGATTATTCCCTTACATTTTTCCATGACAAATTATTAAGTACCATATTACATGGGGATATAGAATAAGGAATTCGTAAGGAAGGATTATGATTTTTTAATAAAAAGGTTCATATTGTATGAGAGGTATAATGGATGCATGAACTTAGGATAATAAGGCCAATTAACTTTAGACTAATAAAGACCGTTTGGGGGCACAACAAAACGAGCCAAACACATGAAATAAGGGACTTTTTAGGAACAATTTTTAGATAAAAGAAGATTTCTAACTAGTGGGGAGACACCACTTTGGAAGAGAGAGGAGGATTTACTTAGATACTTTCCCAGCTCGCGAGATGAGGACAACTCGAATCTTTTAAGTGGGGGGGAGATTGTAAGGTCCCTCCGGAGTCATGTATGTGTCTCTTTTAATATAGATTTCAAGAAGGAAAGAGAGTGCACTTAGAGAAGAGTGAGGCAATAAGGCTAGAAACATTAGGAAAGTAATAGAGTAAAAATAGTGGCTTCGAAAATCCTAAAAGAAATAAGAAGACAAGAATAGTTCTTGTGCTTGTGTAGCCGGATGGTAGAGACATTAGTAAGGCCCAGAGTCGGCCCATGGTATGTATCCCTCATACCATTGGGAGAATGAGGTTCTCCGGTTGAGGCGAGTGATTGTGATGCTGTCTACTTTTGAGGGGTGCGAGGATCAAGTGACGGAGCCTCTGAGGGCGACAGGCCAGCTTGCGTCCTCGTGGTGGTGATGCGCATCCTCGTGGTGGCAATGCGCGGCCTCGACGATGAGGTGCATGTCCCGTAGTAGGGATGTAGAGGCTGGAAGGTTGGATTCTAGATCATCGGCAGTATAAAGGAAAAGAATAAGAGAGCCGGTTTGGCTTGTATGGAATTGATTCATGTATAAACTTTTTTTATAAAGCTTGTAAAACTTTGGCATTATTGTACTGTGAAAAAAGGCTGTTTTAATGAACCAAAATCATAAGAAATGCCGAATTAGTTGGAAGCACTATTGTCAATCTTACCACTCGAACCATAATCAGTTATGGGATGCCATGAAAGTATACCTTCGTAAAAGGTTTTGTTCTCCAAGATTTTTAGAGGATAAAATGAATGAATTTTTAGAGCTAACCCAAGAAGGGAAGACCTTGGAAGAATACCACCAAAATCTTGCTAAAACTTCTTCTTGATTAGCTCTAAAGATGGATGAATAATCCCACCGTATTGTATAGACATCCCTCTGAGGGGTAGGAGGATTGAGCAATGGAGCCTGAGAGGGTGACAGGCGAGCTTGAGTCCTTGCCAGCGCGGCTGACGAACGAGGAGGTGTATGGTCCCATAGGGTTTTGCCCGCAGCATGTAGAGGTTGGAAGGCCGAATTCTAGATCATCGGCAGTATAAAGGAAAAGAATAAGAGAGCCGGTTTAGCTTCTATGGAATTGATTCATGTATAAACTTTTTTTTATAAATCTTGCAAGTCCTTGGCATTATTGTATTGTGGAAAAAGGTTGTTTTAACGAACCTTGTGATGATGAGAAGGGCCTTAATTAAGGAACATGTTTATTTATGTCAACAGTGTGGTAGGATTAATTAGAAAACAAATCGACGCATGAGTAGGGTGGAAAGTGGGAGGATGGAATGCCCTGATGACACCATCCTACGGAGGACGGGTGGACCCAATTAGTCGGGTAGCTTTCCAACAGATTAAGTGAAAGCCCTACGCTAGATAAATAGGTCCTTGGGCAACACTATTCTAGGAGACTAGGGCAGCTAAGCCTTGCATGGATGAGGAAAAAAGTGATGTCTCCAGGAATCAAGATTAGTAGTTGCCCAAATCATGATGAATTACGCTTTGGGTAATTTGACTTTTAAGAACCACGCTCTCCCTGCGGGATAGGTCTAGGTCTTACCTACAAATCGTATCCTTGAATCTTTACATGGTCAAGGTGTGACGAGTAGGAAATTTTCTCCGAGATTAAACTTCGTAGACTATCTTAAGTGTTTCCGCTATTTTGGAAGGGGGAGCATTACAATCGGTATCAGAGCAAAGGCTAACTCTATCAAGGGATTAAAACAAGTGATTGCTTGTCATATGAGGATGAATCAATCATATCTTCTGACCAAAGATATGGTTTGAATATTCTCACATGTTGAGACAATCATCCTATAAAATTGTGCTTGTATCTTGGGGGTGCACTCGCAAGATATTTGTACAATAAATTTGAGAGATAAGATTGGGGAGGAAACCTTTTGAGGGAAAAAAACATAGGGTGATCAAATTAAGAAACCAGTGAAAGACTGAATGACTAGAAGGATAGATTGAATCTTTGTTTAGAGAAATTTTCAGGATATATCTCATTAATTTGCATATTATAAATTATTATGATTAGAACTCCATTAAGGTTTGAATAGTTGACGTATGAATGCCATCCATTGGATGCTTTACAATAGGATGATCGTCCAAGATCTTGAACCCATCTCAGACAAACATGGGTCTAACTTGGGATGTGTAATTCCTAGAGGATCATGCTATTAGATGTGTTTATCCCAAGATACTAGATGTGTAATTTTTAAAAACCTAATCATCTCAGACGTGTTAATCCTGATAATCTTTGGATGTGTCAATCCCAAGGCCCCAGATGTGTAATTCTTAAAAAAATGAAGATCTCAGATATATTAATCTCGAGTGCCTTGAGATGTGGTGTTATGATAAGTATTTGATAGTTTTGAACTTTCTGAAAGAAGAAAGTTCACCCTTGCTCATCTAAAAATTATAAGTTCACCCTTTCATGTGTAGATACAACCTTGTGATGAAAAGGGCCTTAATTAGGGAATATGTTTATTTATGTCAACAAACAGTTTGGTGGGATTAATTAGAAAATAAATTGATACGTGAGTAGGGTGGAAAGTGGGAGGATGGAAAGCCTCGAGATGGCACCATCCTCCTACGGACGGGTGGACCCGATTAGTTAGGAGACTAGGCCAACGGGCAGCTATGCCTTGCATGGATGGGGAAGAAAGCCTTGTCTCTAGGAATCAAGATTAGTAGTTGCCCAAATTATGATCAATTACCCTATGGATAATTTGACTTTTAGAAGACCACGCTCCCCCTGTGGGATAGGACTAGGTCATACCTACAAATCATATCCTTGAATCTTTATATGGTCAAGGTGTCACGATGAGTAGGAAATTTTCTCTAAGAGCTAAGACTTAGTAGACTATCTTAAGTGTTTGCCCTATTTCTGGAAGAGGGGAACCTTACAATTATTATCAAAGCAAAGGCTAACTATCAAGGGATTAAAACAAGTGATTGTTTGTCATATGAGGATGAATCAATCATCTCTACTGGCCATAGAAATGGTTTTAATATCCTTACATGTTGTCGTCTAAAAATCATAAGAAATGCAAAATTGGTTGGAAGCATTGTTGTCAGTCTAACCACTCGAACCAGAATAAGTTATGGGATGCCATGAAAGTACACCTTTGTGAAAGGTTTTTTCCTCCACGATTTTGAGAGGATAAAATGAATGAATTTTTGGAGATAACCCAAGAAGGGAAGACCCTGAAGAATACCACCAAAATCTTGCTAAAACTTCTCCGATTAGCTCCAAAGATGGATGAGGTAACTCTTCTCCACCAACGATTCATTTTGAAGCTTAATCTACCTTTGAATAACTTTGTCAAGAATGCAAAACCATCCTCCTCTATTGTTAGGGGTTAACTTTACCTAAGTTGGAATATCCGAATTCTATGTATGTGAATGATCCTTTTGGGTAGTTGCTTAGGAATTCGTGAGAAGGGAGAGATATGAAGAGATGTAGTTAGTTGATCATGGGAAGGCGCATAACGGATATTCAGAGTTGTAGAAGATGAAGAAGCGGAAATGTAATCCCTTACATGATTATGACATGAATGAATTCTGATCATCTGTTCAGGGTTATTGTGTGTAGCGGATTTTCTGTATGATGTTTTGTATTCCGTTTTACTGTTATGATTTTCTGCTAAAGGGAATGTCTTTGTGCTAGTGTTTGTTCTTTTATGAGATTTCCATTACCAAGTATCAGGCATTTAGTGCCCAGATACACATTGGCGATCCTGCGGTGTTCGCATACTCAGCATTGTCTTGTCTTTGTTGGGTATGGGGTTGTGTTGTGCTGTGCTGTTTGTGTCTCGCATGAATGTCAGATAGGGAGAGGCAAACTAGTCCCATTCATTTCACGAGGGCACAAGCCAGGAAGCGCAGATATGACAGGTTGGAAGCTTCTAGCAGTGGAAGCGGTGATGCTGCGGAAGCGCCACCTGTGGCAGTTACGTCGGTTTCTGTTGGCGTAATTGAGGGCCAATTGGCGCAGGCCGGCGTGGACGAGGCGTACGCTGTCGAGCATACAACACCACTTGCAGAAGGGTCGGGGCAGAATGTCGTTAGCCCGGAGCAAGCCCGACGGCATTTGCATCAATTTGTTGGTGCCCTATTTCTTTCCAGACCGCCTGTTCGGAGTCAGAGACGGTTGCAATTTGATCCATTGAAAAATCCGCCACCAGCTAATCCACTACCAGGAGTTGTGAACATGGCTGCACCACCACCCAATCCAACGGTTAAGGCTGCCAAATTTAAGGCAAAGCCTAAGGAAGACCCAGACTGTCACATGGCTCAATTCGAGACCCGATGGCAAGCCAGTGGGTACCCTGCCCATTTTGGAGATCCGGTGAAATTGCAGCAGTTTGCCGCAACCCTGGAGGGGGTAGCAATGAGTTGGTTTAGCCAATATGGCTTGGCCCACTTTGCAGATTTCAATGCTTTGAAGGATGCGTTTTTGGCCCGGTTCAGGAAGGAGAAAACTCCTACTGATATCGTCAAAAAGATCAAGGCCATGGAACAGAAGCATCTGTTAGTGGAGGATTATGCTCAGAAGTTTCGGGGATTGGCTGCCAGACTGCAGGGTAATGAAAGACCCTCGGATGAAATGCTTGCCAGTTATTTTGTCAAAGGTTTGCGGAGGAACTTGAAGAGTGCTGTTGCAAATGTGGATATTGCCGGCGGCTTTGATAACCTCGTGACAGCTGCCTCTCGGGTGGAAAAGCGCCTGGGCATTCAGAAGGACAAACGGAAGGGCAGGAAGCAGGATGACTCAGAGTCGGATAGTTCGACTGAGTCAGACTCGGATAGTGAGGCCGAGTCGGCATGCTCATCTGATGAATCGGAGGATGAGAAGCATAGTGAGAAGAAAAAGGCCTCAAGGAAGGCTAAGCAGAAAAAAGATAAAGAGAAACAGGTTAGGGAGGAGAAGAAGAAAAAGCTTCTTCACAAACTTAAAGCCTTAGGGTATGCAGCAGTCTTGC
Organism: Cibotium barometz; assembly: GCF_041138505.1. Lineage (NCBI taxonomy): Eukaryota > Viridiplantae > Streptophyta > Polypodiopsida > Cyatheales > Cibotiaceae > Cibotium > Cibotium barometz. Next base: position 17,737,623 of record NC_141098.1, on the reverse strand, counting down.
CCAAGGAGAAACAGTACTGCCATATCTGTGAGAAGGACGGCCATCTTACGAGTGCCTGTTGGTACAACCCCAACTACAGAGGCAAGGTGCCACCCAATGTGGTTCAGCGAGCACCACCTCAGCAAGTTGCAGAGGCTAATCCGGTGGTTCCGACCGTTCCGCATGTTCCCTATAATAGGCCTCCAAGACCATATGCTCCAAGACCTAATTGGCAGGGGCAGCAAGGGTTTCAGAGGGAACCTCAGGGTGTGCCACTGTGTGATTACTGTGGAAAAGACGGGCATCGAATTGGTCCGGCCTGTGAATTATGGTGTAAGCATAGGGAGGAAAGAGGGAGACCTGTCATTCGATTCAATGAGGGGAATCGGGGTCAGGGACCTCCCCAGGACCAGCAGCAGCAGCGACCTCCAACTCAAGCAAATGCCATCCTGATAGAGATGGTGGGAGATAAAGCAGCGGGGGCTAGCACGGGGGTTTCACATCTTCAGGGTGTGCCGCAGCAGTTCCAAGTGCTGAAAGCTTCTAGCTCTGTTGATGCGCAGGGTGTTAGCACTAACCCTCGAGCTTCTTGCTGTCTCGATGAGTGCTCCACGGGTATGCTCGTTGGGGATTGTAAGGGGCAAGATTTAGTGGATACTTTGGCTGTTACCCGTGCAAAGGGTAAGGGACCTATCAGTTGGGAGGACCAGGAGGTGGTTCGTAGAAAAGTTTCCAGTCAGGTTCAGAAACTCCAGCAGAAGCAGCTCCCGGTGGAACCGATGGAGCCACTGCTAAAGGCACAGTTGTCGGAGGAACCGATTCCAGCCCAGCCACCTTGTGATCCACTTCCAGGAAAGATTGCGGTGGTCCATTCGGATCCAGTTCCTAAGGTAACTGAAACAGTACTAGGTTCTGGGGATCTATTTGATGCACTAATGCATGCGCCTATTCAGATTTCCTTGGATCAGCTGTTAAGCATGGTACCGGCTTTCCGGGAACAGCTGTTGGGGAAGCTGCAGGAGCCCGTTCCAGCAAAGATGGTGGAGGATCAAGCCCCGTTTGTGGGAGTTTCTCAAGCTGAGTCCGCAGATGTGGATTTTCAAGTCCCAGTGATTAAGGTGGCATTCCACGGGCACAAGTTTGAAGAGGTTTTACTGGATGGGGGTTCCGGAGTCAATATTCTACCGGAGACCGTTTACCTCCGTATGAAGTTGGGAGCGTTAGCACCAGCACCTTTTCAAGTAAGGATGGCAGATCAGAGGCGACTTCAACCTTTGGGGATTCTCAAGAATCAATCTATTAAGGTGGGTGGTCTGTCGTTTCTTGTGAATTTTGTGGTGCTCCGGATGCAGGATAGCGGGTCTGCCTATGCCATGTTGCTAGGCCGCCCCTGGTTTAAAATTGCCCGAGTCAAGCAGGATTGGGAGGATAATACTGTGGTGATCAGGCAGGGCAAGAAGACAACTCGCTTGTCCATGTTATCCAAAGTTCTCTTGAAGCAGGGGCAGAAGCCTTTATGTGCTCAGGGCATTCATTTGGCAAGTGATGTAGGTGAAGATGAGGAGGAGGCATATATGCAAGCAAATCCAACGGTAGTACCGGTCTTTGATGTAGATGTGGAAGCTATTGTCACCAGATATCAGAATACTGGACACCCTGTATCGGCAGTTCCGCAGAGTGTCGAGGGTGTGGAACAATCATGAGATGTTCCGACTGAAGACAGTGTGGTGCCCGAGCAGGAGATCCAGGTGGTACCAGGCCAGATCATGGAAGGCCATACTTTTTAGAGGGCTGTGGAAGAAGCTTTAGCTGCCAAGGCTCAGCAGGTGCATTTTGTAACCGAGCAAGAAGCCATTATAGCAGCTGAACAGCAATATGAACGGCGTTTGCAGAAGTCCATCAGGGTGGAGGAAGATGAATTACAGGACATGAATTTAGGTACTGCATCCGATCCCAAGGTGGTCCGAGTCAGTGTGCATGTTGAAGGTCAATTTAAGGAGGACTTGCAGAAACTGTTAGTGGAGTTTCGAGATGTATTTGCTTGGGAGTATTCTGATATGAAGGGCATTGATCCAGCTTTACATCAGCACCGCATCAAATGATGCTGTTCCTGTCATCCAACAGCGGTATCGAATGAATCCAAATTTCGCCAAGCAGGACAAGGAGGAGCTGGATAAGCTTTTGCGGGTAGGGTTTATCAAGCAGGTCAATGAGGTGACTTGGCTGTCTCCCATTGTGGTCGTGCCAAAGAAGAATGGCAAGATCAGGGTGTGTGTGGATTACAGGAAGTTGAATGCTGCCACAATTACTGACCCGTTTCCGTTACCGTTCTGTGATACCCTCCTTGATGCTGTGGCTGGTCATGAGATGTATAGTTTTTTGGATGGTTTCTCAGGGTATAATCAGATAAGGATGGCACCGGAGGATGTGGATAAGACGGCCTTTATCACTGAGTGGGGAGCTTTTGCTTACACGGTGATGAGCTTTGGATTAAAGAATGGCCCACCATCATTTTCATTTGTGGCTCAGAAGGCATTTGAGCCATATCTGTTGGATTTTATGCGAGCCTTTCTTGATGATTTTAGTGTCTTTGGTAAAATGGCTTTGCACTTACAGCACCTGAGGCTCTGTTTGGAGCGCTGTCGGATGTTCCGCATAGCTCTTAATCCCTTCAAATGTGCTATTGCAGTAAGGCGTGGGATTCTCTTGGGCCATGTGGTGTCCCAGGAAGGCATCTTGATTGATGCTAAGAAGATTGAGGCCATTCAGAAGGCTTCCGCTCCACGTACTCTTAAGGAGACAAGCAGGTTTTTGGGGCAGGTTAAGTGGCATAGTAGGTTTTTGCGATATCTTTCAGATGTGTGTGCACCCCTTACTCATTTGACCAAGGAGGGAGTGGATTTTGTGTGGTCTCCAGTTCAAGAAAAGGCATTTCAAATTCTGAAGAAGATGTTGGCGGTGGCACCGATAGTGCAACCTCCTGATTGGGGGTTACCGTTTCATGTTTTTGTAGATGCTTCAGACATTGCCATAGGGGCTGTCCTCATGCAGGAGAAGATTAAGGGCTGGTTTCGACCAGTGTACTATGCTAGCAAGATGTTGACAAGTGCTGAAAGGAATTATACTGTCACAGAGAGGGAAGCTTTGGGGATGGTGTATTCTCTTCACAAGTTCCGGCACTATCTGTTGAGCAATAAGGTGGTTTTCCATGTAGATCATCAGGCCTTATTGTATCTGGTAAAGAAACCACACTTGACGGGTAGGTTAGCTAGGTGGATGCTTCTACTCCAGGAGTTTGACTTTCTGATCATACATACCCCGGGAAAGGAGCATGCTGTAGCGGATTATTTGAGTAGGTTGGAGATTGGGGAAGTAGCTGTAGGGGTGGATGATCACTTACCTGATTCGGTTTTGTTTTCAGCTACTGTGGCGATATTGGATTCTTGGTATGATCAGATGTTGAGTTTCTTGACAGATGGCACCATGCCAGTGGAATTTTCCACTGATCAACGGAGAAAGCTGGTACTCAGGAGTAAACCTTTTTTGGTAATTGCAGGTGCTCTGTACAAGAGAGGGATAGATCAGATTATCCGTCGCTGTGTCCCAAAATTTGAGCAATCAGCATTTCTGCAAGAGGCTCATGGTGGGATTGCAGGTGGGCATTTTTCTGGAGACATTACAGGTAAGAAGATTCTTCAATCTGGGCTTTGGTGGCCTACAGTGCTGAAGGATGCACACAATCATGCTAGGAGTTGCTTGGTTTGTCAACAGTTGGGGCAGCCTGGAGCTTCAGACCGCATGGCGGATAATCCGATTCTGCCCTTAGATCCTTTTCAGAAGTGGGGTTTGGATTTTGTTGGGCCAATCAAGCCTAAGTCCAAGCGGACAGGTTGTCATTATATCTTGGTGGCTACTGATTATTGTACGAAGTGGGTGGAAGCTATTGCTTTGAAAGATATACCGCCAACAGTGTGGCTAGGTTTCTCTATCACAACATTATGACTAGGTTTGGGTGCCCAGTGGAATTGGTTAGTGATCGGGGTACTCATTTTCTCAATGCTGTCATTACGGAGTTGACCAAGACTCATTTGATTATGCATAAGAAGTCTACTGCCTATCATCCTCAAGCCAATGGTCAAGCAGAGAGTTCCAACAAGATCTTGGTGAAGATTTTGAAGAAGATAGTAGCAGAGAATAGGGATGACTGGGATGTGAAGCTTGATTCTGCTCTATGGTCATTCCGTACAGCTTTTAAAGTCACTACAGGTCTAACACCCTTCAAGCTGGTGTATGGCTTGGAGGCGGTGGTTCCAATGGAATATGTAGTTCCTAGTTTGCGGGTGGCTATTGCTGATCGGTTATCACCGGAAGAATCTGTTCAGTTCCGACAGCGGATGCTGTATCAGCTCGAAGAGGATCGGATTGTTAGTGGGTATATCACAGAGGTGATTCAGCAACGGCGGAAGGCTTGGGTAAGTAGACAGATCAAATTCAAAGTTTTTCAAGTTGGGGATTGGGTTTTGTTGTATAATTCGAAGCTTGGTCCTCATCCGGGTAAATTAAAGTTGCGGTACATAGGGCCGTACAAAATCATGGAGGATTGTGGTCAGGGTACTTTCCGACTTGCTGATATGTTTGGGACTCTGGTCGAGAAACCGATTAATGGTTTCCGACTGAAGAAGTTTGTGGGTCAGCCACCAGTGGTCGGGGTATCCGCAGAGGTCGGAGTTTTAGCAGACGGAGGAATATCCGCACCAGTGGGCAAATTAGGCGAAGGTGTAAGTGGGGATGTGTTAGAAAATTTGGGAATGTCCGCTAGTGTACAAGTGGAGGATACTGATGGAAAGTCGGGCATGTGTGGTAGATTTGGCCGACTGGGTGATGTTGTGTTTTATATCACCACGTGTGGGGGTTTTTTCATGCACATTTCAATTTTGGCATGCTTTGAGGAGACTTTTTGCATGAATAACGCAGAGTGCTTAGCAAAGCTGAATTCCCTACGTCAAGCGCTGGCTGAGATGGGGCGTTCGATGCCGCTTAAGGTGGTTCCTGTGGAGCGCTCTTCTCCCCGGCAACTGCGTCAGCAACCCGCCGCCAGTAAGGAGTTTTCTGTTCGTGCGTCTGTAGAGGCTGATGAAGATTTCGAGCCTGAGGATGCGCTGTCTGCTGAGGTAGGGGGGTTGGAAGCTACTACTTTGCAGGCTTTAATGGATCCTTTCTTGGATTTTTCTGTTCATCTGGATCTGTCAGAGGAGGTGACTACTCAGTGGTTGTAGACCATTGGGTTATGGGAGTTTGCATCTTTGCCGTGGGACAGATGGCGGGAGAATGTTTATGCCAAGACGCAGTTGGAGGTGATTCGTAAGAGGAATGGTTACCTCTCTGCGACTGTGGGTTTGAAACCTCAATTGATAGCAAAAGTGTTTCATCTCCATTATGAAGAAACTGTGGCTGTGGCAAAGTGTTCGGATGTGGCCATGAGGAAGGAATTTGGGCTTCCACAGGGGTCTCGAGCCTATTACATGGTGAAGAATGTCGCTGAACCCCGTCGTCAGCATTTAAGATGGTACCTTGAGCGAATTTGTCAGGTAATTAAATTGGAATACATGTCAAAAGACAATTTTGCACCTTTGCTGTATGCTGAGAAAGGGGGGAAAGTTAGTTGGGCTTCTTTGGTGCACACTAGAATTCTGCAGGAGGTGGAAATCACTGATAAGAGGAAGTCTCAAGTCACTTCTCGGCTGTCGGCGTTCTTAGCAGCTTTGTTTGAGAAGGTTCCTATTATTTCTGCCCGCAAATTGCCTCTTTTGCCGCCTCAACCAGGTTTTTCTGGGGGTGTGCATGGTGGTCCTGAAGAACCGGGTCAGGTTGACGTTGTCCCGGAGGGGGCAGAGGATTCTCCATTGGGGTTTGAGCATCAGCCTGACAAGATGAATGTGTTTCAGGATTTGGTGGAAGCAGACTATACTCGCTCCGAAGCCAAGGAGGTGTTGGTCTCACCAGATGTTCCGAAAGGGCTAGATTTGTTGCATCAGGCCACAGAGTCTGTTGGTACTGATCCATCATTAGTTTCAGTGGGTAAGAAATTCACTTTTAGCAAGAAAAGAAAATTGGATGTGGATTCATCTGCGATCCAAGCTGTGGTAAAGACGATGGACTTTACTCCTGTTAAGTCAAATCAGTGGGATTCGGTTTTAGTCGTAGCCAAGGAAGCAGAACAGAGTATTCAGAGTGGAGAGTTGCAGGATGTGCTCTGGTCTTTGACTAAGGTCCAAGAGTATGTTCGGAAGCAGGAGAGTAGTATTGCAGATTGGAAACACCAGGTTCGGGTAATCCAGGAGCAGTCGCGATCGGAAGCTACTTATCAGCTTAAAGTCAAGCATCAGGAGGAGGAGTTAGTGAAAACTAAGATGTTGTTAGTTCAGGCTCAGGAGGCAGTGGTTAAAGAGAAAGACCAGGTAGCAGAGTGTCAGAGAAATTTGGTAAAGACAAAGAGGTCGTTGGGATTGTTTAAAGAATGGACAAATCAATTACAGGAGAAGATGCATATGGAGTTGGCTGTATTGTCTGAGCAAAATGTGGGTTTGCAGGTGGAGAATCAGATGTTAGCCCAACGTATTCAACCATTGTTGGCTATTGAAAGACAGATGTTATCTCAGAGTAATGAAGATGTGGAGGGAGTGTTAGTTTCAAAGTCTAATTTAGCAGTGATTAGGCGAAGCCTAACTGAGGTGGGAGTCAAGCTGTGGCAAGGTATCCGAGATTGGATTGAAGCCTGGGTGATGAAGCCATTTAATACATTAAGTGGAGCTTTCATTTCTGAATCTGAGCAGATATTGTTGGATCAGGTAGCAGGTTTACAGTCTGAAAAGGATGCTTTGATGTTGAAATTGTTGGAGTTTGAGAAGCAAGTTCAAGCCATGTGTTTTATGGAGTTGCCTAATGAGGGACAGTTGGATACAGAGCAGGCTACTGTGGGGGATCATGGACAAACTGTGGAGATTATGTCGGAGGTTGAAAAGGAAGCAGTTGGCCAGGCTGAAGTCATTCAGATGGTGTCACAGGATATAATGCCTGCAGATCAGATTGTTGTTCCAGTCGTCAATCTGGAGCCGGTGGAAGATTCAAAGACTAAAGATGATCCGCCGAAGCCGTTGGAGCCGGTGGTGTTACCTCAGTAATTTATGCGCTTTTTCTAGTGTTTTAGGATTTCTAGTTTAGTAGGATTTTGCTTTCAGTTTGCAGTTGTGTTTTCTTTTTGAAGCAATGTAAAGACAATGGATGGTTTGATCAGGGATTTATGGGTCCGAGTCGGGTTTTCTTGAAAACCCAACCACCGGGCTATGCCATGTGTTAGGGGTTAACTTTACCTAAGTTGGAATATCCGAATTCTATGTATGTGAATGATCCTTTTGGGTAGTTGCTTAGGAATTCGTGAGAAGGGAGAGATATGAAGAGATGTAGTTAGTTGATCATGGGAAGGCGCATAACGGATATTCAGAATTGTAGAAGATGAAGAAGCGGAAATGTAATCTCTTACATGATTATGACATGAATGAATTCTGATCATCTGTTCAGGGTTATTGTGTGTAGCGGATTTTCTGTATGATGTTTTGTATTCCGTTTTACTGTTATGATTTTCTGCTAAAGGGAATGTCTTTGTGCTAGTGTTTGTTCTTTTATGAGGTTTCCATTACCAAGTATCAGGCATTTAGTGCCCAGATACATCTATTTTAGAAGCCATAATTATAGCCAGAGACTATGATAAATTTTTTTTTATGTAGAGGGTGTCAAGAAGGACATGAGTTCTTCCATGTTAATCAAGAAGAGGTCCCCTAATTTTCAAGAGGAACGTCAAGCCCACCCTTGGCCTACTACAAGGAATCGTGAGCTGGAGTAAAATTAAGTCAAGAAATAGGGATAACGAGGTTAAAGATAATCGAATTCAACAAGTATTTCTATGAGTAAATAGAAGAGGATTGGTGCAAGATTCATGTGAAGTAATGTACATGATGAATAGAGGTATTCTAGAAGACGATACCAAGATTATGCAATTGCTATCGTAGGTTAGATTTCGTAAAGGATTATTCCCTTACGTTTTTCCATGACAAATTATTAAGTACAATATTACATGGGGATATAGAATAAGGAATTTGTAAGGAAGGATTATGATTTTTTAATAAAAAGGTTCATATTGTATGAGAGGTATAATGGATGCATGAACTTATGATAATAAGGCCAATTAACTTTAGACTAATAAAGATTCGTAAGGAAGGATTATGGTTTTTTAATAAAAAGGTTCATATTGTATGAGAGGTATAATGGATGCATGAACTTATGATAATAAGGCCAATTAACTTTAGACTAATAAAGATCGTTAGGGGACACAACAAAACGAGCCAAACACATAAAAAAAGGGACTATTTAGGAATAATTCTTAGATAAAAGAAGATTTCTAACTAGTGGGGAGACACCACTTTGGAAGAGAGAGGAGGATTTACTTAGATACTGTCCCAGCTCGCGAGATGAGGACATCTCGAATCTTTTAAGTGGGGAGGAGATTGTAAGGTCCCTCCGGAGTCATGTATGTGTCTCTTTTAATATAGATTTCAAGAAGGAAAGAGAGTGCACTTAGAGAAGAGTGAGGCAATAAGGCTAGAAACATTAGGAAAGTAATAGAGTAAAAATAGTAGCTCCAAAAATCCTAAAAGAAATAAGAAGACAAGAATAGTTCTTGTGCTTGTGTAGCCGGATGGTAGAGACATTAGTAAGGCCCAGAGTCGGCCCATGGTATGTATCCCTCATACCATTGGGAGAATGAGGTTCTCCGATTGAGGCGAGTGATTGTGATGCTGTCTACTTTTGAGGGCCCAGGCTAGTGCAGTGAATAAGCCCACCCTAGTGTGTAGACATCCCTCTGAGGGGCGGGAGGATCAAGTGACGGAGCCTCTGAGGGCGACAGGCCAGCTTGCGTCCTCGTGGTGGCGATGCGCGTCCTCGTGGTGGTGATGCGCGGCCTCGACGATGAGGTGCATGTCCCGTAGTAGGGATGTAGAGGCTGGCAGGTTGGATTCTAGATCATCGGTGGCAGTATAAAGGAAAAGAATAAGAGAGCCGGTTTGGCTTGTATGGAATTGATTCATGTATAAACTTTTTTTATAAAGCTTGTAACACTTTGGCATTATTGTACTGTGAAAAAAGGCTGTTTTAACGAACCAAAATCATAAGAAATGCCGAATTAGTTGGAAGCACTATTGTCAATCTTACCACTCGAACCATAATCAGTTATGGGATGCCATGAAAGTACACCTTCGTGAAAGGTTTTGTCCTCCAGGATTTTTAGAGGATAAAATGAATGAATTTTTAGAGCTAACCCAAGAAGGGAAGACCCTGGAAGAATACCACCAAAATCTTGCTAAAACTTCTTCGATTATTTCTAGAGATGGATGAATAAGCCCACCGTATTGTATAGACATCCCTCTGAGGGGTAGGAGGATTGAGCGACAGAGCCTGAGAGGGTGACAGGCGAGCTTGAGTCCTTGCCAGCGCGGCTGACGAACGAGGAGGTGTATGGTCCCATAGGGTCTTGCCCGCAGCATGTAGAGGTTGGAAGGCCGAATTCTAGATCATCGATAGTATAAAGGAAAAGAATAAGAGAGCGGGTTTAGCTTCTATGGAATTGATTCATGTATAAACTTCTTTTTATAAATCTTGCAAGTCCTTGGCATTATTGTATTGTGGAAAAAGGTTGTTTTAACAAACCTTGTGATGATGAGAAGGGTCTTAATTAAGGAACATGTTTATTTATGTCAACAGTGTGGTAGGATTAATTAGAAAACAAATCGACGCATGAGTAGGGTGGAAAGTGGGAGGATGGAATGCCCTGATGACACCATCCTACGGAGGACGGGTGGACCCAATTAGTCGGGTAGCTTTCCAATAGATTAAGTGAAAGCCCTACAGTAGATAAATAGGTCCTTGGGCAACACTATTCTAGGAGACTAGGCCAACGGGCAGCTAAGCCTTGCATGGATGAGGAAAAAAGTGATGTCTCCAGGAATCAAGATTAGTAGTTGCCCAAATCATGATCAATTACGCTTTGGGTAATTTGACTTTTAAGAACCACGCTCTCCCTGCGGGATAGGTCTAGGTCTTACCTACAAATCGTATCCTTGAATCTTTACATGGTCAAGGTGCGACGAGTAGGAAATTTTCTCCGAGATTAAACTTCGTAGACTATCTTAAGTGTTTCCGCTATTTTGGAAGGGGGAGCATTACAATCGGTATCAGAGCAAAGGCTAACTCTATCAAGGGATTAAAACAAGTGATTGTTTGTCATATGAGGATGAATCAATCATATCTTCTGACCAAAGAAATGGTTTGAATATTCTCACATGTTGAGACAATCATCCTATAAAATTGTGCTTGTATCTTGGGGGTGCACTCGCAAGATATTTGTACAATAAATTTGAGAGATAAGATTGGGGAGGAAACCTTTTGAGGGGAAAAAACATAGGGTGATCAAATTAAGAAACCAGTGAGAGACTGAATGACTAGAAGGATAGATTGAATCTTTGTTCAGAGAAATTTTCAGGATATATCTCATTAATTTGCATATTATAAATTATTATGATTAGAACTCCATTAAGGTTTGAATAGTTGACGTATGAATGCCATCCATTGGATGCTTTACAATAGGATGATCGTCCAAGATCTTGAACCCATCTCAGACAAACATGGGTCTAACTTGGGATGTGTAATTCCTAGAGGATCATGCTATTAGATGTGTTTATCCCAAGATACTAGATGTGTAATTTTTAAAAACCTAATCGTCTCAGACGTGTTAATCCTGATTATCTTTGGATGTGTCAATCCCAAGGCCCCAGATGTGTAATTCTTAAAAAAATGAAGATCTCAGATATATTAATCCCGAGTGCCTTGAGATGTGGTGTTATGATAAGTATTTGATAGTTTTGAACTTTCTGAAAGAAGAAAGTTCACCCTTGCTCATCTAAAAATTATAAGTTCACCCTTTCATGTGTAGATACAACCTTGTGATGAAAAGGGCCTTAATTAGGGAATATGTTTATTTATGTCAACAAACAGTTTGGTGGGATTAATTAGAAAATAAATTGATACGTGAGTAGGGTGGAAAGTGGGAGGATGGAAAGCCTCGAGATGGCACCATCCTCCTACGGACGGGTGGACCCGATTAGTTAGGAGACTAGGCCAACGGGCAGCTATGCCTTGCATGGATGGGGAAGAAAGCCTTGTCTCTAGGAATCAAGATTAGTAGTTGCCCAAATTATGATCAATTACCCTATGGATAATTTGACTTTTAGAAGACCACGCTCCCCCTGTGGGATAGGACTAGGTCATACCTACAAATCGTATCCTTGAATCTTTATATGGTCAAGGTGTCACGATGAGTAGGAAATTTTCTCTAAGAGCTAAGACTTAGTAGACTATCTTAAGTGTTTGCCCTATTTTTGGAAGAGGGGAACCTTACAATTATTATCAAAGCAAAGGCTAACTATCAAGGGATTAAAACAAGTGATTGTTTGTCATATGAGGATGAATCAATCATCTCTACTGGCCATAGAAATGGTTTTAATATCCTTACATGTTGTCGTCTAAAAATCATAAGAAATGCAAAATTGGTTGGAAGCATTGTTGTCAGTCTAACCACTCGAACCAGAATAAGTTATGGGATGCCATGAAAGTACACCTTCGTGAAAGGTTTTTTCCTCCACGATTTCGAGAGGATAAAATGAATGAATTTTTGGAGATAACCCAAGAAGGGAAGACCCTAAAGAATACCACCAAAATCTTGCTAAAACTTCTCCGATTAGCTCCAAAGATGGATGAGGTAACTCTTCTCCACCAACGATTCATTTTGAAGCTTAATCTACCTTTGAATAACTTTGTCAAGAATGCAAAACCATCCTCCTCTATTTTAGAAGCCATAATTATAGCCAGAGACTATGATAAAGTTTTTTTTATGTAGAGGGTGTCAAGAAGGACATGAGTTCTTCCATGTTAATCAAGAAGAGGTCCCCTAATTTTCAAGAGGAACGTCAAGCCCACCCTTGGCCTACTACAAGGAATCGTGAGCTGGAGTAAAATTAAGTCAAGAAATAGGGATAACGAGGTTAAAGATAATCGAATTCAACAAGTATTTCTATGAGTAAATAGAAGAGGATTGGTGCAAGATTCATGTGAAGTAATGTACATGATGAATAGAGGTATTCTAGAAGACGATACCAAGATTATGCAATTGCTATCGTAGGTTAGATTTCGTAAAGGATTATTCCCTTACGTTTTTCCATGACAAATTATTAAGTACAATATTACATGGGGATATAGAATAAGGAATTTGTAAGGAAGGATTATGATTTTTTAATAAAAAGGTTCATATTGTATGAGAGGTATAATGGATGCATGAACTTATGATAATAAGGCCAATTAACTTTAGACTAATAAAGATTCGTAAGGAAGGATTATGATTTTTTAATAAAAAGGTTCATATTGTATGAGAGGTATAATGGATGCATGAACTTATGATAATAAGGCCAATTAACTTTAGACTAATAAAGATCGTTAGGGGACACAACAAAACGAGCCAAACACATAAAAAAAGGGACTATTTAGGAATAATTCTTAGATAAAAGAAGATTTCTAACTAGTGGGGAGACACCACTTTGGAAGAGAGAGGAGGATTTACTTAGATACTGTCCCAGCTCGCGAGATGAGGACATCTCGAATCTTTTAAGTGGGGAGGAGATTGTAAGGTCCCTCCGGAGTCATGTATGTGTCTCTTTTAATATAGATTTCAAGAAGGAAAGAGAGTGCACTTAGAGAAGAGTGAGGCAATAAGGCTAGAAACATTAGGAAAGTAATAGAGTAAAAATAGTAGCTCCAAAAATCCTAAAAGAAATAAGAAGACAAGAATAGTTCTTGTGCTTGTGTAGCCGGATGGTAGAGACATTAGTAAGGCCCGGAGTCGGCCCATGGTATGTATCCCTCATACCATTGGGAGAATGAGGTTCTCCGATTGAGGCGAGTGATTGTGATGCTGTCTACTTTTGAGGGCCCAGGCTAGTGCAGTGAATAAGCCCACCCTAGTGTGTAGACATCCCTCTGAGGGGCGGGAGGATCAAGTGACGGAGCCTTTGAGGGCGACAGGCCAGCTTGCGTCCTCGTGGTGGCGATGCGCGTCCTCGTGGTGGTGATGCGCGGCCTCGACGATGAGGTGCATGTCCCGTAGTAGGGATGTAGAGGCTGGCAGGTTGGATTCTAGATCATCGGCGGCAGTATAAAGGAAAAGAATAAGAGAGCCGGTTTGGCTTGTATGGAATTGATTCATGTATAAACTTTTTTTATAAAGCTTGTAACACTTTGGCATTATTGTACTGTGAAAAAAGGCTGTTTTAACGAACCAAAATCATAAGAAATGCCGAATTAGTTGGAAGCACTATTGTCAATCTTACCACTCGAACCATAATCAGTTATGGGATGCCATGAAAGTACACCTTCGTGAAAGGTTTTGTCCTCCAGGATTTTTAGAGGATAAAATGAATGAATTTTTAGAGCTAACCCAAGAAGGGAAGACCCTGGAAGAATACCACCAAAATCTTGCTAAAACTTCTTCGATTATTTCTAGAGATGGATGAATAAGCCCACCGTATTGTATAGACATCCCTCTGAGGGGTAGGAGGATTGAGCGACAGAGCCTGAGAGGGTGACAGGCGAGCTTGAGTCCTTGCCAGCGCGGCTGACGAACGAGGAGGTGTATGGTCCCATAGGGTTTTGCCCGCAGCATGTAGAGGTTGGAAGGCCGAATTCTAGATCATCGATAGTATAAAGGAAAAGAATAAGAGAGCGGGTTTAGCTTCTATGGAATTGATTCATGTATAAACTTCTTTTTATAAATCTTGCAAGTCCTAGGCATTATTGTATTGTGGAAAAAGGTTGTTTTAACGAACCTTGTGATGATGAGAAGGGCCTTAATTAAGGAACATGTTTATTTATGTCAACAGTGTGGTAGGATTAATTAGAAAACAAATCGACGCATGAGTAGGGTGGAAAGTGGGAGGATGGAATGCCCTGATGACACCATCCTACGGAGGACGGGTGGACCCAATTAGTCGGGTAGCTTTCCAATAGATTAAGTGAAAGCCCTACAGTAGATAAATAGGTCCTTGGGCAACACTATTCTAGGAGACTAGGCCAACGGGCAGCTAAGCCTTGCATGGATGAGGAAAAAAGTGATGTCTCCAGGAATCAAGATTAGTAGTTGCCCAAATCATGATCAATTACGCTTTGGGTAATTTGACTTTTAAGAACCACGCTCTCCCTGCGGGATAGGTCTAGGTCTTACCTACAAATCGTATCCTTGAATCTTTACATGGTCAAGGTGCGACGAGTAGGAAATTTTCTCCGAGATTAAACTTCGTAGACTATCTTAAGTGTTTCCGCTATTTTGGAAGGGGGAGCATTACAATCGGTATCAGAGCAAAGGCTAACTCTATCAAGGGATTAAAACAAGTGATTGTTTGTCATATGAGGATGAATCAATCATATCTTCTGACCAAAGAAATGGTTTGAATATTCTCACATGTTGAGACAATCATCCTATAAAATTGTGCTTGTATCTTGGGGGTGCACTCGCAAGATATTTGTACAATAAATTTGAGAGATAAGATTGGGGAGGAAACCTTTTGAGGGAAAAAAACATAGGGTGATCAAATTAAGAAACCAGTGAGAGACTGAATGACTAGAAGGATAGATTGAATCTTTGTTTAGAGAAATTTTCAGGATATATCTCATTAATTTGCATATTATAAATTATTATGATTAGAACTCCATTAAGGTTTGAATAGTTGACGTATGAATGCCATCCATTGGATGCTTTACAATAGGATGATCGTCCAAGATCTTGAACCCATCTCAGACAAACATGGGTCTAACTTGGGATGTGTAATTCCTAGAGGATCATGCTATTAGATGTGTTTATCCCAAGATAATAGATGTGTAATTTTTAAAAACCTAATCGTCTCAGACGTGTTAATCCTGATAATCTTTGGATGTGTCAATCCCAAGGCCCCAGATGTGTAATTCTTAAAAAAATGAAGATCTCAGATATATTAATCCCGAGTGCCTTGAGATGCGGTGTTATGATAAGTATTTGATAGTTTTGAACTTTCTGAAAGAAGAAAGTTCACCCTTGCTCATCTAAAAATTATAAGTTCACCCTTTCATGTGTAGATACAACCTTGTGATGAAAAGGACCTTAATTAAGGAATATGTTTATTTATGTCAACAAACACTTTGGTGGGATTAATTAGAAAATAAATTGATACGTGAGTAGGGTGGAAAGTGGGAGGATGGAAAGCCTTGAGATGGCACCATCCTCCTACGGACGGGTGGACCCGATTAGTTAGGAGACTAGGCCAACGGGCAGCTATGCCTTGCATGGATGGGGAAAAAGCGTTGTCTCTAAGAATCAAGATTAGTAGTTGCCCAAATTATGATCAATTACCCTATGGATAATTTGACTTTTAGAAGACCACGCTCCCCGTGTGGGATAGGACTAGGTCATACCTACAAATCGTATCCTTGAATCTTTACATGGTCAAGGTGTCACGACGAGTAGGAAATTTTCTCTAAGAGCTAAGACTTAGTAGACTATCTTAAGTGTTTGCCCTATTTTTGGAAGAGGGGAACCTTACAATTATTATCAAAGCAAAGGCTAACTATCAAGGGATTAAAACAAGTGATTGTTTGTCATATGAGGATGAATCAATCATCTCTACTGGCCATAGAAATGGTTTTGATATCCTTACATGTTGTCGTCTAAAAATCATAAGAAATGCAAAATTGGTTGGAAGCATTGTTGTCAGTCTAACCACTCGAACCAGAATAAGTTATGGGATGCCATGAAAGTACACCTTCGTGAAAGGTTTTTTCCTCCACGATTTTGAGAGGATAAAATGAATGAATTTTTGGAGATAACCCAAGAAGGGAAGACCCTGAAGAATACCACCAAAATCTTGCTAAAACTTCTCCGATTAGCTCCAAAGATGGATGAGGTAACTCTTCTCCACCAACGATTCATTTTGAAGCTTAATCTACCTTTGAATAACTTTGTCAAGAATGCAAAACCATCCTCCTCTATTTCAGAAGCCATAATTATAGCCAGAGACTATGATAAAGTTTTTTTTATGTAGAGGGTGTAAGATTCCTCCCCCAACCCCTTTTTGATGTCTAGTATATTCCCCTGTAATCAATTCCTTTTCTAAAATATAAGAGATCTTGTTTGTGGCTGTTTTAACCTAGAGAGAGAAAATATTCTAGAGAGAGAATATTCAGATTTTGAATATTTTTGGATAGAAAAATATCTCTTATAATTCAGATGAGTTTCCCTGAAACAGAAATTTAAAAAGAATTTTCCAATGTGCAATTGGAATTAATTGGAAATAGGTATAAAGAACCTTAGCCTAAGGGTCTAGATTTTCAGAAATCTTTAGACTATGGTCCAATTAAGGTTTCTATGGGCCAATAGCATTAATCCATGTGTAGGGAGGAGATAAATCCAAATTGTAAAAAGAAAATACCCAAA
Organism: Cibotium barometz; assembly: GCF_041138505.1. Lineage (NCBI taxonomy): Eukaryota > Viridiplantae > Streptophyta > Polypodiopsida > Cyatheales > Cibotiaceae > Cibotium > Cibotium barometz. The sequence goes on along the minus strand of NC_141098.1, from coordinate 17,721,023 downwards.
AATGAGTAAATGCTCACATGAGGTGAAGAGTTGAAAATGTACAAGGGTTATTAATAAAAAACTATGAGCAATATTAAAAATATGAGATATTTTGGGAATAATCATTTTATTATGACACATATGTAAGGAAGGGGAGTCCCTTAAATGCTCACATAAGATGAAGAGTTGAAAATGTACAAGGTTTATTAGTAAAAAACTATGAGCAATATTAAAATGATTCCATTATGACACATATGTAAGGAAGGGGAGTTCTTTAAAGGAGGTGCATATTTCACATAAGATGAAGAGTTGAAAATATACAAGGCTTATTAGTAAAAAAAACTATGACACATATGTAAGGAAGAGGAGTTCTTTAAAGGAGGTGCATATTTCACATAAGATGAAGAGTTGAAAATGTACAAGGTTTATTAGTAAAAAACTATGAGCAATACAATTTTGACACATATGTAAGGAAGGGGAATTCTTTAAAGGAGGTGCATATTTCACATGCTTGAATGAGTTTTAAACTCATAAAAATTAAGATATTTCATCTCTCCTCTCTCCTCATTCAAGTCTAGTTCCAAAAAGTTAGCTTAATTGACCTAAAAATGGTCAAAAAGTGACCAAACTGACTTGGAAAATTCTAGAATCGGTTTGTTTGGTTAGGAGCTCAAATTTTCCTATAAATAGAAGCCTCCCCTTGTTGAAAAAGACATAGAGTCTTATGCTTTGTTACTCTACTCCACCTAAGCCAAATTAGATAGAGTCTTATGCTTTGTTACTCTACTCCACCTAAGCCAAATTAGATAGAGTCTTATGCTTTGCTACTCTACTCCACCTAAGCCAAATTAGATAGAGTCTTATGCCTTGTTACTCTACTCCACCTAAGCCAAAATATATAGTGTCTTATGCTTGTTACTCTACTCCACCTAAGCCAAAATATATAGTGTCTTATGCTTTGTTACTCTACTCCACCTAAGCCAAAATATAGAGTGTCTTATGCATTGTTACTCTACTCTACCTAAGCCAAGAGTTGTGAATTCTTTAATAATTCACTAGTTTTTGATACTTCTCTCTTTCTTCAATCCCCATTGGTGGCTCCATCAACATACTAAACCAATTGATTGGTTGGGGGCCTCTACCGTGAATAAAGAATCAAGCAAATCATAAGGTAAGTATATTGAATTTTGATCTTTCTATAATTTCTCAATGATTCTCTCTTCTTAACCCCTCTCAAGCTTGAGAAGCTTAATTGGTATGGTTTTTTAAATGCTATTGAAGTTAATTGGTGAATAGTAGGGAAGAGTTACATAATTTAATAAATGCTATAGAAGTTAATTTCCATTTATGTTTAAATTCAAATGGTTTTTATGTAATTTCTCTCTCTCTCTCTCTCTCAAGAAATGGTCATACTCATGACCCATTCTCAATCCAAATGAAGCTTTTCATAAAGCTTTTCCTTAATCCAAGATTAAGCTATGCTTGAGGCCAAATTAATGGCTTTTTGCTATGCTTTTAGTTTATGCACATTGATGATTCAATCCATTATGGATTGATGATCCAATTAGAGACCATTCTAATTGTTTTCTTAATGATTCAATTAGAGACCATTATGGATTGATGATCCAATTAGAGACCATTCTAATTATATCCTTAATGATAAGCTTTATCCCTTAGAAAAAAAAATTGAGATTTATCAGTCATAGTAGCGGAGCTATGGCAAAATTTTTATAGAAATTACGCATAAAATAAATTCATTCAAAGCATAAAAAGAGGATTTTCTACCATATTCTAGGAACTATCATCCTAGATTAATTAAAAGAATTTTATTATGCATGGAGATGTGGATGTTTGCATGTAGATGTAGATGTATAGATGTAGATGTGGATGTGGAGGTGGATGGATGCATGTAGATGTAGATGTATAGATGTAGATGTGAATGGAGATGTGGATGTATGCATGTAGATGTAGATGTATAGATGTGGATGTGGATGTATACATGTAGATGTAGATGTATAGATACGGATGTGGATGTGGAGGTGGATGTATACATGTAGATGTAGATGTATAGATGTAGATGTGGATGTGGAGGTAGATGGATGCATGTAGATGTAGATGTATAGATGTAGATGGGAATGGAGATATGGATGTATGCATGTAGATGTAGATGTATAGATGTAGATGTGGATGTGGAGGTGGATGGATGCATGTAGATGTAGATGTATAGATGTAGATGTGAATGGAGATGTGGATGTATGCATGTAGATGTAGATGTATGGAGGTGAATGTGAATGTGGATGTGGATGTATGCATAGAGATGTAGATGTATGCATGTAGATGTGAATGTACGCATATAGATGTGGATGTATGGATGTGAATATACGATATGCGATGTGAGGGAATCTGAAGTGATGAGATAGAAATGATGTGATGGGATGAGTATACATATAAATGGAATATGGAATAAGTAATGTAGATTGATGAGGGATTATGTGGAAAAATGAAAGTTAAAATAGAAATTGTGTTGTAAACTGTTTGTAAATACTGTTTGTAAATGCTGTTTGTAAATGATTGTTTTATGTCAAGAATGCTGGGGGGAGCATTTTGACCGTCTTGTGATTAAAGTCGTGATGGTAAAGTTGCAACTGCTGACGGGGAGTCAATGAAGGACGTCTCGCGTAGCAAGGTCGGCCGAGGTCTTGACCAGCCTCGGTGCGATTAAAATGGTGAGCTTCCCCGGTACGGTGGATGAGGGGCCAAGGAAGCGGCCTATGCGTGAAGCGCTAGGTTACCTGCGAAGGATCCTAGAGGGTGCTGACCATACGGTGCTCAGGCTCTGGGTTGCCTAGGATACCCACGCGTGCGTCGAGGAAGATATTGGAACAGAGTTGGAGTTGTTTTCTGAAATCGAGCATGGATCTGGTTGATTGACCTTGCTCGTCTTCAATGGATGAGTCCATGGCTCCTTATATGGATCTGTTGGTTGATCTTGCTGATCTTCAACGAGAGTCCATCTTGTTAAGTGATTATATTGCCAAGTATTATGGGCTAGGAACTATCGAAACGGCTCCTGAGCGTTCTAGTTGCCAATGATGCCATTGATACTCTGATGAAGGAATGATGGAAAATTAAGAATCAATTGGATAAATTGGAAGATGGTGATCAATGATACTAGGGTTTTATTAAAGGATTGTTTTAAACTGGTTGAATCTGGTTGAAAAAGGCAATTTCATATTGGGTGTGTGAGTGGTGTGACTAGTTTTATTTTGCATGAACATCCGGCTAGGGGGCCTTGGAACTCTTTTCCTTGGTACCCGGGACAAAACCTAACTAAATTTTTAATTGGATCCCATCACTACAGTGGTTGGGCGGTTGGCTAACCCATGGGATCGGATGGGGTTAGGCTGGACTGATGGATCTGTAAATCGAGACTCAAACTTTTGTTTTTACGATAAAAAATAAATAAATAAATCCCGGACAGTAACTGTTCTATGGATAGGAATCAACGGCTGTGCCTCTTGAATGGGGAAAAAAGCGATGATCCCAATGATCCAAGTGCAAGTTTCTTCCTTGAACTGACTAAGTATCTTATAGATGTAATTGGATCATCTCGATCAGAAATGATCTTGACTACATTAGAGTAAAAAGTTATCCTGGTGGAATCGCCCGTGCTTTTCGGTTAAGGAAGTTTTTCCAGGTTCGGTTTTGGAACAACCGACGGATTAGTCTCTTATTCGGATATCCGTGGGCGAGACCCCGAGTGTGGGACCCCTGTCCCGCGCGAGAAGCGCTACTTCCGCTGCCAATACCCCGAATCCGTTGCTCGGTGGGAACAGGGATCTTACAGTTGGTATCAGAGCATTTGGTTAATAAAGATCAACTGAGAAGACAAATATGTCAAAAATTTATCTAGAAAGACAAAAAGGTTATAATTGTGTGATATAATTCATACAATTTGATATTCAAACTGAAACTCGTAATTTGGTAATTGGGTCTTCAGATGGAAGTACCGCAATTATATAGAATCCCTGACTTGCTTGAGGCCTAGACATGATAGTATTTATCTTATAATTCCAAGGGCCATGACTACCCGTATATACCGAGAGTATACTGCAGCTCTTTACTGACAGTATATACGAGTAAATCTAAGACTTGAAATTATAAGCGTTAATGCTATCTAGATGATGAATTCGAATGTGATTGATATGATTTTTAATTCTGTTTGAGAATGAATGAATTGATTTGGATTCTGATTGAAAATGCTGATTGAAAAATGTTGATTTTTAAAATTAGTTGAAATATAATGAAACCACAATGAGGGGGAATGGGACGAGTCCCTGTGATGATATTCATAACTAGAATGATGATAACGAATTCAGCAAATCACTATGAGATTAGTGGGTTGTGCTGTCAGATTGCTACTGTTAATACTTGACCAGTAGATCAAGTTAAGGGATGTCAAATTGAGAACTTGCTTGACTGAAATTTCCGTGTGGAGGAATGTTCCGAAGGAAACTTTTCGGTCTAATGGACCATTATCATGTTAAAGATATGAATGATATAATCTGAATGAATTGTTATTTAATGATGAGTTCTATATAAGGGATATTTATCCCAGTGTTCTGTTGGGTTGACCAGAATATAAGCAACCCCAGAATAAAAATTGGATCTTAAGAATAAGAGCTGTCCTCTACCTTGCGAGATGAGGACATTCCGCACTTTTTAAGTGGGGTAGGATGTAAGATTCCTCCCCAGCCTTCGAGGTATACAGGAGTAAGAATCTCCCTTTCTGATCTTATAATTATTCCCTCTCTAAAATAAAAGAAAGTTTCTGTTAAAAAAAAAGGAAGACCCTTTCCCTAGAATACTCTCAGGAGTCCCACCTGTTTTAAGGATTTAGAACAATGAGTTTAGAAGTGAGAATCGGTGTTTTGGATACCAAGGTTTTGGTTTTCATTCGAGTACGGCCCAAAAGAAGTTCTTTATCTCTTGGGGAGTATAAGAAGTTATCCCCCAGATATTATGATCCTTATATCTGAATTCAAAGAAAGTAGGTGACTTAGCCTACAAGTTTCTTTTATCTCCTCATCTCAAAATTCTTAATGCCTTTTATAGAAAAATGTGCCAAACCCAAATCATGGAAAGACGGTAAAACTTCAGTGGCAAGTTACCGTTGGCTTCTAGGTTACGCTAGCTCCTTCCTTTATATAAGTCGTAACTTTTACTTGCCGCTCACAGTAATCTTACTCCCATCAATCTCCTTTCTTTCATAATCTCCTTCATGGCGGCCTGGCAACAGGAATTAGTTTTATCCCTGATGATTTCTCACCTTCAAGACGCAAGAGAGTCTGTGAAGAAAGACTTTATAGAACAGTATGAGCGCTCACTTTTTCCTCACCTAGGAACTTCTGTAGCGCAGACCAAATGGCGGACCTATCAAAACATAACTAGGGTAACACCCTGGGGTCAGCAGCACTTTCGTAACAATGTCCGCTTGGCCATGGTTATTGAAGCTTTGGGTTTGGGTCCCCGATACTACTGCGTCATGAGATCAAGGCATCTTGGGTTTTCTGAGCGGGTCTTCTTACTGGCGTGTCTTCTTCCTCATGAGAAGATATGCCTTTATCCCGTTTTTGGCTTGCCTCTCAGAGGTCCTTTTGTTAGATCACCTCATACCATTGAGATAGGTGCGGCAATAACCAGTAGAATCATTCCCATAGATGAGTTACCCTATACTTGTGCAGCTTGTGAGGACTGCTTTTGTGACCATATGATGGACGGGCTTATGGAAGTGTAAAGAGTTCTTCTATCTTTACTGTATAAGTCCCGTGAATGAATAAAGTTTAAATCTTGTCCTTATTTTGAATCTTGCTCTCTTTAAGACTTTTCTTGGTGGTTAATCGTGATTAAAATTTTTCTCTAAGTCTCATATTCGTGCATCTTGCAAAATTATTCCAAGTTGCGAGATGAGGACATCTCGCGTTTTTTAAGTGGGGTAGAATGTAAGATTCCTCCCCCAACCCCTTTTTGATGTCTAGTATATTCCCCTGTAATCAATTCCTTTTCTAAAATATAAGAGATCTTGTTTGTGGCTGTTTTAACCTAGAGAGAGAAAATATTCTAGAGAGAGAATATTCAAATTTTGAATATTTTTGGATAGAAAAATATCTCTTATAATTCAGATGAGTTTCCCTGAAATAGAAATTTAAAAAGAATTTTCCAATGTGCAATTGGAATTAATTGGAAATAGGTATAAAGAACCTTAGCCTAAAGGTCTAGATTTTCAGAAATCTTTAGACTATGGTCCAATTAAGGTTTCTATGGGCCAATAGCATTAATCCATGTGTAGGGAGGAGATAAATCCAAATTGTAAAAAGAACATACCCAAAAATGAGTAAATGCTCACATGAGGTGAAGAGTTGAAAATGTACAAGGGTTATTAATAAAAAACTATGAGCAATATTAAAAATATGAGATATTTTGGGAATAATGATTTTATTATGACACATATGTAAGGAAGGGGAGTCCCTTAAATGCTCACATAAGATGAAGAGTTAAAAATGTACAAGGTTTATTAGTAAAAAACTATGAGCAATATTAAAATGATTCCATTATGACACATATGTAAGGAAGGGGAGTTCTTTAAAGGAGGTGCATATTTCACATAAGATGAAGAGTTGAAAATGTACAAGGCTTATTAGTAAAAAAAACTATGACACATATGTAAGGAAGAGGAGTTCTTTAAAGGAGGTGCATATTTCACATAAGATGAAGAGTTGAAAATGTACAAGGTTTATTAGTAAAAAACTATGAGCAATACAATTTTGACACATATGTAAGGAAGGGGAATTCTTTAAAGGAGGTGCATATTTCACATGCTTGAATGAGTTTTAAACTCATAAAAATTAAGATATTTCATCTCTCCTCTCTCCTCATTCAAGTCTAGTTCCAAAAAGTTAGCTTAATTGACCTAAAAATGGTCAAAAAGTGACCAAACTGACTTGGAAAATTCTAGAATCGGTTTGTTTGGTTAGGAGCTCAAATTTTCCTATAAATAGAAGCCTCCCCTTGTTGAAAAAGACATAGAGTCTTATGCTTTGTTACTCTACTCCACCTAAGCCAAATTAGATAGAGTCTTATGCTTTGTTACTCTACTCCACCTAAGCCAAATTAGATAGAGTCTTATGCTTTGTTACTCTACTCCACCTAAGCCAAATTAGATAGAGTCTTATGCCTTGTTACTCTACTCCACCTAAGCCAAAATATATAGTGTCTTATGCTTGTTACTCTACTCCACCTAAGCCAAAATATATAGTGTCTTATGCTTTGTTACTCTACTCCACCTAAGCCAAAATATAGAGTGTCTTATGCATTGTTACTCTACTCTACCTAAGCCAAGAGTTGTGAATTCTTTAATAATTCACTAGTTTTTGATACTTCTCTCTTTCTTCAATCCCCATTGGTGGCTCCATCAACATACTAAACCAATTGATTGGTTGGGGGCCTCTACCGTGAATAAAGAATCAAGCAAATCATAAGGTAAGTATATTGAATTTTGATCTTTCTATAATTTCTCAATGGTTCTCTCTTCTCAATCCCTCTCAAGCTTGAGAAGCTTAATTGGTATGGTTTTTTAAATGCTATTGAAGTTAATTGGTGAATAGTAGGGAAGAGTTACATAATTTAATAAATGCTATAGAAGTTAATTTCCATTTATGTTTAAATTCAAATGGTTTTTATGTAATTTCTCTCTCTCTCTCTCAAGAAATGGTCATACTCATGACCCATTCTCAATCCAAATGAAGCTTTTCATAAAGCTTTTCCTTAATCCAAGATTAAGCTATGCTTGAGGCCAAATTAATGGCTTTTTGCTATGCTTTTAGTTTATGCACATTGATGATTCAATCCATTATGGATTGATGATCCAATTAGAGACCATTCTAATTGTTTTCTTAATGATTCAATTAGAGACCATTATGGATTGATGATCCAATTAGAGACCATTCTAATTATATCCTTAATGATAAGCTTTATCCCTTAGAAAAAAAAAATTGAGATTTATCAGTCATAGTAGCGGAGCTATGGCAAAATTTTTATAGAAATTACGCATAAAATAAATTCATTCAAAGCATAAAAAGAGGATTTCCTACCATATTCTAGGAACTATCATCCTAGATTAATTAAAAGAATTTTATTATGCATGGAGATGTGGATGTTTGCATGTAGATGTAGATGTATAGATGTAGATGTGGATGTGGAGGTGGATGGATGCATGTAGATGTAGATGTATAGATGTAGATGTGAATGGAGATGTGGATGTATGCATGTAGATGTAGATGTATAGATGTGGATGTGGATGTATACATGTAGATGTAGATGTATAGATACGGATGTGGATGTGGAGGTGGATGTATACATGTAGATGTAGATGTATAGATGTAGATGTGGATGTAGAGGTAGATGGATGCATGTAGATGTAGATGTATAGATGTAGATGGGAATGGAGATATGGATGTATGCATGTAGATGTAGATGTATAGATGTAGATGTGGATGTGGAGGTGGATGGATGCATGTAGATGTAGATGTATAGATGTAGATGTGAATGGAGATGTGGATGTATGCATGTAGATGTAGATGTATGGAGGTGAATGTGAATGTGGATGTGGATGTATGCATAGAGATGTAGATGTATGCATGTAGATGTGAATGTACGCATATAGATGTGGATGTATGGATGTGAATATACGATATGCGATGTGAGGGAATCTGAAGTGATGAGATAGAAATGATGTGATGGGATGAGTATACATATAAATGGAATATGGAATAAGTAATGTAGATTGATGAGGGATTATGTGGAAAAATGAAAGTTAAAATAGAAATTGTGTTGTAAACTGTTTGTAAATACTGTTTGTAAATGCTGTTTGTAAATGATTGTTTTATGTCAAGAATGCTGGGGGGAGCATTTTGACCGTCTTGTGATTAAAGTCGTGATGGTAAAGTTGCAACTGCTGACGGGGAGTCAATGAAGGACGTCTCGCGTAGCAAGGTCGGCCGAGGTCTTGACCAGCCTCGATGCGATTAAAATGGTGAGCTTCCGGTACGGTGGATGAGGGGCCAAGGAAGCGGCCTATGCGTGAAGCGCTAGGTTACCTGCGAAGGATCCTAGAGGGTGCTGACCATACGGTGCTCGGGCTCTGGGTTGCCTAGGATACCCACGCGTGCGTCGAGGAAGATATTGGAACAGAGTTGGAGTTGTTTTCTGAAATCGAGCATGGATCTGGTTGATTGACCTTGCTCGTCTTCAATGGACGAGTCCATGGCTCCTTATATGGATCTGTTGGTTGATCTTGCTGATCTTCAACGAGAGTCCATCTTGTTAAGTGATTATATTGCCAAGTATTATGGGCTAGGAACTATCGAAACGGCTCCTGAGCGTTCTAGTTGCCAATGATGCCATTGATACTCTGATGAAGGAATGATGGAAAATTAAGAATCAATTGGATAAATTGGAAGATGGTGATCAATGATACTAGGGTTTTATGAAAGGATTGTTTTAAACTGGTTGAATCTGGTTGAAAAAGGCAATTTCATATTGGGTGTGTGAGTGGTGTGACTAGTTTTATTTTGCATGAACATCCGGCTAGGGGACCTTGGAACTCTTTTCCTTGGTACCCGGGACAAAACCTAACTAAATTTTTAATTGGATCCCATCACTACAGTGGTTGGGCGGTTGGCTAACCCATGGGATCGGATGGGGTTAGGCTGGACTGATGGATCCGTAAATCGAGACTCAAACTTTTGTTTTTACGATTAAAAAAATAATAATAAATCCCGGACAGTAAAACTGTTCTATGGATAGGAATCAACGGCTGTGCCTCTTGAATGGGGAAAAAAGCGATGATCCCAATGATCCAAGTGCAAGTTTCTTCCTTGAACTGACTAAGTATCTTATAGATGTAATTGGATCATCTCGATCAGAAATGATCTTGACTACGTTAGAGTAAAAAGTTATCCTGGTGGAATCGCCCGTGCTTTCCGGTTAAGGAAGTTTTTCCAGGTTCGGTTTTGGAACAACCGACGGATTAGTCTCTTATCCGGATATCCGTGGACGAGACCCCGAGTGTGGGACCCCTGTCCCGCGCGAGAAGCGCTACTTCCGCTGCCAATACCCCGAATCCGTTGCTCGGTGGGAACAGGGATCTTACAGAGGGTGTCAAGAAGGACATGAGTTCTTCCATGTTAATCAAGAAGAGGTCCCCTAATTTTCAAGAGGAACGTCAAGCCCACCCTTGGCCTACTACAAGGAATCGTGAGCTGGAGTAAAATTAGGTCAAGAAATAGGGATAACAAGGTTAAAGATAATCGAATTCAACAAGTATTTCTATGAGTAAATAGAAGAGGATTGGTGCAAGATTCATGTGAAGTAATGTACATGATGAATAGAGGTATTCTAGAAGACGATACCAAGATTATGCAATTGCTATCGTAGGTTAGATTTCGTAAAGGATTATTCCCTTACGTTTTTCCATGACAAATTATTAAGTACAATATTACATGGGGATATAGAATAAGGAATTCGTAAGGAAGGATTATGATTTTTTAATAAAAAGGTTCATATTGTATGAGAGGTATAATGGATGCATGAACTTATGATAATAAGGCCAATTAACTTTAGACTAATAAAGATTCATAAGGAAGGATTATGATTTTTTAATAAAAAGGTTCATATTGTATGAGAGGTATAATGGATGCATGAACTTATGATAATAAGGCCAATTAACTTTAGACTAATAAAGATCGTTAGGGGACACAACAAAACGAGCCAAACAGATAAAAAAAGGGACTATTTAGGAATAATTCTTAGATAAAAGAAGATTTCTAACTAGTGGGGAGACACCACTTTGGAAGAGAGAGGAGGATTTACTTAGATACTGTCCCAGCTCGCGAGATGAGGACATCTCGAATCTTTTAAGTGGGGAGGAGATTGTAAGGTCCCTCCGGAGTCATGTATGTGTCTCTTTTAATATAGATTTCAAGAAGGAAAGAGAGTGCACTTAGAGAAGAGTGAGGCAATAAGGCTAGAAACATTAGGAAAGTAATAGAGTAAAAATAGTAGCTCCAAAAATCCTAAAAGAAATAAGAAGACAAGAATAGTTCTTGTGCTTGTGTAGCCGGATGGTAGAGACATTAGTAAGGCCCGGAGTCGGCCCATGGTATGTATCCCTCATACCATTGGGAGAACGAGGTTCTCCGATTGAGGCGAGTGATTGTGATGCTGTCTACTTTTGAGGGCCCAGGCTAGTGCAGTGAATAAGCCCACCCTAGTGTGTAGACATCCCTCTGAGGGGCGGGAGGATCAAGTGACGGAGCCTCTGAGGGCGACAGGCCAGCTTGCGTCCTCGTGGTGGCGATGCGCGTCCTCGTGGTGGTGATGCGCGGCCTCGACGATGAGGTGCATGTCCCGTAGTAGGGATAAAGAGGCTGGAAGGTTGGATTCTAGATCATCGGCGGCAGTATAAAGGAAAAGAATAAGAGAGCCGGTTTGGCTTGTATGGAATTGATTCATGTATAAACTTTTTTTATAAAGCTTGTAAAACTTTGGCATTATTGTACTGTGAAAAAAGGCTGTTTTAACGAACCAAAATCATAAGAAATGCCGAATTAGTTGGAAGCACTATTGTCAATCTTACCACTCGCACCATAATCAGTTATGGGATGCCATGAAAGTACACCTTCGTGAAAGGTTTTGTCCTCCAGGATTTTTAGAGGATAAAATGAATGAATTTTTAGAGCTAACCCAAGAAGGGAAGACCCTGGAAGAATACCACCAAAATCTTGCTAAAACTTCTTTGATTAGCTCTAGAGATGGATGAATAAGCCCACCGTATTGTATAGACATCCCTCTGAGGGGTAGGAGGATTGAGCGACAGAGCCTGAGAGGGTGACAGGCGAGCTTGAGTCCTTGCCAGTGCGGCTGACAAACGAGGAGGTGTATGGTCCCATAGGGTTTTGCCCCGCAGCATGTAGAGGTTGGAAGGCCGAATTCTAGATCATCGACAGTATAAAGGAAAAGAATAAGAGAGCCGGTTTAGCTTCTATGGAATTGATTCATGTATAAACTTTTTTTTATAAATCTTGCAAGTCCTTGGCATTATTGTATTGTGGAAAAAGGTTGTTTTAACGAACCTTGTGATGATGAGAAGGGCCTTAATTAAGGAACATGTTTATTTATGTCAACAGTGTGGTAGGATTTATTAGAAAACAAATCGACGCATGAGTAGGGTGGAAAGTGGGAGGATGGAATGCCCTGATGACACCATCCTACGGAGGACGGGTGGACCCAATTAGTCGGGTAGCTTTCCAACAGATTAAGTGAAAGCCCTACGCTAGATAAATAGGTCCTTGTGCAACACTATTCTAGGAGACTAGGCCAACGGGCAGCTAAGCCTTGCATGGATGAGGAAAAAAGTGATGTCTCCAGGAATCAAGATTAGTAGTTGCCCAAATCATGATCAATTACGCTTTGGGTAATTTGACTTTTAAGAACCACGCTCTCCCTGCGGGATAGGTCTAGGTCTTACCTACAAATCGTATCCTTGAATCTTTACATGGTCAAGGTGCGACGAGTAGGAAATTTTCTCCGAGATTAAACTTCGTAGACTATCTTAAGTGTTTCCGCTATTTTGGAAGGGGGAGCATTACAATCGGTATCAGAGCAAAGGCTAACTCTATCAAGGGATTAAAACAAGTGATTGTTTGTCATATGAGGAAGAACCAATCATATCTTCTGACCAAAGAAATGGTTTGAATATTCTCACATATTGAGACAATCATCCTATAAAATTGTGCTTGTATCTTGGGGGTGCACTCGCAAGATATTTGTATAATAAATTTGAGAGATAAGATTGGGGAGGAAACCTTTTGAGGGAAAAAAACATAGGGTGATCAAATTAAGAAACCAGTGAGAGACTGAATGACTAGAAGGATAGATTGAATCTTTGTTTAGAGAAATTTTCAGGATATATCTCATTAATTTGCATATTATAAATTATTATGATTAGAACTCCATTAACGTTTGAATAGTTGATGTATGAATGCCATCCATTGGATGCTTTACAATAGGATGATCGTCCAAGATCTTGAACCCATCTCAAACAAACATGGGTCTAACTTGGGATGTGTAATTCCTAGAGGATCATGCTATTAGATGTGTTTATCCCAAGATACTAGATGTGTAATTTTTAAAAACCTAATCGTCTCAGACGTGTTAATCCTGATAATCTTTGAATGTGTCAATCCCAAGGCCCCAGATGTGTAATTCTTAAAAAAATGAAGATCTCGGATATATTAATCCCGAGTGCCTTGAGATGTGGTGTTATGATAAGTATTTGATAGTTTTGAACTTTCTGAAAGAAGAAAGTTCACCCTTGCTCATCTAAAAATTATAAGTTCACCCTTTCATGTGTAGATACAACCTTGTGATGAAAAGGGCCTTAATTAAGGAATATGTTTATTTATGTCAACAAACAGTTTGGTGGGATTAATTAGAAAATAAATTGATACGTGAGTAGGGTGGAAAGTGGGAGGATGGAAAGCCTCGAGATGGCACCATCCTCCTACGGACGGGTGGACCCGATTAGTTAGGAGACTAGGCCAACGGACAGCTATGCCTTGCATGGATGGGGAAGAAAGCGTTGTCTCTAGGAATCAAGATTAGTAGTTGCCCAAATTATGATCAATTACCCTATGGATAATTTGACTTTTAGAAGACCACGCTCCCCCTGTGGGATAGGACTAGGTCATACCTACAAATCGTATCCTTGAATCTTTACATGGTCAAGGTGTCACGATGAGTAGGAAATTTTCTCTAAGAGCTAAGACTTAGTAGACTATCTTAAGTGTTTGCCCTATTTTTGGAAGAGGGGAACCTTACAATTATTATCAAAGCAAAGGCTAACTATCAAGGGATTAAAACAAGTGATTGTTTGTCATATGAGGATGAATCAATGATCTCTACTAGCCATAGAAATGGTTTTGATATCCTTACATGTTGTCGTCTAAAAATCATAAGAAATGCAAAATTGGTTGGAAGCATTGTTGTCAGTCTAACCACTCGAACCAGAATAAGTTATGGGATGCCATGAAAGTACACCTTCGTGAAAGGTTTTTTCCTCCACGATTTCGAGAGGATAAAATGAATGAATTTTTGGAGATAACCCAAGAAGGGAAGACCCTGAAGAATACCACCAAAATCTTGCTAAAACTTCTCCGATTAGCTCCAAAGATGGATGAGGTAACTCTTCTCCACCACGATTCATTTTGAAGCTTAATCTACCTTTGAATAACTTTGTCAAGAATGCAAAACCATCCTCCTCTATTTCAGAAGCCATAATTATAGCCAGAGACTATGATAAAGTTTTTTTTATGTAGAGGGTGTCAAGAAGGACATGAGTTCTTCCATGTTAATCAAGAAGAGGTCCCCTAATTTTCAAGAGGAACGTCAAGCCCACCCTTGGCCTACTACAAGGAATCGTGAGCTGGAGTAAAATTAAGTCAAGAAATAGGGATAACGAGGTTAAAGATAATCGAATTCAACAAGTATTTCTATGAGTAAATAGAAGAGGATTGGTGCAAGATTCATGTGAAGTAATGTACATGATGAATAGAGGTATTCTAGAAGACGATACCAAGATTATGCAATTGCTATCGTAGGTTAGATTTCGTAAAGGATTATTTCCTTACGTTTTTCCATGACAAATTATTAAGTACAATATTACATGGGGATATAGAATAAGGAATTCGTAAGGAAGGATTATGATTTTTTAATAAAAAGGTTCATATTGTATGAGAGGTATAATGGATGCATGAACTTATGATAATAAGGCCAATTAACTTTAGACTAATAAAGATTCGTAAGGAAGGATTATGATTTTTTAATAAAAAGGTTCATATTGTATGAGAGGTATAATGGATGCATGAACTTATGATAATAAGGCCAATTAACTTTAGACTAATAAAGATCGTTAGGGGACACAACAAAACGAGCCAAACAGATAAAAAAAGGGACTATTTAGGAATAATTCTTAGATAAAAGAAGATTTCTAACTAGTGAGGAGACACCACTTTGGAAGAGAGAGGAGGATTTACTTAGATACTGTCCCAGCTCATGAGATGAGGACATCTCGAATCTTTTAAGTGGGGAGGAGATTGTAAGGTCCCTCCGGAGTCATGTATGTGTCTCTTTTAATATAGATTTCAAGAAGGAAAGAGAGTGCACTTAGAGAAGAGTGAGGCAATAAGGCTAGAAACATTAGGAAAGTAATAGAGTAAAAATAGTAGCTCCAAAAATCCTAAAAGAAATAAGAAGACAAGAATAGTTCTTGTGCTTGTGTAGCCGGATGGTAGAGACATTAGTAAGGCCCGGAGTCGGCCCATGGTATGTATCCCTCATACCATTGGGAGAATGAGGTTCTCCGATTGAGGCGAGTGATTGTGATGCTGTCTACTTTTGAGGGCCCAGGCTAGTGCAGTGAATAAGCCCACCCTAGTGTGTAGACATCCCTCTGAGGGGCGGGAGGATCAAGTGACGGAGCCTCTGAGGGCGACAGGCGAGCTTGCGTCCTCGTGGTGGTGATGCGCGTCCTCGTGGTGGTGATGCTCGGCCTCGACGATGAGGTGCATGTCCCGTAGTAGGGATGTAGAGGCTGGAAGGTTGGATTCTAGATCATCGGCGGCAGTATAAAGGAAAAGAATAAGAGAGCCGGTTTGGCTTGTATGGAATTGATTCATGTATAAACTTTTTTTATAAAGCTTGTAAAACTTTGGCATTTATGTACTGTGAAAAAAGGCTGTTTTACCAAACCAAAATCATAAGAAATGCCGAATTAGTTGGAAGCACTATTGTCAATCTTACCACTCGTCAGTTATGGGATGCCATGAAAGTACACCTTCGTGAAAGGTTTTGTCCTCCATGATTTTTAGAGGATAAAATGAATGAATTTTTAGAGCTAACCCAAGAAGGGAAGACCCTGGAAGAATACCACCAAAATCTTGCTGAAACTTCTTCGATTATTTCTAGAGATGGATGAATAAGCCCACCGTATTGTATAGACATCTCTCTGAGGGGTAGGAGGATTGAGCGACAGAGCCTGAGAGGGTGACAGGCGAGCTTGAGTCCTTGCCAGCGCGGTTGACGAACGAGGAGGTGTATGGTCCCATAGGGTTTTGCCCCGCAGCATGTAGAGGTTGGAAGGCCGAATTCTAGATCATCGACAGTATAAAGGAAAAGAATAAGAGAGCCGGTTTAGCTTCTATGGAATTGATTCATGTATAAACTTTTTTTTATAAATCTTGCAAGTCCTTGGCATTATTGTATTGTGGAAAAAGGTTGTTTTAACGAACCTTGTGATGATGAGAAGGGCCTTAATTAAGGAACATGTTTATTTATGTCAACAGTGTGGTAGGATTAATTAGAAAACAAATCGACGCATGAGTAGGGTGGAAAGTGGGAGGATGGAATGCCCTGATGACACCATCCTACGGAGGGCGGGTGGACCCAATTAGTCGGGTAGCTTTCCAACAGATTAAGTGAAAGCCCTACGCTAGATAAATAGGTTCTTGGGCAACACTATTCTAGGAGACTAGGCCAACGGGCAGCTAAGCCTTGCATGGATGAGGAAAAAAGTGATGTCTCCAGGAATCAAGATTAGTAATCATGATCAATTACGCTTTGGGTAATTTGACTTTTAAGAACCACGCTCTCCCTGCGGGATAGGTCTATGTCTTATCTACAAATCGTATCCTTGAATCTTTACATGGTCAAGGTGCGACGAGTAGGAAATTTTCTCCAAGATTAAACTTCGTAGACTATCTTAAGTGTTTCCGCTATTTTGGAAGGGGGAGCATTAC
Source organism: Cibotium barometz (assembly GCF_041138505.1). Classification (NCBI taxonomy): domain Eukaryota; kingdom Viridiplantae; phylum Streptophyta; class Polypodiopsida; order Cyatheales; family Cibotiaceae; genus Cibotium; species Cibotium barometz. The sequence continues at coordinate 17,704,131 of NC_141098.1, read as the reverse complement.
AATCGGTATCAGAGCAAAGGCTAACTCTATCAAGGGATTAAAACAAGTGATTGTTTGTCATATGAGGATGAATCAATCATATCTTCTGACCGAAGAAATGGTTTGAATATTCGCACATGTTGAGACAATCATCCTATAAAATTGTGCTTGTATCTTGGGGGTGCACTCGCAAGATATTTGTACAATAAATTTGAGAGATAAGATTGGGGAGGAAACCTTTTGAGGGAAAAAAACATAGGGTGATCAAATTAAGAAACCAGTGAGAGACTGAATGACTAGAAGGATAGATTGAATCTTTGTTTAGAGAAATTTTCAGGATATATCTCATTAATTTGCATATTATAAATTATTATGATTAGAACTCCATTAAGGTTTGAATAGTTGACGTATGAATGCCATCCATTGGATGCTTTACAATAGGATGATCGTCCAAGATCTTGAACCCATCTCAGACAAACATGGGTCTAACTTGGGATGTGTAATTCCTAGAGGATCATGCTATTAGATGTGTTTATCCCAAGATACTAGATGTGTAATTTTTAAAAACCTAATCGCCCGAGTGCCTTGAGATGTGGTGTTATGATAAGTATTTGATAGTTTTGAACTTTCTGAAAGAAGAAAGTTCACCCTTGCTCATCTAAAAGTTATAAGTTCACCCTTTCATTTGTAGATACAACCTTGTGACGAAAAGGGCCTTAATTAAGGAATATATTTATTTATGTCAACAAACAATTTGGTGGGATTAATTAGAAAATAAATTGATACGTGAGTAGGGTGGAAAGTGGGAGGATGGAAAGCCTCGAGATGGCACCATCCTCCTACGGACGGGTGGACCCGATTAGTTAGGAGACTAGGCCAACGGGCAGCTATGCCTTGCATGGATGGGGAAGAAAGCATTGTCTCTAGGAATCAAGATTAGTAGTTGCCCAAATTATGATCAATTACCCTATGGATAATTTGACTTTTAGAAGACCACGCTCCCCCTGTGGGATAGGACTAGGTCATACCTACAAATCGTATCCTTGAATCTTTACATGGTCAGACGAGTAGGAAATTTTCTCTAAGAGCTAAGACTTAGTAGACTATCTTAAGTGTTTGCCCTATTCTTGGAAGAGGGGAACCTTACAATTATTATCAAAGCAAAGGCTAACTATCAAGGGATTAAAACAAGTGATTGTTTGTCATATGAGGATGAATCAATCATCTGTACTGGCCATAGAAATGGTTTTAATATCCTTACATGTTGTCGTCTAAAAATCATAAGAAATGCAAAATTGGTTGGAAGCATTGTTGTCAGTCTAACCACTCGAACCAGAATAAGTTATGGGATGCCATGAAAGTACACCTTCGTGAAAGGTTTTTTCCTCCACGATTTCGAGAGGATAAAATGAATGAATTTTTGGAGATAACCCAAGAAGGGAAGACCCTGAAGAATACCACCAAAATCTTGCTAAAACTTCTCCGATTACCTCTAAAGATGGATGAGGTAACTCTTCTCCACCAACGATTCATTTTGAAGCTTAATCTACCTTTGAATAACTTTGTCAAGAATGCAAAACCATCCTCCTCTATTTCAGAAGCCATAATTATAGCCAGAGACTATGATAAAGTTTTTTTTATGTAGAGGGTGTCAAGAAGGACATGAGTTCTTCCATGTTAATCAAGAAGAGGTCCCCTAATTTTCAAGAGGAACGTCAAGCCCACCCTTGGACTACTACAAGGAATCGTGAGCTGGAGTAAAATTAAGTCAAGAAATAGGGATAACGAGGTTAAAGATAATCCAATTCAACAAGTATTTCTACGAGTAAATAGAAGAGGATTGGTGCAAGATTCATGTGAAGTAATGTACATGATGAATAGAGGTATTCTAGAAGACGATACCAAGATTATGCAATTGCTATCGTAGGTTAGATTTCGTAAAGGATTGTTCCCTTACGTTTTTCCATGACAAATTATTAAGTACAATATTACATGGGGATATAGAATAAGGAATTCGTAAGAAAGGTTTTTGATTTTTTAATAAAAAGGTTCATATTGTATGAGAGGTATAATGGATGCATGAACTTATGATAATAAGGCCAATTAACTTTAGACTAATAAAGATTCGTAAGGAAGGATTATGATTTTTAATAAAAAGGTTCATATTGTATGAGAGGTATAATGGATGCATGAACTTATGATAATAAGGCCAATTAACTTTAGACTAATAAAGATCGTTAGGGGACACAACAAAACGAGCCAAACACATAAAAAAAGGGACTATTTAGGAATAATTTTTAGATAAAAGAAGATTTCTAACTAGTGGGGAGACACCACTTTGGAGGAGAGAGGAGGATTTACTTAGATACTGTCCCAGCTCGGGAGATGAGGACATCTCGAATCTTTTAAGCGGGGAGGAGATTGTAAGGTCCCTCCGAAGTCATGTATGTGTCTCTTTTAATATAGATTTCAAGAAGGAAGGAGAGTGCACTTAGAGAAGAGTGAGGTAATAAGGCTAGAAACATTAGGAAAGTAATAGAGTAAAAATAGTAGCTCCAAAAATCCTAAAAGAAATAAGAAGACAAGAATAGTTCTTGTGCTTGTGTAGCCGGATGGTAGAGACATTAGTAAGGCCCGGAGACGGCACATGGTATGTATCCCTCATACCATTGGGAGAATGAGGCTCTCCAATTGAGGCGAGTGATTGTGATGCTGTCTACTTTTGAGGGCCCAGGCTAGTGCAGTGAATAAGCCCACCCTATTGTGTAGACATCCCTCTGAGGGGCGGGAGGATCAAGTGACAGAGCCTCTGAGGGCGACAGGCCAGCTTGTGTCCTCGTGGTGCTGATGCGCGTCCTCGTGGTGGTGATGCGCGGCCTCGACGATGAGGTGCATGTCCCGTAGTAGGGATGTAGAGGCTGGAAGGTTGGATTCTAGATCATCGGCAGTATAAAGGAAAAGAATAAGAGAGCCGGTTTGGCTTGTATGGAATTGATTCATGTATAAACTTTTTTTATAAAGCTTGTAAAACTTTGGCATTATTGTACTGTGAAAAAAGGCTATTTTAACGAACCAAAATCATAAGAAATGCCGAATTAGTTAGAAGCACTATTGTCAATCTTACCACTCGAACCATAATCAGTTATGGGATGCCATGAAAGTACACCTTCGTGAAAGGTTTTGTCCTCCAAGATTTTTAGAGGATAAAATGAATGAATTTTTAGAGCTAACCCAAGAAGGGAAGACCCTGGAAGAATACCACCAAAATCTTGCTAAAACTTCTTCGATTAGCTCTAGAGATGGATGAATAAGCCCACCGTATTGTATAGACATCCCTCTGAGGGGTAGGAGGATTGAGCAACAGAGCCTGAGAGGGTGACAGGCGAGCTTGAGTCCTTGCCAGCGCGGCTGACGAACGAGGAGGTGTATGGTCCCATAGGGTTTTGCCCCGCAGCATGTAGAGGTTGGAAGGCCGAATTCTAGATCATCGACAGTATAAAGGAAAAGAATAAGAGAGCCGGTCTAGCTTCTATGGAATTGATTCATGTATAAACTTCTTTTTATAAATCTTGCAAGTCCTTGGCATTATTGTATTGTGGAAAAAGGTTGTTTTAACGAACCTTGTGATGATGAGAAGGGCCTTAATTAAGGAACATGTTTATTTATGTCAACAGTGTGGTAGGATTAATTAGAAAACAAATCGACGCATGAGTAGGGTGGAAAGTGGGAGGATGGAATGCCCTGATGACACCATCCTACGGAGGACGGGTGGACCCAATTAGTCGGGTAGCTTTCCAACAGATTAAGTGAAAGCCCTACGCTAGATAAATAGGTTCTTGGGCAACACTATTCTAGGAGACTAGGCCAACGGGCAGCTAAGCCTTGCATGGATGAGGAAAAAAGTGATGTCTCCAGGAATCAAGATTAGTAATCATGATCAATTACGCTTTGGGTAATTTGACTTTTAAGAACCACGCTCTCCCTGCGGGATAGGTCTATGTCTTACCTACAAATCGTATCCTTGAATCTTTTCATGGTCAAGGTGCGACGAGTAGGAAATTTTCTCCGAGATTAAACTTCGTAGACTATCTTAAGTGTTTCCACTATTTTGGAAGGGGGAGCATTACAATCGGTATCAGAGCAAAGGCTAACTCTATCAAGGGATTAAAACAAGTGATTGTTTGTCATATGAGGATGAATCAATCATATCTTCTGACCAAAGAAATGGTTTGAATATTCTCACATGTTGAGACAATCATCCTATAAAATTGTGCTTGTATCTTGGGGGTGCACTCGCAAGATATTTGTACAATAAATTTGAGAGATAAGATTGGGGAGGAAACCTTTTGAGGGAAAAAAACATAGGGTGATCAAATTAAGAAACCAGTGAGAGACTGAATGACTAGAAGGATAGATTGAATCTTTGTTTAGAGAAATTTTTAGGATATATCTCATTAATTTGCATATTATAAATTATTATGATTAGAACTCCATTAAGGTTTGAATAGTTGACGTATGAATGCCATCCATTGGATGCTTTACAATAGGATGATCGTCCAAGATCTTGAACCCATCTCAGACAAACATGGGTCTAACTTGGGATGTGTAATTCCTAGAGGATCATGCTATTAGATGTGTTTATCCCAAGATACTAGATGTGTAATTTTTAAAAACCTAATCGTCTCAGACGTGTTAATCCTGATAATCTTTGGATGTGTCAATCCCAAGGCCCCAGATGTGTAATTCTTAAAAAATGAAGATCTCAGATATATTAATCCCGAGTGCCTTGAGATGTGGTGTTATGATAAGTATTTGATAGTTTTGAACTTTCTGAAAGAAGAAAGTTCACCCTTGCTCATCTAAAAATTATAAGTTCACCCTTTCATGTGTAGATACAACCTTGTGATGAAAAGGGCCTTAATTAAGGAATATGTTTATTTATGTCAACAAACAGTTTGGTGGGATTAATTAGAAAATAAATTGATACGTGAGTAGGGTGGAAAGTGGGAGGATGGAAAGCCTCGAGATGGCACCATCCTCCTACAGACGGGTGGACCCGATTAGTTAGGAGACTAGGCCAACGGGCAGCTATGCCTTGCATGGATGGGGAAGAAAGCGTTGTCTCTAGGAATCAAGATTAGTAGTTGCCCAAATTATGATCAATTACCCTATGGATAATTTGACTTTTAGAAGACCACGCTCCCCCTGTGGGATAGGACTAGGTCATACCTACAAATCGTATCCTTGAATCTTTACATGGTCAGACGAGTAGGAAATTTTCTCTAAGAGCTAAGACTTAATAGACTATCTTAAGTGTTTGCCCTATTTTTGGAAGAGGAGAACCTTACAATCATTATCAAAGCAAAGGCTAACTATCAAGGGATTAAAACAAGTGATTGTTTGTCATATGAGGATGAATCAATCATCTCTACTGGCCATAGAAATGGTTTTAATATCCTTACATGTTGTCGTCTAAAAATCATAAGAAATGCAAAATTGGCTGGAAGCATTCTTGTGAGTCTAACCACTCAAACCAGAATAAGTTATGGGATGCCATGAAAGTACACCTTTGTGAATAGGTTTTTTCCTCCACGATTTCGAAAGGATAAAATGAATGAATTTTTGGAGATAACCCAAGAAGGGAAGACCCTGAAGAATACCACCAAAATCTTGCTAAAACTTCTCCGATTAGCTCCAAAGATGGATGAGGTAACTCTTCTCCACCAACGCATTATATTGAAGCTTAATCTTCCTTTGAATAACTTTGTCAAGAATGCAAAACCATCCTCCTCTATTTCAGAAGCCATAATTATAGCCAGAGACTATGATAAAGTTTTTTTTATGTAGAGGGTGTCAAGAAGGACATGAGTTCTTCCATGTTAATCAAGAAGAGGTCCCCTAATTTTCAAGAGGAACGTCAAGCCCACCCTTGGCCTACTACAAGGAATCGTGAGCTGGAGTAAAATTAGGTCAAGAAATAGGGATAACAAGGTTAAAGATAATCGAATTCAACAAGTATTTCTATGAGTAAATAGAAGAGGATTGGTGCAAGATTCATGTGAAGTAATGTACATGATGAATAGAGGTATTCTAGAAGACGATACCAAGATTATGCAATTGCTATCGTAGGTTAGATTTCGTAAAGGATTATTCCCTTACGTTTTTCCATGACAAATTATTAAGTACAATATTACATGGGGATATAGAATAAGGAATTCGTAAGGAAGGATTATGATTTTTTAATAAAAAGGTTCATATTGTATGAGAGGTATAATGGATGCATGAACTTATGATAATAAGGCCAATTAACTTTAGACTAATAAAGATTCATAAGGAAGGATTATGATTTTTTAATAAAAAGGTTCATATTGTATGAGAGGTATAATGGATGCATGAACTTATGATAATAAGGCCAATTAACTTTAGACTAATAAAGATCGTTAGGGGACACAACAAAACGAGCCAAACACATAAAAAAAGGGACTATTTAGGAATAATTTTTAGATAAAAGAAGATTTCTAACTAGTGGGGAGACACCACTTTGGAGGAGAGAGGAGGATTTACTTAGATACTGTCCCAGCTCGCGAGATGAGGACATCTCGAATCTTTTAAGTGGGGAGGAGATTGTAAGGTCCCTCCGAAGTCAATTATGTGTCTCTTTTAATATAGATTTCAAGAAGGAAAGAGAGTGCACTTAGAGAAGAGTGAGGCAATAAGGCTAGAAACATTAGGAAAGTAATAGAGTAAAAATAGTAGCTCCAAAAATCCTAAAAGAAATAAGAAGACAAGAATAGTTTATGTGCTTGTGTAGCCGGTTGGTAGAGACATTAGTAAGGCCCGGAGTCGGCCCATGGTATGTATCCCTGATACCATTGGGAGAATGAGGTTCTCCGATTGAGGCGAGTGATTATGATGCTGTCTACTTTTGAGGGCCCAGGCTAGTGCAGTGAATAAGCCCACCCTAGTGTGTAGACATCCCTCTGAGGGGCGGGAGGATCAAGTGACGGAGCCTCTGAGGGCGACAGGCCAACTTGCGTCCTCATGGTGGTGATGCGTGTCCTCGTGGTGGCGATGCGCAGCCTCGACGATGAGGTGCATGTCCCGTAGTAGGGATGTAGAGACTGGAAGGTTGGATTCTAGATCATCGGCAGTATAAAGGAAAAGAATAAGAGAGCCGGTTTGGCTTGTATGGAATTGATTCATGTATAAACTTTTTTTATAAAGCTTGTAACACTTTGGCATTATTGTACTGTGAAAAAAAAATGTTTTAACGAACCAAAATCATAAGAAATGCCGAATTAGTTGGAAGCACTATTGTCAATCTTACCACTCGAACCATAATCAGTTATGGGATGCCATGAAAGTACACCTTCGTGAAAGGTTTTGTCCTCCAGGATTTTTAGAGGATAAAATGAATGAATTTTTAGAGCTAACCCAAGAAGGGAAGACCCTGGAAGAATACCACCAAAATCTTGCTAAAACTTCTTCGATTAGCTCTAGAGATGGATGAATAAGCCCACCGTATTGTATAGACATCCCTCTGAGGGGTAGGAGGATTGAGCAACAGAGCCTGAGAGGGTGACAGGCGAGCTTGAGTCCTTGCTAGCGCGGCTGACGAACGAGGAGGTGTATGGTCCCATAGGGTTTTACCCCGCAGCATGTAGAGGTTGGAAGGCCGAATTCTAGATCATCGACAGTATAAAGGAAAAGAATAAGAGAGCCGGTTTAGCTTCTATGGAATTGATTCATGTATAAACTTTTTTTTATAAATCTTGCAAGTCCTTGGCATTATTGTATTGTGGAAAAAGGTTGTTTTAACAAACCTTGTGATGATGAGAAGGGCCTTAATAAAGGAACATGTTTATTTATGTCAACAGTGTGGTAGGATAATTAGAAAACAAATCGACGCATGAGTAGGGTGGAAAGTGGGGGGATGGAATGCCCTGATGACACCATCCTACGGAGGACGGGTGGACCCAATTAGTCGGGTAGCTTTCCAACAGATTAAGTGAAAGCCCTACGCTAGATAAATAGGTTCTTGGGCAACACTATTCTAGGAGACTAGGCCAACGGGCAGCTAAGCCTTGCATGGATGAGGAAAAAAGTGATGTCTCCAGGAATCAAGATTAGTAATCATGATCAATTACGCTTTGGGTAATTTGACTTTTAAGAACCATGCTGTCCCTGCGGGATAGGTCTAGGTCTTACCTACAAATCATATCCTTGAATCTTTACATGGTCAAGGTGCGACGAGTAGGAAATTTTCTCCGAGATTAAACTTCGTAGACTATCTTAAGTGTTTCCGCTATTTTGGAAGGGGGAGCATTACAATCGGTATCAGAGCAAAGGCTAACTCTATCAAAGGGATTAAAACAAGTGATTGTTTGTCATATGAGGATGAATCAATCATATCTTCTGACCAAAGAAATGGTTTGAATATTCTCACATGTTGAGACAATCATCCTATAAAATTGTGCTTGTATCTTGGGGGTGCACTCGCAAGATATTTGTACAATAAATTTGAGAGATAAGATTGGGGAGGAAACCTTTTGAGGGAAAAAAACATAGGGTGATCAAATTAAGAAACCAGTGAGAGACTGAATGACTAGAAGGATAGATTGAATCTTTGTTTAGAGAAATTTTCAGGATATATCTCATTAATTTGCATATTATAAATTATTATGATTAGAAGGGCCTTAATTAAGGAACATGTTTATTTATGTCAACAGTGTGGTAGGATTAATTAGAAAACAAATCGACGCATGCGTAGGGTGGAAAGTGGGAGGATGGAATGCCCTGATGACACCATCCTACGGAGGACGGGTGGACCCAATTAGTCGGGTAGCTTTCCAACAGATTAAGTGAAAGCCCTACGCTAGATAAATAGGTTCTTGGGCAACACTATTCTAGGAGACTAGGCCAACAGGCAGCTAAGCCTTGCATGGATGAGGAAAAAAGTGATGTCTCCAGGAGTCAAGATTAGTAGTTGCCCAAATTATGATCAATTACGCTTTGGGTAATTTGACTTTTAAGAACCACACTCTCCCTGCGGGATAGGTCTAGGTCTTACCTACAAATTATATCCTTGAATCTTTACATGGTCAAGGTGCGACGAGTAGGAAATTTTCTCCGAGATTAAGCTTCGTAGACTATCTTAATTGTTTCCGCTATTTTGGAAGGGGGAGCATTACAATCGGTATGAGAGCAAAGGCTAACTCTATCAAGGGATTAAAACAAGTGATTGTTTGTCATATGAGGATGAATCAATCATATCTTCTGACCAAAGAAATGGTTTGAATATTCTCACATGTTGAGACAATCATCCTATAAAATTGTGCTTGTATCTTGGGGGTGCACTCGCAAGATATTTGTACAATAAATTTGAGAGATAAGATTGGGGAGGAAACCTTTTGAGGGAAAAAAACATAGGGTGATCAAATTAAGAAACCAGTGAGAGACTGAATGACTAGAAGGATAGATTGAATCTTTGTTTAGAGAAATTTTCAGGATATATCTCATTAATTTGCATATTATAAATTATTATGATTAGAACCATCCTCCTACGGACGGGTGGACCCGATTAGTTAGGAGACTAGGCCAACGGGCAGCTATGCCTTGCATGGATGGGGAAGAAAGCGTTGTCTCTAGGAATCAAGATTAGTAGTTGCCCAAATTATGATCAATTACCCTATGGATAATTTGACTTTTAGAAGACCACGTTCCCCCTATGGGATAGGACTAGGTCATACCTACAAATCGTATCCTTGAATCTTTACATGGTCAAGGTGTCACGACGAGTAGGAAATTTTCTCTAAGAGCTAAGACTTAGTAGACTATCTTAAGTGTTTGCCCTATTTTTGGAAGAGGGGAACCTTACAATTATTATCAAAGCAAAGGCTAACTATCAAGGGATTAAAACAAGTGATTGTTTATCATATGAGGATGAATCAATCATCTCTACTGGCCATAGAAATGGTTTTAATATCCTTACATCATCATTTTTCAATCAGAATCCAAATCAATTCATCAATTTTTAAACAGAATTAAAAATCATATTAACCACATTCGAAATTATCACTGGATAGCATTAACGCTTATAATTTCAAGTCTTAGATTTACTCGTATATACTGTCAGTAAAGAGCTACAGTTATACTCTCAGTATATACGGGTAGTCACGGCCCTTGAAATTATAAGGTAAATACCATCATGTCTAGGCCTCAAGCAAGTCAGGGATTCTATATAATTGCGGTACTTCCATCTGAAGACTCAATTACCAAATTTACGAAATTAGCTTGAATATCAATTTGTATGAATTATATCACACAATTACAACCTTTTTGTGCTACTTGATAAATCTTTGACATATTTGGCTTCTCAGTTGATCTTTATTAGCCAATTCACTCTGATACCAGCTGTGAGATCCCTGTCCCCACCGCACAATGGACTTGGGGTACTAGCAGCAGAAGTAGCACTTCTTGCGTGGGGCAAGGATCCGGACAAGAGACTAATCCATCAGTTTCCAAAACCGAACCGAGAAAAACTTCCCTTACCCGGAAAGAACGGGCGATTCCACCAGGATAACTTTTTACTCTAACGTAGTCAAGATCATTACTAATCACGCTGATCCGACTGCACTTATAAAGATACTCGGTCGGATCAAGGAAGAAACTTGCACTTGGATCATTGGGATCAACGCTTTTTTTCCCATCAAGAGGCACAGCCGTTGATTCCTATCCATAGAACAATTACTATCCAGGATTTACTTTATCTATCGTAATAACAGAAATTGAGTCTCGATTTATGGATCCATAGTCCAGCCTAACCCCATCCAGTCCCATGGGTTAGCCAACCTCCCAACCACTGTAGTGATGGGATCTAATTAGGAATTTGGTTAGGTTTTTGTCCGAGGTACCAGGGAAAAGAGTTCCCAGGCCCCCTAGCCGGAATTTCATGCAAACATAAAACTAGTCACACCACTTACACACCCAATATGAAATTGCCTTTTTCTCAGTAGTATCAACTAACTTTAAAACAATTTTTTAATGAAACCATTATGTCACAGATATCAATCCTCAAAATCTCTGGTTGAATCTATATTTCTAGTCATTCATTCATCGGTGTACTTATGGCATCATTGGCAACCAGAAACGCTCACCACCTGTTCACTCAGGGGCCTTTTCCATAGTTCGTAGCTCATAGTAACCGGCAATATATTCATATAACAGAATGGAATCCCCATGGAAGATCAGCAAGATCAACCCACAGATCCATATAAAAGAGCCATGGACTCATCCGTTGAGGACTAGCAAGGTCAATCAACCGATCCATGCCCGGTTTCAGAAAACAACTCTTACTCCTTGTTCCAATATCTTCCACGACGCACGTGTGGGTATCTTCGGCAACCCAGAGCCCGAGCACCATATGGTCAGCACCCTCTAGGATCCTTCGCAGGTGACCTAGCGCTTCACTCATAGGCCGCTTCCTTGGTCCCTCATCCACCGTACCGGAAGACCTCGGTCGACCTTGCTACGCGAGACATCCTCCATTGACTCTGCGTCTCAGCAGTTGCAACTTTAACAGTTAGGTCTTCATGACCTTAATCCACAAGACGGTCAAAATGCTTCCCTAGCATTCTTGACATAAAACACTCATTTACAAACAGTTCACAAAATACAGTTTCTAAATCGAACTCTCGTCTTTCCACATTATCCCTCCTTAGTCCACATTCCATTCAATGTGTACTCATTCTCATCCATTTCCTCATATCGATGACACATTAATTCACATACACATTCACATTCACATCCATACATCCACCTCTACATGCATACATCCATTTTTACATCCTCATTTATACATCCACATCCCATATCCACATTCATACATACACATCCATATCCACATCCATACATCCACATCCACATCCACATTCACATCCATACATCCACATCTACATGCTTACCTCCATTTTCACATCTTCGTTTATACATCCACATCCCATATCCACATTTATATATACACATCCATATCTACATCCATACATTTTGTGAGATCCCTGTTCCCACCGCGCAACGGATTTGAGTACTAGCAGCGGAAGTAGCACTTGTTGCGCGAGGCAGGGTCCCACACTCGGGGCCTCGTCCACACGGATATTCGGACAAAAGACTAATCCGTCGGTTTTTCCAAAGCCGAACCCGAAAAAGCTTCCCTTATCCGCCCCGAAAAGCACGGGCGATTCCTCCAGGATAAATTTTTACTCTAACGTAGTTAAGACCATTAGATCAAACTGATCCAATTGCACCTATAAAGATACTCGGTCAGATCAAGGAAGGAACTTGCACTTGGATCATTGGGATCAATGCTTTTTTCCCCATCAAGAGGCATAGCCGTTGATTCCTATCCATAGAACAATTACTATCCGGGACTTACTTCATCTATCGTAATAACAGAAATTGAGTCTCGATTTACGGATCCATCAGTCCAGCCTAACCCCATCTAGTCCCATGGGTTAGCCAACCACCCAACCACTATAGTGATAGGATCCAATTAAGAATTTAGTTAGATTTTGTCTCGGGTACCAAGGAAAGGAGTTCCAAGGCCCCCTAGCCGGAAGTTCATGCAAACATAAAACTAGTCATACCACTTACACACCCAATATGAAATTGCCTTTTTCTTAGCATCAGAACGATCCTTTAATTAATGAAACCATTATGTCACTGATGACAATCCTCATAGTCTCTGGTTGAATCCTTATTTCTAGTCATTCATTCATCGGTATACTTATGGCATCATTGGCAACCAGAACGCTCACCACCTGTTCACTCAGGGGCGTTTTCCATAGTTCCTAGCTCATAGTAACCGGCAATATATTCATATAATAGAATAACACCATATTGGGGAATATGGGAATTTCCCAGTAGTTTGGGACACGTGGTCAAATCTTTGGATTAATCATAACTTGAACACCGTTACTCCAAATTGAGCGCTCTATAGCTCACTAGATTCCATTTTCCAAGAGCTTTCCAACAATAGGTTACATGATATGGTTTTGAGAAATGTTATCCAAGTCCCACCTTTTTAGTATTCAAAAAATGGGACTTGGGAAATTCCCAAACTCACGAATATAGTGTTGAATGGAATCTCCGTGGAAGATCAGCAAGATCAACCCATAGATCCATATAAAAGAGCCATGGACTCATCCGTCGTTGAGGACCAGCAAGGTCAATCAACCAGATCCATGCCTAGTTTCAGAAAACAACTCTTATTCCTTGTTCCAATATCTTCCACGACGCACGTGTGGGTATCTTCGACGACCCAGAGCCCGAGCACCGTATGGTCAGCACCCTCTAGGATCCTTCGTAGGTGACCTAGCGCTTCACTCATAGGCCGCTTCCTTGGTCCCTCATCCACCGTACCGGAAGCTCACCATTTAAATCGAATCGAGGCTGGTCAAGACCTCGGTCGACCTTGCTACGCGAGACGTCCTCCAATGACTCTCCGTCAGCAGTTGCAACTTTAACAGTTAGGTCTTCATGACCTTAATCCACAAGACGGTCAAAATGCTTCCCCAGCATTCTTGACATAAAACAGTCATTTACAAACAGTCACAAAATACAGTTTCTAAATCGAACTCTCGTCTTTCCACATTATCCCTCCTTAGTCCACATTACTTATTCCACATTCCATTCAATATGTACTCATTCTCATCCATTTCCTCATATCGACGACACACCATCACCACCTATTCACTCAGGGGCCTTTTCCATAGTTCCTAGCTCATAATAACCGGCAATATATTCATATAACAGAATGGAATCTCCGTGGAAGTTCAGCAAGATCAACCCACAGATCCATATAAAAGAGCCATGGACTCATCCGTTGAGGAACAGTAAGGTCAATCCACCAGATCCATGCCCGGTTTCAGAAAATAACTCTTATTCCTTGTTCCAATATCTTCCACGACGCACGTGTGGGTATCTTCGGTGACCCACAGCCCGAGCACCGTATGGTCAGCACCCTCTAGGATCCTTCGCAGGTGACCTAGCGCTTCACTCATAGGCCGCTTCCTTCATCCCTCATCCACCGTACTGGAAGCTCACCATTTAAATTGAACCGATGCTGGTCAAGACCTCGATCGACCTTGCTACGTGAGACGTCCTCCATTGACTCTCCGTCAGCAGTTGCAACTTTAACAGTTAGGTCTTCATGACCTTAATCCACAAGATGCTCAAAATGCTTCCCCAGCATCCTTGACATAAAACAATCATTTACAAACAGTCACAAAATACAGTTTCTAAATCGAACTCTCGTCTTTCCATATTATTCCTCCTTAGTCCACATTACTTATTCCACATTCCATTCAATGTGTACTCATTCTCATCCATTTCCTCATATCGACGACACATTAATTCACATACACATTCACATTCACATCCATACATCCACATCTACATGCATACATCCATTTTTACATCCTCATTTATACATCCACATCCCATATCCACATTCATACATACACATCCATATCCACATCCATACATCCACATCCACATCCACATTCACATTCATACATCCACATCCACATTCCCATTCACATCTATACATCCACATACATACATACATCCACATCCGTATTCCACATTCACATCTATACATCCACATCTACGTCCACATTCACATACATACACATCCACATTCCCATTCACATCTATACATCCACATTCACATCTATGCATATACATCTTCATGCATACATCCATTTTCACATTCATCCACACTCCCATCTCCACATCCACACATCCACATACATACATCCATTTTCACATTCCCATTCATATAACGCCATATGCCTTCACATCTAATCTTTTACATCACATCCATTCTCGCCCTATCACAACCCATATACATCTTATCCTATCACATACACTTCTTACCTCATCCCATACACATCTTAATTCATCTTATCACCTCCTAACTTATTTCATAAGCATCTTATCACATCTTAATTCATCTTATCACCTCCTAACTTATTTCATAAGCATCTTATCACCTCTTATCACATCTTATACACCTCTTATCACATCCTATCACATCCTATCACATCTCATATCTATTTATAGAATACAAGAGAATTCTTATATTTGATATAAGATTTCTTTACACATTTATTTATGCATAAATTCTATTTAAGGAGATTAATACTTTCGAAGTAAAAATCAATCTTTTATGCATCTTCCTATGCATAAATTCATTTTAAATAAAAATGATACTTTTGAATTAAATTTCAATCTTTTATGCATTTTTCTATGCATAAACTCAATTTAGATGAGAATGACACTTTTGAATTACAAATCAATCTTTTATGCATCTTCTTATGCATAAATTCAATTTGGTAGGAATTACACTTTTAGAAGAAATGAATTTCTCTTATGCATCTAAGTTATGCCCAAAATCAATTTATGATGAAAAATCACACTTTTAGTATAAAAAGAATATCTTTTATGCATACCTCTATGCATGAAATCCAATATAATAAAAGTAATACTTTTATAATAAAATAATCAACTTTTATGCATACCTCTATGCATGAAATTTAAATATGATAAAAGTCACACTTTTATAATAAAATAATCAACTTTCATGCATACCTCTATGCATGAAATTCAATTATGATAAAAGTCACACTTTTATAATAAAATAATCATCTTTTATGCATACCTCTATTCATGAAATTCAAATATGATAAAAGTAACACTTTTATAATAAAATAATAATCTTTTATGCAATTCAAATATGATAAAAGTAACACTTTTATATTAAAATAATAATCTTTTATGCATACCTCTATGCATGAAATCTAATTATGATAAAAGTAACACTTTTATGTTAAAATAATAATCTTTTATGCATACCTCTATGCATGAAAATCAATTATGCATAATATAAAAATCAATTTCTCTAGGATTACAATGAATATCTTTCAATTAATCTAGGATGATAATTCCTAGAATATGGTAGGAAGTCCTCTTTTCATGCTTTGAATGAAATTATTTTATGCGTAATTTTTATAAAAATTTTACCATAGCTTCACTGCTATGACTGATAAATCTCAATTTTTCTAAGGGATAAAGCTTATCATTAAGGAAATAATTAGAATGATCCCTGATTGGATCATTAATCCATAATGGATTGAATCATCAATATTCATGAAATACATAAACTAAAAGCATAGAAAAAAGCCATTAATTTGGCCTCAAGCATAGATTAATCTTAGATTAAGGAAAAGCTTTATGAAAAGCTTCATTTGGATTGAGAATGGGTCATGAGTATGACCATTTCTTGAGTGAGAGAGAGAAATTACATAAAAACCATTTGAATTAACCATAAATGAAAATTTATGTAATTCTTAACTATCATTAATCAATTAACTTCAATAGTATTCATCAAATTATGTAACTCTTCACTACCATTCATCAATTAACTTCAATAGCATTCAAAAACCATTCCAATTAAGCTTCTCAAGCTTGAGAGGGGTTGAGAAGAGAGAAGCATTGAGAAATTATAGAAAAGATCAAAATTCACCATTTACCTTACAAATTGCTTGATTCTTTATTCACGGTAGAGGCCCCCAACCAATCAATTGGTTAAGTATGTTGATGGAGCCACCAATGGGGATTGAAGAAAGAGGGAAGCTCCAATTTCTTCAATTTGGAGAGAATTTTAGAGAACAGTAGAAATTAGCATTATTTCAGCATAACTCTAGTATAGTAAAATTCTTCTATTTTTTTCAAAGGACTCATGTTCTATTTATAGGAGAGGGAAGCTCTAACCAAAGCTAACTGAATTCTAGAATTTTCCAAATTCAGTTTGGTTGAATTTGGACTAGATTTGGACCTAGTTTGGTTACTTTTTCATTAAGTTTGGTTCCATTTTGATTTGGTTTGGTTCAAGAGAGAGGAGAGATAAAAATATCACATTATTTTTGAGTTTAAAACTCATTCAAGCATGTGAAATATGCACCTCCTTTAATGGACTCCCCTTCCTTACATATGTGTCAAAATGGAATCATTATACCCAAAATATCTCATATTTTTAATATTGTTCATAGTTTTTTACTAATAAACCTTGTACATTTTCAACTCTTCATCTTGTGTGAGCATTTACTCATTTTTGGATACCCAAAATATCTCATATTTTTAATATTACTCATAGTTTTTTACTAATAAACCTTGTACATTTTCAACTCTTCATCTTGTGTGAGCATTTACTCATTTTTGGATACCCAAAATATCTCATATTTTTAATATTGCTCATAGTTTTTTACTAATAAACCTTGTACATTTTCAACTCTTCATCTTATGTGAGAATTTACTCATTTTTGGATACCCAAAATATCTCATATTTTTGATATTGCTCATAGTTTCTTACTAAACCTTGTACATAGTCAACTCATCATCTTATGTGAGCATTTACTCATTTTTGGGTATCTTCTGTTATAAATTAGATTTATCTCCTCCCTACACATGGATTGATGCTATTGGCCCATAGGAACCTTAATTGGACCATAAACCAAAAATTTCTGAAAATCTAGACCCTTAGGCTAAGGTCCTTTATACCCATTTCCAATAGATTCCAATTACACATTGGAAAGTTCTTTTTGAATTTCTGTTTCAGGGGAATTCATTTTAATAATATGATAAATTTTTCTATCTAAAAATATTCAAAATCTGAATATTCTCTCTCTAGAATATTTTCTCTCTCTATGTCAAAATAGGCAGAGATAAGATCTTTAATATTTCTGAAGAGGGAATTGATTACAGGGGAAGATGGTGGACATCTTGAGAGGCTGGGGAGGAATCTTACATTCTCTCCCACTTGAAAAATGCGAGATGCCCTCACCTCGCAAACTAGGGGTAATTTCGCAAGATGCACAAATATGAGACTGAGAGAAAATTTTTAATTAAGATTAATCACCAAGAAAAGTCTCAAAGAGAGGAAGACTCAAGACAAGAACAAAGATTTCAACTTTATTCATTCTTGGAACATAAACAGTAAAGATAGAAGAACTCTTTATACTTCCATAAGCCCGTCCATCATATGGTCACAAAAGCAGCACTCACAAGCTGTGCACGTATAAGATAACTCATCTATGGGAATAATTCGGCTGGTTATTGCCGCACCTATCTCACTGGTATGAGGTGATCTATTAAAAGGACCTCTGAGAGGCAAGCCAAAAATGGGATAAAGGCATATCTTCTGATGAGGAAGAAAACACGCCAGTAAGAAGACCCGCTCAGAAAACCCAACATGCCTTGATCTCATCACGCGGTAGTATCGGGGTCCCAAACCCAAAGCTTCAATAACCATAGCCAAGTGAACATTGTTATGAAAGTGCTGTTGACCCCATGGTGTTACCCTAATTATGTCTTGATGATAGGTCCGCCATTTGGTCTGAGCTACAGAAGTTCCCAAGTGAGAGCGCTCATACAATTCTATAAAATCCTTCTTCACAGACTCACTTGCATCTTGAAGGTGAGAAATCATCATGGATAAAACCAATTCCTGCTGCCAAGCCATAAAGGAGATTAAGAAAGAAAGAAGATCGATGGAAGTAAGATTACTGCGAGCGACAAGTAAGAGTTACGACTTATATAAAGAAGGAACTAGTATAACTTAGAAGCCAACGGGGTATCTTGCCACCACTGAAGTTTTACCGTCTTTCCATGATTTGGTTTTGGCACATATTTCTATAGAAGGCTTACATGAGATACATTATGAACTTTGAGATGAGGAGATAAAAGAAGCTCGTAGGCTAAGTCACCTACTTTCTTTGAATTCAGATAAGGCCCACAATATCTGGGGGATAATTTCTTATACTTCCTAAGAGATAAAGAACTTCTTTTGGACCGTACTCGAGTGAAGACCAAAACCTTAATATCCAAAACACCGATTTTCACTTCTGAACTCATTGAAATATAAGAATTCTCTTGTATTCTATAAATAGATATGAGATGTGATAGGATGTGATAAGAGGTGATAAGATTCTTATGAAATAAGTTAGGAGGTGATAAGATGAATTAAGATGTGATAAGATGTATATGGGATGAGGTAAGAAGTGTATGTGATAGGATAAGATGTATATGGATTGTGATAGGGCGAGAATGGATGTGATGTAAAAGATTAGATGTGAAGGCATATGGGGTTATATGAATGGGAATGTGAAAATGGATGTATGTATGTGGATGTGGAGATGGGAGTGTGGATGTATGTATGTGGATGTGGAGATGGGAGTGTGGATATATGAATGTGAAAATGGATGTATGCATGAAGATGTATATGCATAGATGTGAATGTGGATGTAGATGTGGATGTATAGATGTGAATGGGAATGTGGATGTGGATGTATGTGAATGTGGATGTGGATGTAGATGTGGATGTATAGATGTGAATGGGAATGTGGATGTGGATGTGGATGTATGTGAATGTGGATGTAGATGTGGATGTATAGATGTGAATGTGGGATGTGGATATGGATGTATGTATGTATGTGGATGTAGATGTGGATGTATAGATGTGAATGGAAATGTGGATGTGGATGTATGTGAATGTGGATGTAGATGTGGATGTATAGATGTGAATGTGGAATGTGGATGTGGATGTATGTATGTATGTGGATGTAGATGTGGATGTATAGATGTGAATGGGAATGTGGATGTGGATGGGAATGTGGATGTGGATGTATATATGTATGTGGATGTGGATGTATGAATGAGGACGTGATAGTGGATGTATGCATGTGGATGTAAATGTATGGATGTGGATATGGATGTGTATGTATGAATGTGGATATGGGATGTGTGGATGTATAAATGAAGATGTGAAAATGGAGGTAAGCATGTAGATGTGGATGTATGGATGTGAATGTGGATGTGGATGTGGATGTATGGATGTGGATATGGATATATATGTATGAATGTGGATATGGGATGTGGATGTAAAAATGGATGTATGCAGGTAGATGTGGATGTATGGATGTGAATGTGAATGTGTATGTGAATTAATGTGTCATCGATATGTGAATGTGAATTAATGTATCATCGATATGAGGAAATGGATGAGACTGAGTACACATTGAATGGAATGTGGAATAAGTAATGTGGACTAAGGAGGGATAATGTGGAAAGACGAGAGTTCGATTTAGAAACTGTATTTTGTGACTGTTTGTAAATGACTGTTTTATGTCAAGAATGCTGGGGAAGAATTTTGATCGTCTTGTGGATTAAGGTCATGAAGACCTAACTGTTAAAGTTGCAACTGCTGACGGAGAGTCAATGGAGGACGTCTCGCGTAGCAAGGTCGACCGAGGACTTGACCAGCATCGGTTTGATTTAAATGGTGAGCTTCCGGTAGTACGGTGGATAAGGGACCAAGGAAGCGGGCTATGAGTGAAGTGCTAGGTCACCTGTGAAGGATCCTAGAGGGTGCTAACCATACGGTGCTCGGGCTCTGGGTCGCCGAAGATACCCACACGTGCATCGTGGAAGATATTGGAACAAGGAGTAAGAGTTGTTTTCTGAAACCGGGCATGGATCTGGTTGATTGACCTTGCTAGTCCTCAACGGATGAGGTTATGGCTCTTTTATATAGATTTGTGGGTTGATCTTGCTAATTTTCCATGGGGATTCCATTCTGTTATATGAATATATTGCCCGTTACTATGAGCTAGGAACTATGGAAGAGGCCCCTTAGTGAACAGGTGGTGAGCGTTCTGGTTGCCAATGATGCCATAAGTACACCGATGAATGAATGACTAGAAATAGGGATTCAACCAGAGATTTTGAGGATTGATATCAGTGACATAATGGTTTCATTAAAGGATTGTTTTAAAGTTAGTTGATGCTGAGAAAAAGGCAATTTCATATTGGGTGTGTAAGTGGTGTGACTAGTTTTATGTTTGCATGAAATTCCGGCTAGGGGGCCTGGGAACTCTTTTCCCTGGTACCTGGGACAAAAACCTAACCAAATTCCTAATTAGATCCCATCACTACAGTGGTTGGGAGGTTGGCTAACCCATGGGACTAGATGGGGTTAGGCTGGACTGATGGATCCGTAAATCGAGACTCAATTTCTATTATTACGATAGATAAAGTAAATCCCGGATAGTAATTGTTCTATGGATAGGAATCAACGGCTATACCTCTTGATGGGGAAAAAAGCATTGATCCCAATGATCCAAGTGCAAGTTTCTTCCTTGATCCGACCGAGTATCTTTATAAGTGCAGTCGGATCAGCGTGATGATCTTGACTACGTTAGAGTAAAAGAATATCCTGGTGGAATCGCTCGTGCTTTCCGAGTAAGGGAGGTTTTTTCCGGTTCGGTTTTGGAAAAACCGATGGATTAGTCCCTTTTCCGGATCCCTGCCCCACGCAAGAAGTGCTACTTTTGCTGCTAGTACCGCGAATCTGTTGTGCGGTGGGGACAGGGATCTCACAGTATATTAAAATAATCAACTTTTATGCATACCTCTATGTATGAAATCCAAATATGATAAAAGTAACACTTTTATATTAAAATAATCAACTTTTATGCATACCTCTATGCATGAAATCCAAATATGATAAAAGTAACACTTTTATAATAAAATAATCATCAATTATGCATAATATAAAAATCAATTTCTCCATGATTACAATAAAATTCTTTTAATTAATCTAGGATGATAATTCCTAGAATATGGTAGGAAGTCCTCTTTTCATGCTTTGAATGAAATTATTTTATGTGTAATTTTTATAAAAATTTTACCAAAGCTCCGCTACTATGACTGATAAATCTCAATTTATTTTGAAGGATAAAGCTTATCATTAAGGGAATTATTAGAATGATCCCTAATTAGATCATTAACCCAATAATGGATTGAATCATCAATATTAATGAAATACATAAACTAAAAGCAAAGAAAAAAGCCATTAATTTGACCTCAAGCATAGATTAATCTTGGATTAAGGAAAAGCTTTATGAAAAGCTTCATTTGGATTGAGAATGAGTCATGAGTATGACCATTTCTTGAGTGAGAGAGAGAAATTACATAAAAACAATTAGAATTAAGCATAAATGGAAATTTATGTAATTCATTACTATCATTAATCAATTAACTTCAATAACATTCATCAAATTATGTAATTCTTCACTACCATTCATCAATTAACTTCCATAGCATTCAAAAACCATTCCAATTAAGCTTCTCAAGCTTGAGAGGGGGTTGAGAAGAGAGAAACATTGAGAAATTATAGAAAAGAATCAAAATTCACCATTTACCTTACAAATTGCTTGATTCTCTGTTCACGGTAGAGGCCCCCAACCAATCAATTGGTTTAGTATGTTGATGGAGTCACCAATGGGGATTGAAGAAAGAGGGAAGCTCCAATTTCTTCAATTTGGAGAGAATTTTAGAGAATAGTAGAAATTAGCATTATTTGAGCATAACTTTAGTATAGTAAAATTCTCCTCCTTTTTTTCAAAGGACCCATGTTCTATTTACAAGAGAGGGAAGCTCTAACCAAAGCTATCTAGAATTCAAAAACTGTTTGGTTGAATTTGGACTAGATTTGGATCTAGTTTGGTTCCTTTTTTATTCGGTTTAGTTTCATTTTGATTTGGCTTGATTCAAGAGAGAGGAGAGATAAAAGTATCACAATTTTTATGAGTTTAAAACTCATTCAAGCATGTGAAATATGCACCTCCTTTAATGGACTCCCCTTCCTTACATATGTGTCAAAATGGAATCATTATACCCAAAATATCTCATATTTTTAATATTGCTCATAGCTTTTTACTAATAAACCTTGTACATTTTCAACTCTTCATCTTATGTGAGCATTTACTCATTTTTGGATACCCAAAATATCTCATATTTTTAATATTTCTCATAGCTTTTTACTAATAAACCTTGTACATTTTCAACTCTTCATCTTATGTGAGTCATTTACTCATTTTTGGATACCCAAAATATCTCATATTTTTAATATTGCTCATAGTTTTTTACTAATAAACCTTGTACATTTTCAACTCTTCATCTTATGTGAGCATTTACTTATTTTTGGATACCCAAAATATCTCATATTTTTGATATTACTCATAGTTTCTTACTAATAATAAACCTTGTACATAGTCAACTCTTCATCTTATGTGAGCATTTACTCATTTTTGGATATCTTCTTTTACAAATTGGATTTATCTCCTCCCTACACATGGATTGATGCTATTGGCCCATAGGAATCTTAATTGGACCATAATCCAAAAATTTCTAAAAATCTAGACCCTTAGGCTAAGGTCCTTTATACCCATTTCCAATAAATTTCAATTGCACATTGGAAAGTTCTTTTTGAATTTCTGTTTCAGGGGAATTCATTTTAATAATATGAGAAATTTTTCTATCTAAAAATATTCAAAATCTGAATATTCTCTATCTAGAATATTTTCTCTCTCTATGTCAAAATAGGCAGAGACAAGATCTTTTATATTTCCGAAGAGGGGATTGATTATAGGGGAAGATGCTGGACATCTTGAGAGGCTGGGGAGGAATCTTACAATGAGGATGAATCAATCATATCTTCTAGCCATAGAAATGGTTTGAATATTCTCACATGTTGAGACAATCATCCTATAAATTTGTGCTTGTATCTTGGGGGTGCACGCGCAAGATATTTGTACAATAAATTTGAGAAATAAGATTGGGGAGGAAACCTTTTGAGGGAAAAAAACATAGGGTGATCAAATTAAGAAACCAGTGAGAGACTGAATGACTAGAAGGATAGACTGAAACTTTGTTTAGAGAAATTTTCAAGATATATCTCAGTAATTTACATATTATAAATTATTAAGATTAGAACTCCATTAAGGTTTGAATAGTTGACGTATGAATGCCATCCATTGGATGCTTTACACACTAGGATGATCATCCACAAGATCTTGAACCCATCTCAGACAAACATGGGTCTAACTTGGGATGTGTAATTCCTAGAGGATCATACAATTAGATGTGTTAATCCCAGGATACTAGATGTATAATTCCTAGAGGATCATGCAATTAGATAAGTTAATCCCAAGATACTAGATGTGTAATTTTTAAAAAACTAATCGTCTCAGACGTGTTAATCCTGATAATCTTTGGATGTGTCAATCTCAAGGCCTTAGATGTGTAATTCTTAAAAAAATAAAGATCTCAAATATATTAATCCCGAGTGCCTTCAGATGTGGTGCTATGATAAGTATTTGTTGATAGTTTTGAACTTGCTGAAAGAAGAAAGTTCACACTTGCTCGTCTAAAAATCATAAGTTCACCCTTTCATGTGCGGATACAACCTTGTGAAAAGGGCCTTAATTAAGGAATATGTTTATTTATGTCAAACAATTTGGTGGGATTAATTAGAAAATAAATTGACGTGTGAGTAGGGTGGAAAGTGGGAGGATGAAAAGCCTCGAGACGGCACCATCCTCCTACGGACAGGTGGACCTGATTAGTCAGGTAGCTTTCCAACAGATTAAGTGAAAGCCCTACGCTAGATAAATAGGTTCTGGAGAAACTCTATTCTAGGAGACTAGTCCAACGGGCGGCTGTACCTTGCATGGATGGGAAAGAAATTGTTGTCTCTAGGAATCAAGATTAGTAGTTGCCCAAATTATTATCAATTACCCTATGGGTAATTTGACTTTTAGAAGACCACGCTCCCCCTATGGGGGGATAGGACTAGGTCATACCTACAAATCGTATCCTTGAATCTTTACATGGTCAAGGTGTCGGCGAGGCTAGTAGGAAATTTTCTCCAAGAGCTAAGACTTAGTAGACTATCTTAAGTGTTTGCCCTATTTTAGAAGAGGGGAATCTTACAATTAGTATCAGAGCAAAGGCTAACTATCAAGGGATTAAAACAAGTGATTGTTTGTCATATGAGGCTGAATCAATCATCTCTACTGGCCATAGAAATGGTTTTAATATCCTTACATGTTGTCGTCTAAAAATCATAAGAAATGCAAAATTGGTTGGAAGCATTGTTGTCAATCTAATCGCTCGAACCAGAATGAGTTATGGTATGCCATGAAAGTACACCTTCATGAAAGGTTTTTTCCTCCACGATTTCGAGAGGATAAAATGAATGAATTTTTGGAGATAACCCAAGAAGGGAAGACCCTGGAAGAATACCACCAAAATCTTGCTAAAACTTCTCTGATTAGCTCCAGAGATGGATGAGGTAACTCTTCTCCACCAACGATTCATTTGGAAGCTTAATCTACCTTTGAATAACTTCGTCAAAAATGCAAAACCATCCTCCTCTATTTCAGAAGCCATAATTATAGCCAGAGACTATGATAAAGTTTTTTTATGTAGAGGGTGTCGAGAAGGACATGAGTTCTTCCATGTTAATCAAGAAGAGGTCCCCTAATTTTCAAAAGGAACGTCAAGCCACCCTTGGCTACTACAAGGAATCATGAGCTAGAGTAAAATTAGGTCAAGAAATAGGAATAATGAGGTTAAAGATAATCGAATTCAACAAGTATTTCTATGAGTAAATAGAAGAGAATTGGTGCAAGATTCATGTGAAGTAATGTACATGATGAATAGAGGTATTCTAGAAGACGATACTAAGATTATGCGATTGCTATCGTAGGTTAGATTTCTTAAAGGATTATTCCCTTACGTTTTTCCATGACAAATTTTTAAGTACCATATTACATGGGGATATAGAATAAGGAATTCGTAAGGAAGGATTATGATTTTTTTAATAAAAAGGTTCATATTGTATGAGAGGCATAATGGATGCATGAACTTAGGATAATAAGGCCATTTAACTTTAGACTAATAAAGACCGTTTGGGGGCACAACAAAACGAGCCAAACACATGAAATAAGGGACTTTTTAGGAACAATTTTTAGATAAAAGAAGATTTCTAACTAGTGGGGTGACACCACTTTGGAAGAGAGAGGAGGATTTACTTAGATACTGTCCTAGCTCACGAGATGAGAACATCTCAAATCTTTTAAGTGGGGGGGAGATTGTAAGGTCCCTCCAGAGTCATGTATGTGTCTCTTTTAATATAGATTTCAAGAAGGAAAGAGAGTGCACTTAGAGAAGAGTGAGGCAATAAGGCTAGAAACATTAGGAAAGTAATATAGTAAAAAGAGTAGTTCCAAAAATCCTAAAAGAAATAAGAAGACAAGAATAGTTCTTGTGCTTGTGTAGCCGGACGGCACAGACGTTAGTAAGGCCCACAGTCGGCCCATGGTATGTATCCCTCATACCATTGGGAGAATGAGGTTCTCCGATTGAGGTGAGTAATTGTGATGCTGTCTACTTTTGAGGGCCCAGGCTAGTGTGGTAAATAAGCCCACCCTAGTATGTAGACATCCCTTTGAGGGGCGGGAGGATCGAGCGACGGAGCCTGAGAGGACGACAGGCCGGCTTGCATCCTCGTGGTGGCGAGCGCCGCCTCGACGATGAGGTGCATGTCCCGTAGTAGGGATGTAGAGGCTAGAAGGTTGGATTTTAGATCATCGGCAGTATAAAGGAAAAGAATAAGAGAGCTGGTTTGGCTTGTATGGAATTGATTCATGTATAAACTTTTTTTATAAAGCTTGTACAACTTTGGCATTATTGTACTGTGAAAAAAGACTGTTTTAACGAACCTTGTGAAAAGGGCCTTAATTAAGGAATATGTTTATTTATGTCAAAAAACAGTTCGGTAGGATTAATTAGAAAACAAATTGACTCGTGAGTAGGGTGGAAAGTGGGAAGATGGAAAGCCTCGAGATGATGGCACCATTCTACGATGGCGGGTGGACCCGATTAGTCAGGTAGCTTTCCAACAAATTAAGTGAAAGCCCTATGTTAGATAAATAGGTTGCCCAAATTATGATCAATTAATTACCCTATGGGTAATTTAAGTTTTAGAAGACACGCTCCCCGTGCGGGATAGGACAAGGTCTTACCTTGAATCTTTACATGGTCAAGGTGTCCACGAGTAGGAAATTTTCTCCCAGTTATGACTTAGTAGACTATCTTAAGTGTTTCCCCTATTTTAGAAGGGAGGAACCTTACAATTAGTATCCAAGCAAAGGCTAACTATCAAGGGATTAAAACAAGTGATTGTTTGTCATATAAGGATGAATCAATCATCTCTATTGGCCATAGAAATGGTTTTAATATCATCACATGTTGAGACAATCATCTCTACTGCCCATGGAAATGATTTTAATATCATCACATGTTGAGACAATCATTCCTAAAAAATTGTGCTTGTATCTTGGGGGTGCACAGGCAAGATACTTGTTCAATAAATTTGAATGATAGGACTGGGGAGGAAACCTTTTGAGGATAAAAAACATAGGGTGATCAAATTAAGAAACTAGTGGAGACTCAATAACTAGAAGGATAGACCGAAACTTTGTTTAGAGAAATTTTCAGGATATATCTCATTAACTCGCATATTATAAATTATTAAGATTATAACTCCATTAAGGTTTGAATAGTTAGCGTATGAATGCCATCCATTGGATGCTTTACACTAGGACGATCGTCCAAGATCTTGAGCCCATCTCAGACAAACATGGGTCTAACTTGGGATGTGTAATTCCTAGAGGATCATGCTATTAGATGTGTTAATCCCAAGATACTAGATGTGTCATTTTTAAAATACTAATCATCTCAGATGTGTTAATCCCAAGGCACTAGATGTGTAATTCTTAAAAAAAAATGAAGATCTCAATGTATTAATCCACAGTGCCCTCAGATGTGGTGCTATGATAAGTATTAGTTTTGAACTTTTCATGGGTACAAGGAAAGAAGAAAGTTGACCGTTGCATGTCAAAATCATAAGAAATGCCGAATTAGTTGGAAGCACTATTGTCAATCTAACCACTCGAACCATAATCAGTTATGGGATGCCATGCAAGTACACCTTCGTGTGAAAGGTTTTGTCCTCCAGGATTTTGAGAGGATAAAATGAATGAATTTTTTGAGCTAACCCAAGAAGGGGAGACCTTGGAAGAATACCACCAAAATCTTGCTAAAACTTCTTCGCTTAGCTCTAGAGATGGATGAATAAGCCCACCGTAGTGTGTAGAAATCCCTCTGAGGGGCACGAGGATTGAGCGACGGAGCCTGAGAGGGCGACAGGCCACCGGCTTGAGTCCTTGCCAGCACGGCCGATGACGAGGAGGTGTATGGTCCCATAGGGGATTTGCCCAGCAGCATGTAGAGGCTAGAAGGCCGAATTCTAGATCATCGGCAGTATAAAGGAAAAGAATAAGAGAGCCGGTTTATATGGAATTGATTCATGTATAAACTTTTTTTATAAATCTTGCAAGTCCTTGGCATTATTGTATTGTGGAAAAAGGTTGTTTTAACGAACCTTGTGATGAGAAGGACCTTAATTAAGGAACATGTTTATTTATGTCCACAACATTGTGGTAGGATTAATTAGAAAACAAATCGACGTGTGAGTAGGATGGAAAGTGGGAGGATGGAATGCCGCCCTGACGACACCATCCTACGGAGGACGGGTGGACCCAATTATTCGGGTAGCTTTCCAAGAGATTAAGTGAAAGCCCTACGCTAGATAAATAGGTTCTCGGGCAAAACTATTCTAGGAGACTAGGCCAACGGGCAGCTGTGCCTTGCATGGATGAGGAAAAAAGTGATGTCTCCAGGAATCAAGATTAGTAGTTGCCCAAATCATGATCAATTACGCTTTGGGTAATTTGACTTTTAAAGAGCCATGCTCTCCCTGTGGGGGGATAGGTCTAGGTCATACCTACAAATCGTATCCTTGAATCTTTACATGGTCAAGGTGTGACGAGTAGGAAATTTTCTCTGAGATAAGACTTCGTAGACTATCTTAAGTGTTTCCGCTATTTTGGAAGGGGGAGCATTACAATCGGTATCAGAGCAAAGGCTAACTCTATCAAGGGATTAAAACAAGTGATTGTTTGTCATATGAGGATGAATCAATCATATCTTCTGGCCATAGAAATGGTTTGAATATTCTCACATGTTGAGACGATCATCCTATAAATTTGTGCTTGTATCTTGGGGGTGCACCCGCAAGGTATTTATACAATAAATTTGAGAAATAAGATTGGGGAGGAAGAGAAATTTTCAGGATATATCTCAGTAAATTACATATTATAAATTATTAAGATTAGAACTTCATTAAGGTTTGAATAGTTGACGTATGAATGCCATCCATTGGATGCTTTGTTGAGATATCGAGCTCGTCTAGTGAGGCGGTGGCCACTGATGACCCGCCTGGGGGATAGACCCCACACTTACACCACTGGCATGGTTGTGAGATCATGGGAGATATGTGGCCAGTGGGATGACAGGCTGTGTGACAGCCATTCTAGAGACTGGCATAGTTATAGAGCCAGCTCATTTAGTCGGGTTCACACTATAGAGAACCCGTGTATGTATTGGTTGAGTACCTTTCATATTGTGTGTACTCTTATTCTTGTATATGGTGTGTTGAGTGTTGAGTAGAGAAGAAGAAGATTTTCAGCCTCTCACCTTGTGTGTTCTCTATTAGGGTTTTGTGAGTGTGTGTGTGTGCTTGCAAGAGCTCAAGCTCTCTTCCCCCCTACATCTTTTCATGGTATCAGAGCCTGGTTCATGCTAAGAGCTGAGCTGCAAGCAAGAGAACCATAGGAAGCGGTACGAGGGTAAGAGCTTCAACTACTCTTCCCTATTGTGTTGGTGACTACACCCTTGTCGGGAGCTCTACGGGAGGCACCGGCAAACGATCTCTGATTGAGGAGCTTTCTTTGTGGGAGTAAAGCTATAGGGCAACTATACTGTCCTATCGAACAACATTTTCTGGGCCGAAAACGCGTTTCGGGCGCGTCTGGACCTCCGTTTTTCAGAAAGCAGGCGATTTCGAGCACTGCGGGTAAGTCATCGATTCTCTGCAGAACTCTGTTTTAAGAACTGCAGGAAGACAGATTGACTGTGCAGACACTGTGGGTGCTGCAAAAAGAGGTCTACAGTTGCCATTGGGTGTATGTATGCACATTGAAGTCACTGGTTGTGACATTTGAGAGTACTATAGTACCGCTGTGCAGAAAATACAGCAGTTTGTACAGAAAAAACCAGAGTGCAGTTTCTGGTAAAATTGTGTGTTTGGCAAGATGTCAAATGATGGGATAACTCAGATTGTGGCTGAGAAGCTTGATAAGAATAACTTCCATGGCTTGGAGGTTTAGGTTGACAAATTTCCTGATGGGAAAAGGCTATCGGGACTATATAGAAGGTGAGCATGAAGAGGCACCGGAGATACCATTCCCAACTTTACAGATTTGGTGTCTATGCTGATTATCGAAGAGAAGAGCTTGGGTGAAGACCAACAGTCTTCACAAAGCAAAAATAGTTTAGAGCAACAGGCCTTCTACACAAGTTCAGGAAGAGGACGAGGTAGAGGAGGCCGTGGATGCGGTCAAGGAGGTGGCCGAACAGGTAATCAAAATTATGGCCAGCAGCAGCAGCAACAACAACAGTCCCAGAATCAACAACAACAACAACAACACATAGGTGGAAGAGGCAGATTCAGAGGCAGGGGGAGTCAAAGAGGCCGTGAAAATTGGCAAAGGTAATATAATGATGCACGTGAATGCTATTATTGTGGTAAGCCTGGACATGTGCAGGCAGAATGTTATAAGAAGCAGGCTGACATGCAAAATGGGAAAGTGCAGCAAAACAACTATGCATCCTCAAGCAGAAATAATGAGGATAATGAAAGGTTGTTTGTTATGCAGCATGTCATGAATGCCATGTCTGAAAACGTTGACGCAGCACAAAAAGATAATGTATGGTATGTGGATTCAGGCGCTTCGAACCACATGACGAGTCATGGGGAGTGGTTCAAGGAGATGAAAAACTCGAAAAGACCAGGTTTTGTGGAAACAGGGGATGACACGGCTCATCCAATTGCCCACGTTGGAGATGTGCCATTGTCTATGCAGGATGGCAAAGTGAAGTACCTTGCAGATGTACTTCATGTACCGAACATAACAAAGAATCTGGTTTCAGTTGGCCAGATGATTGAGCAGGGTTTACAGGTTCGGTTTAACCCTGATGGGTGTTATGTTGAAGATTTCAAAGACAAGTGCAGGTTGGTTGCAAAAGGCAACAGAGTGGGCAGAATGTTTACGTTGAATGTAGACATGCCTGAAATGAGTGTTGCGATGTTTGCAAATGGTTCAGGAATTGTTGCAGACACAGACATTTGGCATAAAAGGATTGGACATGTAAATGTGCAGAGATTGAAGTCTATGCAGACAAAAGGAATTGTGACAGGGCTGCCAAAATTTAAAGTGGAAGGTATGCAGAAAATATGTGAAGCATGCCAATTTGGGAAGCAAACAAAGCATGTGTTTCCACGTAACAGATATGTAAGCAGAAATGCACTAGATGTTGTGCATTCAGATGTATGGGGTCCTACAAAGACCATATCTATGGGAGGCTGCAGGTATTATGTGACTTTCATTGATGACCACACAAGGAAAGTGTGGGTATATTTCATGAAGGAGAAGAGTGAAGTGTTCACTCACTTTCAGAATTTCAGAGTTTTGGTTGAAAAGCAAACAGGAAAATATGTAAAGTACCTAAGGTCAGATGGAGGGGGAGAGTACTTCTCCAATGAGTTCTCTGAATTTTTGAAGAAGAATGGTATTCGGAGATAGTTTACATGCAGATACACTCCGCAGCAAAATGGAGTTGCTGAGTGAGAAAATAGGCACATTGCTGAGATTGCACGAGCATTGATGGAAGAGAAGAATATGCCGCATTGCTATTGGGCTGAGGCTGTTTCTACAGCAGTTTACATCATGAAAAAGACTCCAACTGTAGCCATACATGATGTAACTCCAGAGGAGAGGTTTACTGGCAGAAAACTAGATTTGTCTCATCTGAAAGTCTTTGGATGCATTGCATATGTGCATGTGCCAGATGAGCTGAGAACTAAGCTGGATCCAAAAGCTGAAAAATGTGTGTTTATTGGATACTCCCTTGAGCAAAAGGGATACAGGTGTTATAACCCTGCTACACGTGAGTTGAGGGTAAGCAGGGATGTTGTCTTTGATGAGATGAGCAGCTGGTA
This sequence comes from Cibotium barometz, assembly GCF_041138505.1. NCBI lineage: Eukaryota > Viridiplantae > Streptophyta > Polypodiopsida > Cyatheales > Cibotiaceae > Cibotium > Cibotium barometz. The sequence continues at coordinate 17,672,009 of NC_141098.1, read as the reverse complement.
TGCTGCTTAAAAAGAAGCTGTCGGGGCTGATGTGAGTGGAAGTGTGGTTGCACAGAATGCAGGTCAGCAATCACAGTCTTTGAGTGGACCAGGAGAGTCCTCTTCTAGTGGGTCTGTTGATAGATCATGGAGTGGCAGGCTGCGTCATAATACCAGTCCTGCAAATGTGATTAGTACATCACGTAAAGGAAAGAGAAAGTGGTTGAGCCCCTTAGTATGCCTGACATTTTTGCAGGGCATTCTCATGTTGATGGTGGTGGAGAGTCTAGTGGTTCAGATATGAGCCTTGATGAGGAGCTTGGGATCCCAGCTATGAGAACACCTGGTGTAAAGAAGGCTATGGAAGCCATGAATGAAAAGCTGCGAAGATCTGGGAGAGTGAAAAATCCTATGCAGAGATTTACCTATGATGGTTATGTGACACATCACTATGCATATATGGCAAAGGTTGTGCAGGTTGTTGAGCCCGCATGCATTGATGAGGCTGTTGGAAATGTGTGTTGGGAGAAAGCTATGGATGAGGAGATGGATGCACTATATGAAAATGAGACTTGGGATTTAGTGCAATTGCCTGAAGGCAAGAAAGCCATTGGATGCAAGTGGGTGTACAAAGTTAAACATAACAGTGATGGAAGCATAAACGAGTACAAGGCTAGATTGGTAGCCAAAGGATATGCGCAGACATATGGGATTGATTATGAGGAAACTTTCAGCCCAGTTGCCAAGATGGCAACGGTGAGAGTTGTGATAGTAGTGGCTGCATCAAAGCAATGGTCTTTACATCAGATGGATGTAAAGAATGCATTCTTGCATGGGGATTTGCAAGAAGAGGTGTATATGTTGCAGCCACCTGGTTATGAGGATGTGTCACCCCGAGCATGTTTGCAGGTTGAAGAAAGCCTTGTATGGCTTAAAGCAAGCACCAAGAGCATGGTCTGACAAAATTTCTGAATATCTTGTCACTATTAGCTTTCATGTAGCCAATGCAGATTTCTTGCTATATGTGAGACATGGTGATAGAGGAGTTGTGCTTGTTGTTGTCATCTATGTAGATGACTTGATCATTACGGGGAACCATGATGCAGAGATCTTTGATGTAAAGATCTTGCTTAGACAGAAGTTCGAGATGAAGGATCTGGGGGAGCTCAAATATTTCTTGGGCATTTAGGTGATTAGGTCACCACATGGTATTGGATTACTGCAGAGACAGTATGGCTTGGACATGTTGTCCAAGTATGGTATGACAGGCTGTAAGCCTATTTCTGTGCCATTGGATCAGAATGGCAAGTTGAGTGCAGATTTAGGAGAGATCTTGGAGGATCCTACTATGTACAGGCGCATAGTAGGAAGTTTGATCTACATGACGATCACCAGACCAGATTTGAGCTATGCTGTTAGGTTGGTGAGTCAGTTTATGCAGGTTCCACAGAAACCGCATTTGGATGCAGTGAGACGCATACTAAGGTATGTGAGGTCTACTTTGCATTGTGGACTATTCTATGAGACTGGGACAGAGATATGTGTACATGGGTACACAGATGCTGATTGGGCTGGTAGTATCTCAGATAGAAGATCTACCAGTGGCTTCATGTTTTCTTTGGGGAGTGCTCCTGTGACTTGGAGTAGCAAGAAGCAGCCTACGGTTGCTCTATCGAGTACAGAGGCGGAGTACAGAGGAGCTGCTATGGCAGCATGTGAGGTAGCTTGGTTGAGAAAGCTACTTGCAGATTTGGGTCTATCAATGGATAGACAAGTTGTCATTTTTTGTGACAACATTAGTAGTATTATACAGTTGGCCAGGAACCCAGTCTTTCATGCTCGTACTACAAAGCACATAGAGGTCCACTACCACTTCGTCAGAGAGAAGGTCTTAGCAGGAGACCTTGACCTTGTTTATGTCAGTACAAAGGATCAGGTAGCTGACATCTTCACCAAAGCATTGGGTACAGAGAAGCTCCGTAGATTCAGGGCTTCGCTTGGTGTACATGAGATGGAGTTGAGCTCGAGGGGGAGTGTTGAGATATCGAGCTCGTCTAGTGAGGCGGTGGCCACTGATGACCCGCCTGGGGGATAGACCCCACACTTACACCACTGGCATGGTTGGTGAGATCATGGGAGATATGCGGCCAGTGGGATGACAGGCTGTGTGACAGCCATTCTAGAGACTGGCATAATTATAGCGCCAGCTCATTTAGTCGGGTTCACACTATAGAGAACCCGTGTATGTATTGGTTAAGTACCTTTCATATTGTGTGTACTCTTATTCTTGTATATGGTGTGTTGAGTGTTGAGTAGAGAAGAAGAAGATTTTCAGCCTCTCACCTTGTGTGTTCTCTATTAGGGTTTTGTGAGTGTGTGTGTGTGCTTGTAAGAGCTCAAGCTCTCTTCCCCCCTACATCTTTTCATGCTTTACACTAGGATGATCATCCAAGATCTTGAACCCATCTCAGACAAACATGGGTCTAACTTGGGATGTGTAATTTCTAGAGGATCATGCAATTAGATGTGTTAATCCCAAGAGATACTAGATGTGTAATTCCTAGAGGATCATGCAATTAGATGCATTAATCCCAAGATACTAAATGTGTAATTCCTAGAGGATCATGCAAATAGATGTGTTAATTCCAAGATACTAGATGTGTAATTTTTAAAAAACTAATCGTCTCAGATGTGCTAATTCTGATAATATTTGGATGTGTCAATCTCAAGGCCCCAGATGTGTAATTCTTAAAAAAATGAAGATCTCAGATATATTAATCCTGAGTGCCTTCAGATGTGGTGCTATGATAAGTATTTGGATAGTTTTGATCTTTCTCAAAGAAGAAATTTCACCCTTGCTTGTATAAAAATCATAAGTTCACCCTTTCATATGCGGATACAACCTTGTGAAAAGGGCCTTAATTAAGGAATATGTTTATTTATGTCATCAATTTGGTGGAATTAATTAGAAAATAAATTGATGCGTGAGTAGGGTGGAAAGTGGGAGGATGGAAAGCCTTGATATGGCACAATCCTCCTACGGACGGGTGGACCTGATTACTCAGGTAGCTTTCCAACAGATGAAGTGAAAGCCCTATGCTAGATAAATAGGTTCTGGGGAAACTCTATTCTAGGATACTAGGCCAATGGGCGGCTGTGCCTTGCATGGATGGGGAAGAAAGGGTTGTCTAGGAATCAAGATTAGTAGTTGCCCAAATTATGATCAATTACCCTATGGGTAATTTGACTTTTAGAAGACCACGCTCCCCCTATGGGATAGGACTAGGTCATACCTACAAATTGTATCCTTGAATCTTTACATGGTTAAGGTGTCGACGAGTAGGAAATTTTCTCCAAGAGCTAAGACTTAGTAGACTATCTTAAGTGTTTGCCCTATTCTGAAAGAGGGGAACCTTACAATTAGTATCAGAGCAAAGGCTAACTATCAAGGGATTAAAACAAGTGATTGTTTGTCATATGAGGATGAATCAATCATCCCTACTAGCCATAGAAATGGTTTTAATATCCTTACATGTTGTCGTCTAAAAATCATAAGAAATGCAAAATTGGTTGGAAGCATTGTTGTCAATCTAACCGTGCTCGAACCAGAATGAGTTATGGGATGCCATGAAAGTACACCTTCGTGAAAGGTTTTTTCCTCCACGATTTCGAGAGGGTAAAATGAATGAAATTTTGGAGATAACCCAAGAAGGAAAGACCCTGGAAGAATACCACCAAAATCTTGCTAAAACTTCTCCGATTAGCTCCAGTGACAAATTATTAAGTACCATATTACATGGGGATATAGAATAAGGAATTCGTAAGGAAGGATTATGATTTTTTTAATAAAAAGGTTCATGTTGTATGAGAGGCATAATGGATGCATGAACTTAGGATAATAAGGCCAATTAACTTTACACTAATAAAGACCATTTGGGGGCACAACAAAACGAGCCAAACACATGAAATAAGGGACTTTTTAGGAACAATTTTTAGATAAAAGAAGTTTTCTAACTAGTGGGGGGACACCACTTTGGAAGAGAGAGGAGTATTTACTTAGATACTGTCCCAGCTCGCGAGATGAGGACATCTCGAATCTTTTAAGTGGGGGGGAGATTGTAAGGTCCCTCCGGAGTCATGTATGTGTCTCTTTTAATATAGATTTCAAGAAGGAAAGAGAGTGCACTTAGAGAAGAGTGAGGCAATAAGGTTAGAAACATTAGGAAAGTAATAGAGTAAAAATAGTAGCTCCAAAAATCCTAAAAGAAATAAGAAGACAAGAATAGTTCTTGTGCTTGTGTAGCCGGATGGCAGAGGTGTTAGTAAGGCCCGGAGTCGGCCCATGGTATGTATCCTTCATACCATTGGGAGAATGAGATTCTCCGATTGAGGCGAGTGATTGTGATGCTGTCTACTTTTGAGGGCCCAGGCTAGTGCGGTGAATAAGCCCACCCTAGTGTGTAGACATTCCACTGAGGAGCGGGAGGATCGAGCGACAGAGCCTGAGAGCGCGACAGGCCGGCTTGCATCCTCATGGTGGCGAGTGCGGTCTCGACGATGAGGTGCATGTCCCGTAGTAGAGATGTAGAGGCTGGAAGGTTGGATTCTAGATCATGGGTAGTATAAAGGAAAAGAATAAGAGAGCCGGTTTGGCTTGTATGGTATTGATTCATGTATAAACTTTTTTTATAAAGCTTGTACAACTTTGGCATATTATTGTACTATGAAAAAAGGCTGTTTTAACGAACCTTGTGAAAAGGGCCTTAATTAAGGAATATGTTTATTTATGTCACACACTTTGGTAGGATTAATTAGAAAACAATTTGATGCATGAGTAGGGTGAAAAGTGGGAGGATGGAAAGCCTCGAGATGATGGCACCATCCTACGATGGCGGGTAGACCCGATTAGTCAGGTAGCTTTCCAACAAATTAAGTGAAAGCCCTATGTTAGATAAATAGGTTGCCCAAATTATGATCAATTAATTACCCTATGGGTAATTTGAGTTTTAGAAGACCACGCTCCCCGTGCGGGATAGGACTAGGTATTACCTACAAATCCTATCCTTGAATCTTTACATGGTCAAGGTGTCCACGAGTAGGAAATTTTCTCCCAGCTAAGACTTAGTAGACTATCTTAAGTGTTTCCCCTATTTTAGAAGGGAGGAACCTTACAATTAGTATCCAAGCAAAGGCTAACTCTATCAAGGGATTAAAACAAGTGATTGTTTGTCATATGAGGATGAATCAATCATCTCTACTGGCCATAGAAACGGTTTTAATATCCTCACATGTTGAGACAATCATCCCTATAAAATTGTGCTTGTATCTTGGGGGTGCACAGGCAAGATGTTCAATAAATTTGAATAATAGGATTGGGGAGGAAACCTTTTGAGGATAAAAAACATAGGGTGATCAAATTAAGAAACTAGTGGAGACTCAATAACTAGAAGGAGAGACCGAAACTTTGTTTAGAGAAATTTTCAGGATATATCTCATTAACTCGCATATTATAAATTATTAAGATTATAACTCCATTAAGGTTTGAATAGTTGGCGTATGAGTGCCATCCATTGGATGCTTTACACCAGGACGATCGTCCAAGATCTTGAGCCCATCTCAGACAAACATGGGTCTAACTTGGGATGTGTAATTCCCAGAGGATCGTGCTATTAGATGTGTTAATATCCCAATATACTAGATGTGTCATTTTTAAAATACTAATCATCTCAGATGTGTTAATCTTTGGATGTGTCAATCCCAGGGCACTAGATGTGTAATTCTTAAAAAAAATAAAGATCTCAATGTATTAATCTAGAGTGCCCTCAGATGTGGTGCTATGATAAGTATTTGATAGTTTTGAACTTTTCATGGATATAAGGAAAGAAGAAAGTTGACCGTTGCATGTCAAAATCATAAGAAATTCCGAATTAGTTGGAAGCACTATTGTCAATCTAACCACTCGAACCAAATCAGTTATGGGATGCCATGAAAGTACACTTCGTGTGAAAGATTTTATCCTCTAGGATTTTGAGAGAATAAAATGAATGAATTTTTAGAGCTAACCCAAGAACCAAAATCTTGCTAAAACTTCTTCGATTAGCTCCAGAGATGGATGAATAAGCCCACCGTAGTGTGTAGACATCCCTCTCTGAGGGGTGGGAGGATTGAGCGACGGGGCTTGAGAGGGCGACAGGCGGGCTTGAGTGCTTGCCAGCGCGGTCGACGTGACGAGGAGGTGTATGGTCCCATAGGGTTTTGCCCAGCAGCATGTGGAGGCTGGAAGGCCGAATTCTAGATCATCGGCAGTAAAAAGGAAAAGAATAAGAGAGCCGGTTTAGCTTGTATGGAATTGATTTATGGATAAACTTTTTTTTTATAAATCTTGCAAGTCCTTGGCATTATTGTATTGTGGAAAAAGGTTGTTTTAACAAACCTTGTGATGAGAAGGACCTTAATTAAGGAACATGTTTATTTATGTCCAACGGTGTGGTGGGATTAATTAGAAAACAAATCGACACGTGAGTAGGGTGGAAAGTGGGAGGATGGAATGCCTTGACGACACCATCCTACGGAGGACGAGTGGACCCAATTAGTCGGGTAGCTTTCCAACAGATTAAGTGAAAGCCCTATGCTAGATGAATAGGTTCTTGGGCAACACTATTCTAGGAGACTAGGCCAACGGGCAGCTGTACCTTGCATGAACGAGGCAAAAAGTGATGTCTCCAAGAATCAAGATTAGTAGTTGCCCAAATCATGATCAATTAGGCTTTGGGTAATTTGACTTTTAAAGAGCCACGCTCTCCCTGTGGGATAGGTCTAGGTCATACCTACAAATCATATCCTTGAATCTTTACATGGTCAAGGTGCGATGAGTAGGAAATTTTCTCTGAGATAAGACTTCGTAGACTATCTTAAGTGTCTTACCTACAAATCGTATCCTTGAATCTTTACATGGTCAAGGTGCGATGAGTAGGAAATTTTCTCTGAGATAAGACTTTGTAGACTATCTTAAGTGTTTTCGCTATTTTGGAAGGGGGAGCATTACAATCGGTATCGGAGCAAAGGCTAACTCTATCAACGGATTAAAACAAGTGATTGTTTGTCATATGAGGATGAATCAATCATATCTTCTGGCCATAGAAATGGTTTGAATATTCTCACATGTTGAGACAATCATCCTATAAATTTGTGCTTGTATCTTGGGGGTGCACGCGCAAGATATTTGTACAATAAATTTGAGAAATAAGATTGGGGAGGAAACCTTTTGAGGAAAAAAAACATAGGGTGATCAAATTAAGAAACCAATGAGAGTCTGAATGACTAGAAGGATAGACTAAAACTTTGTTTAGAGAAATTTTCATGATATATCTCAGTAATTTACATATTATAAATTATTAAGATTAGAACTCCATTAAGGTTTGAATAGTTGACGTATGAATGCCATCCATTGGATGCTTTACACTAGGATGATCGTCCAAGATCTTGAACCCATCTCAGACAAACATGGGTCTAACTTGGGATGTGTAATTCCTGGAGGATCATGCTATTAGATGTGTTAATCCCAAGATATTAGATGTGTAATTTTTAAAAAACTAATCGTCTCAGACGTGTTAATCCTGATACTCTTTGGATGTGTCAATCTCGAGGCCCTAGATGTGTAATTCTTAAAAAAATGAAGATCTCAGATATATTAATCTCGAGTGCCTTCAGATGTGGTGCTATGATAAGTATTGATAGTTTTGAACTTTTTGAAAGAAGAAAGTTCACCCTTGCTCGTCTAAAAATCATAAGTTCACCCTTTCATGTGTGGATACAACCTTGTGAAAAGGGCCTTAATTAAGCAATATGTTTAACAGTTTGATGGGATTAATTAGAAAATAAATTGACATGTGAGTAGGGTGGAAAGTGGGAAGATGGAAAGCCTTGAGACGGCACCGTCCTCCTATGGACAGGTGGACCCGAATAGTCAGGTAGCTTTCCAAACAAATTAAGTGAAAGCCCTACGCTAGATAAATAGGTTATGGAGAAACTCTATTCTAGGAGACTAGGCCAACGGCAGCGGCTATGCCTTGCATGGATGGGGAAGAAAGCATTGTCTCTAGGAATCAAGATTAGTAGTTGCCCGTAATATGATTTATTACCCTATGGGTAATTTGACTTTTAGAAGACCACGCTCCCCCTGTGGGATAGGACTAGGTCATACCTACAAATTGTATCCTTGAATCTTTACATGATTAAGGTGACAAGTAGGAAATTTTCTCCAAGAGCTAAGACTTAGTAGACTATCTTAAGTGTTTGCCCTATTTTGGAAGAGGGGAACCTTACAATTAGTATTAGAGCAAAGTCTAACTATCAAGGGATTAAAACAAATGATTGTTTGTCATGTGAGAGGATGAATCAATCATCTCTACCGGCCATAGAAATGGTTTTAATATCCTTACATGTTCTCGTCTAAAAATCATAAGAAATGCAAAATTGGTCGGAAGCATTGTTGTCAATCTAATCGCTCGAACGAGAATGAGTTATGGGATGCCATGAAAGTACACCTTCGTGAAAGGTTTTTTCCTCCACGATTTTGAGAGGATAAAATGAATGAATTTTTGGAGATAACCCAAGAAGGGAAGACCCTGGAAGAATACCACCAAAATCTTGCTAACACGTCTCCGATTAGCTCCAGAGATGGATGAGGTAACTCTTCTCCACCAACGATTCATTTGGAAGCTTAATCTACCTTTGAATAACTTTGTCTCAAGAATGCAAAACCATCCTCCTCTATTTCAGAAGCCATAATTATAGCGAGAGACTATGATAAAGTTTTTTTATGTAGAGGGTGTCGAGAAGGACATGAGTTCTTCCATGTTAATCAAGAAGAGGTCCCCTAATTTCAAGAGGAACGTCAAGCCCACCCTTGGCTACTACAAGGAATCATGAGCTAGAGTAAAATTAGGTCAAGAAATAGGGATAACGAGGTTAAAGATAATCGAATTCAACAAGTATTTCTATGAGTAAATAGAAGAGGATTGGTGCAAGATTCATGTGAAGTAATGTACATGATGAATAGAGGTATTCTAGAAGACGATACTAAGATTATGCAATTGCTATCATAGGTTAGATTGCGTAAAGGATTGTTCCCTTACGTTTTTTTATGAGACAAATTATTAAGTACCATATTACATGGGGATATAGAATAAGGAATTCGTAAGGAAGGATTATGATTTTTTTAATAAAAAGGTTCATATTGTATGAGAGGTATAATGGATGCATGAACTTAGAATAATAAGGCCAATTAACTTTAGACTAATAAAGACCGTTTGGGGGCAAAACAAAACGAGCCAAACACATGAAATAAGGGACTTTTTAAGAACAACTTTTAGATAAAAGAAGATTTCTAACTAGTGGGGGGACACCACTTTTGGAAGAGAGGAGGATTTACTTAGATAATGTTCCAGCTCGCGAGATGAGGACATCTCGAATCTTTTAAGTGGGGGGGGAGACTGTAAGGTCCCTTCGGAGTCATGTATGTGTCTCTTTTAATATAGATTTCAAGAAGGAAAGAGAGTGCACTTAGAGAAGAGTGAGGCAATAAGGCTAGAAACATTAGGAAAGTAATAGAGTAAAAACTGAGTAGCTCCAAAAATCCTAAAAGAAATAAGAAGACAAGAATAGTTCTTGTGCTTGTGTAGGCAGATGGCAGAGATGTTAGTAAGGCCCGGAGTCAACCCCCCATGGTATGTATCCCTCATACCAATGGGGGAGAATGAGGTTCTCCGATTGAGGCGAGTGATTGTGATACTGTCTACTTTTGAGGGCCCAGGCTAGTGCGGTGAATAAGCCCACCCTAGTGTGTGTAGACATCCCTCTCAGAGGTGGGAGGATCGAGCGACAGGGCCTGAGAGGGTGACAGGCCGGCTTGCATCCTCATGGTGGCAAACGTGGCCTCGACGATGAGGTGCATGTCCCGTAGTAGGGATGTAGAGGCTGAAAGGTTGGATTCTAGATCATCGGCAGTATAAAGGAAAAGAATAAGAGAGCCGGTTTGACTTGTATGGAATTGATTCATGTATAAACTTTTTTTATAAAGATTGTACAACTTTGGCATTATTGTACTGTGAAAAAAGACTGTTTTAACGAACCTTGTGAAAAGGGCCTTAGCTAAGGAATATGTTTATTTATGTCAACAGTTTGATAGGATTAATTAGAAAACAAATTGACGCATGAGTAGGGTGGAAAGTGGGAGGATGGAAAGCCTCGAGATGATGGCACCATCCTACGACGGTGGGTGGACCCAATTAGTCAGGTGGCTTTCCAACAAATTAAGTGAAAGCCCTATGTTAGATAAATAGGTTGCCTAAATTATGATCAATTAATTACCCTATGGGTAATTTGAGTTTTAGAAGACCATGCTCCCCGTGCGCGGGATAGGACTAGGTATTACCTACAAATCGTATCCTTGGATCTTTACATGGTCAAGGTGTCCCTCCATATGAGGATGAATCAATCATCTCTACTGGCCATAGAAACGGTTTTAATATCCTCACATGTTGAGACAATCATCCCTATAAAATTGTGCTTGTATCTTGGGGGTGCACAGGCAAGATACTTGTTCAATAAATTTGAATAATAGGATTGGGGAGGAAACCTTTTGAGGATAAAAAACATAGGGTGATCAAATTAAGAAACTAGTGGGGAGACTCAATAACTAGAAGGATAGACCAAAACTTTGTTTAGAGAAATTTTCAGGATATATCTCATTGACTCGCATATTATAAATTATTAAGATTATTACTCCATTAAGGTTTGAATAGTTGGATGCTTTACACCAGGATGATCGTCCAAGATCTTGAGCCCATCTCAGACAAACATGGGTCTAACTTGGGATATGTAATTCCCAAAGGATCATGCTATTAGATGTGTTAATCCCATGATACTAGATGTGTCATTTTTAAAATACTAATCGTCTCAGATGTGTTAATCTTTGGATGTGTCAATCCCAAGGAACTAGATGTGTAATCCCTAATAAAAATATGAAGATCTCAATGTATTAATCTAGAGTGCCCTCAGATGTGTGTTATGATAAGTATTTGATAGTTTTGAACTTTTCATGGATACAAGGAAAGAAGAAAGTTGACTGTTGCATGTCAAAATCATAAGAAATTCCGAATTAGTTGGAAGCACTATTGTCAATCTAACCACTCGAACCAAATCAGTTATGGGATGCCATGAAAGTACACTTCGTGAAAGGTTTTGTCCTCTAAGATTTTGAGAGAATAAAATGAATGAATTTTTAGAGCTAACCCAAGAAGGGAAGACCCTGGAAGAATACCACCAAAATCTTGCTAAAACTTCTTTGATTAGCTCCAGAGATGGATAAATAAGCCCACCGTAGTGTGTAGACATCCCTCTCTGAGGGGTGGGAGGATTGAGCGACGGAGCCTGAGAGGGCAACATGTGGGCTTGAGTGCTTGCCAGCGCGGCCGACGACGAGGAGGTGTATGGTCCCATAGGGTTTTGCCCAGCACCATGTAGAGGCTGGAAGGCCAAATTCTAGATCATCGGCAGTATAAAGGAAAAGAATAAGAGAGCCGATTTAGCTTGCATGGAATTGATTCATGTATAAACTTTTTTTTATAAATCTTGCAAGTCCTTGGCATTATTGTATTGTGGAAAAAGGTTGTTTTAACAAACCTTGTGATGAGAAGGACCTTAATTAAGGAACATGTTTATTTATGTCTAACAGTGTGGTAGGATTACTTAGAAAACAAATCGACACGTGAGTAGGGTGGAAAGTGGGAGGATGGAATGCCCTGACGACACCATCCTACGGAGGACGAGTGGACCCAATTAGTCGGGTAGGTTTCCAACAGATTAAGTGAAAGCCCTATGCTAGATGAATAGGTTCTTGGGCAATACTATTCTAGGAGACTAGGCCAACGGGCAACTGTGCCTTGCATGGATGAGGAAAAAAGTGATGTCTCCAAGAATCAAGATTAGTAGTTGCCCAAATCATGATCAATTAGGATTTGGGTAATTCGACTTTTAAAGAGCCACGCTCTCCCTGCGGGATAGGTCTAGGTCTTACCTACAAATCGTATCCTTGAATCTTTACATGGTCAAGGTGCGATGAGTAGGAAATTTTCTCTGAGATAAGACTTCGTAGACTATCTTAAAGTGTTTTCGCTATTTTGGAAGGGCGAGCATTACAATCGGTATCAGAGCAAAGGCTAACTCTATCAAGGGATTAAAACAAGTGATTGTTTGCATATGAGGATGAATCAATCATATCTTCTGGCCATAGAAATGGTTTGAATATTCTCACATGTCGAGACAATCATAATATAAATTTGTGCTTGTATCTTGGGGGTGCACGCGCAAGATATTTGTACAATAAATTTGAGAAATAAGATTGGGGAGGAAACCTTTTGAGGAAAAAAAACATAGGGTGATCAAATTAAGAAACCAGTGAGAGACTGAATGACTAGAAGGATAGACTCAAACTTTGTTTAGAGAAATTTTCAGGATATATCTCAGTAATTTTCATATTATAAATTATTAAGATTAGAACTCCATTAAGGTCTGAATAGTTGACGTATGAATGCCATCCATTGGATGCTTTACACTAGGATGATCGTCCAAGATCTTGAACCCATCTCAGACAAACATGGGTCTAACTTGGGATGTGTAATTCCTAGAGGATCATGCAATTAGATGTGTTAATCCCAAGATATTAGATGTGTAATTTTTAAAAAACTAGTCGTCTCAGACGTGTTAATCCTGATAATCTTCGGATGTGTCAATCTCAAGGCCCCAGATGTGTAATTCCTAAAAAAATAAAGATCTCAGATATATTAATCCTGAGTGCCTTCAGATGTGATGCTATGATAAGTATTGATAGTTTTGAACTTTCTGAAAGAAGAAAGTTCACCCTTGCTCGTCTAAAAATCATAAGTTCACCCTATAATGTGCGGATACAACCTTGTGAAAAGGGCCTTAATTAAGGAATATGTTTATTTATGTCAAACAGTTTGGTGGGATTAATTAGAAAATAAATTGACGCGTGAGTAGGGTGGAAAGTGGGAGGATGGAAAGCCTGGAGATGGCACCATCCTCCTACGGACGGGGGTGGACCATTAAGTGAAAGCCCTACGCTAGATAAATAGGTTCTAGGGAAACTCTATTCTAGGAGACTAGGCCAACGGGCGGCTGTGCCTTGCATGGATGGGAAAGAAAGCATTGTCTCTACGAATCAAGATTAGTAGTTGCCCAAATTATGATCAATTACCCTATGGGTAATTTGACTTTTAGAAGACCACGCTCCCCCTGTGGGATAGGACTAGGTCACACCTACAAATCGTATCCTTGAATCTTCAAGGTGTCAACGAGTAGGAAATTTTCTAAAAGAGCTAAGACTTAGTAGACTATCTTAAGTGTTTGCCCTATTTTGGACAAGGGGAACCTTACAATTAGTATTAGAGCAGAGGCTAACTATCAAGGGATTAAAACAAGTGATTGTTTATCATATGAGGATGAATCAATCATCTCTACTGGCCATAGAAATGGTTTTAATATCCTTACATGTTGTCGTCTAAAAATCATAAAAGAAATGCAAAATTGGTTGGAAGCATTGTTGTCAATCTAACTGCTCAAACCAGAATGAGTTATGGGATGCCATGAAAGTACACCTTTGTGAAAGGTTTTTTCCTCCACAATTTTGAGAGGATAAAATGAAAGAATTTTTTGAGATAACCCAAGAAGGGAAGACCCTAGAAGAATACCACCAAAATCTTGCTAAAACTTCTCCAATTAGCTCCAGAGATGGATGAGGTAACTCTTCTCCACCAATGATTCATTTGGAAGCTTAATCTACCTTTGAGTCGAATAACTTTGTCAAGAATGCAAAACCATCCTCCTCTATTTCAAAAGCCATAATTATAGCCAGAGAATATGATAAAGTTTTTTTATGTAGAGGAGGGTGTCGAGAAGGACATGAGTTCTTCCATGTTAATCAAGAAGAGGTCCCCTAATTTTCAAGAGGAACGTCAAGCCCACCCTTGGCTACTACAAGGAATCATGAGCTAGAGTAAAATTAGGTCAAGAAATAGGGATAACGAGGTTAAAGATAATCGAATTCAACAAGATAACGAGGTTAAAGATAATCGAATTCAACAAGTAATGTACATGATAAATAGAGGTATTCTAGAAGACGATACTAATTGCTATCGCAGGTTAGATTTCGTAAAGGATTAATCCCTTACGTTTTTCCATGAAAAATTATTAAGTACCATATTACATTTTTGATATAGAATAAGGAATTCGTAAGGAAGGATTATGAATTTTTTAATAAAAAGGTTCATATTGTATGAGAGGCATAATGGATGCATGAACTTAGGATAATAAGGCCAATTAACTTTAGACTAATAAAGACCATTTTTGGGGGCAGAACAAAACGAGCCAAACACGTGAAATAAGGGACTTTTTAAGAACAATTTTTAGATAAAAGAAGATTTCTAACTAGTGGGGGGACACCACTTTTGGAAGAGAGAGGAAGATTTACTTAGATACTGTCCCAGCTCGTGAGATGAGGACATCTCGAATCTTTTAAGTGGGGGGAAAACTGTAAGGTCCCTTCGAAGTCATGTATGTGTCTCTTTTAATATAGATTTCAAGAAGGAAAGAGAGTGCACTTAGAGAAGAGTGAGGCAATAAGGCTAGAAACATTAGGAAAGTAATAGAGTAAAAATAGTAGCTCCAAAAATGCTAAAAGAAATAAGAAGACAAGAATAGTTCTTGTGCTTGTGTAGGCGGATGGCAGAGATGTTAGTAGTAAGGCCCGGAGTCAGCCCATGGTATGTATCCCTTATACCAATGGGAGAATGAGGTTCTCCGGTGAGGCGAGTGATTGTGATACTGTCTACTTTTGAGGGCCGAGGATAGTGCGGTGAATAAGCCCACCCTAGTGTGCGTAGACATCCCTCTAAGGGGCAGGAGGATCGAGCGATGGGGCCTGAGAGGGCGACAGGCCGGCTTGCATCTTTGTGGTGGCAAGCGCGGCCTCGACGATGAGGTGCATGTCCCGATGTAGAGGCTGAAAGGTTGGATTCTAGATCATCGGCAGTATAAAGGAAAAGAATAAGAGAGCCAGTTTGGCTTGTATGGAATTGATTCATGTATAAACTTTTTTTATAAAGCTTGTACAACTTTGGCATTATTGTACTGTGAAAAAAGGCTATTTTAACGAACCTTGTGAAAAGGGCCTTAACTAAGGAATATGTTTATTTATGTCAAACACTTTGGTAGGATTAATTAGAAAACAATTTGATGCATGAGTAGGGTGGAAAGTGGGAGGATGGAAAGCCTCGAGATGATGGCACCATCCTACGACGGCGGGTGGACCCGATTAATCAGGTAGCTTTCCAACAAATTAAGTGAAAGCCCTATGTTAGATAAATAGGTTGCCCAAATTATGATCAATTAATTACCCTATGGGTAATTTGAGTTTTAGAAGACCACGCTCCCCGTGTGGGATAGGACTAGGTATTACCTACAAATCGTATCCTTGAATCTTTACATGGTCAAGGTGTCCACGAGTAGGAAATTTTCTCCCAGCTAAGACTTAGTAGACTATCTTAAGTGTTTCCCCTATTTTAGAGGGGAGGAACCTTACAATTAGTATCCAAGAAAAGGCTAACTATCAAGGGATTAAAACAAGTGATTGTTTGTCATATGAGGATGAATCAATCATCTCTACTGGCCATAGAAACAGTTTTAATATCCTCACATGTTGAGACAATCATCCCTATAAAATTGTGCTTGTATCTTGGGGGTGCACAGGCAAGATACTTGTTCAATAAATTTGAATAATAGGATTGGAGAGGAAACCTTCTGAGGATAAAAAACATAGGGTGATCAAATTAAGAAACTAGTGGAGAATCAATAACTAGAAGGATAGACCGAAACTTTGTTTAGAGAAATTTTCAGGATATATCTTGCATATTACAAATTATTAAGATTATAACTCCATTAAGGTTTGAATAGTTGGCGTATGAGTGCCATCCATTGGATGCTTTACACTAGGACGATCGTCCAAGATCTTGAGCCCATCTCAGACAAACATGGATCTAACTTGGGATGTGTAATTCCCAAAGGATCATGCTATTAGATGTGTTAATCCCAAGATACTAGATGTGTCATTTTTAAAATACTAATCATCTCAGATGTGTTAATCTTTGGATGTGTCAATCCCAAGGCACTAGATGTGTAATTCCTAATAAAAAAATGAAGATCTCAATGTATTTATCCAGACTGCCCTCAGATGTGGTGCTATGATAAGTGTTTGATAGTTTTGAACTTTTCATGGATACAAGGAAAGAAGAAAGTTGACCGTTGCATGTCAAAATCATAAGAAATTCCGAATTAGTTGGAAGCACTATTGTCAATCTAACCACTTGAACCAAATAAGTTATGGGATGCCATGAAAGTACACTTCATGAAAGGTTTTATCCTCTAGGATTTTGAGAGAATAAAATGAATGAATTTTTAGAGCTAACCCAAGAACCAAAATCTTGCTAAAACTTCTTCGACGATTAGCTCCAGAGATGGATGAATAAACCCACCGTAGTGTGTAGACATCCCTCTCTGAGCGGTGGGAGGATTGAGCGACAGAGCTTGAGAGGGCGACAGGCGGGCTTGAGTGCTTGCCAGCATGGCCGACGACGAGGAGGTGTATGGTCCCATAGGGTTTTGCCCAGCAGCATGTAGAGGCTTGAAGGCCGAATTCTAGATCATCGGCAGTATAAAGGAAAAGAATAAAAGAGACGGTTTAGCTTGTATGGAATTGATCCATGTATAAACTTTTTTTTATAAGTCTTGCAAGTCCTTGGCATTATTGTATTGTGGAAAAAGGTTGTTTTAACAAACCTTGTGATGAGAAGGACCTTAATTAAGGAACATGTTTATTTATGTCCAACAGTGTGGTAGGATTAATTAGAAAACAAATCGACACGTGAGTAGGGTGGAAAGTGGGAGGATGGAATGCCCTGACGACACCATCCTACGGAGGACGAGTGGACCCAATTGGTCGGGTAGCTTTCCAATAGATTAAGTGAAAGCCCTATGCTAGATGAAGAGGTTCTTGGGCAACACTATTCTAGGAGACTAGGTCAACGGGCAGCTGTGCCTTGCATGGATGAGGAAAAAAGTGATGTCTCCAAGAATCAAGATTAGTAGTTGCCCAAATCATGATCAATTAGGCTTTGGGTAATTTGACTTTTAAAGAGCCACGCTCTCCCTGCGGGATAGGTCTAGGTCTTACCTACAAATCGTATCCTTGAATCTTTACATGGTCAAGGTGCGATGAGTAGGAAATTTTCTCTGAGATAAGACTTCATAGACTATCTTAAGTGTTTTCGCTATTTTGGAAGGGGGAGCATTACAATCAGTATTAGAGCAAAGGCTAACTCTATCAAGGGATTAAAACAAGTGATTGTTTGTCATATGAGGATGAATCAATCATATCTTCTGGCCATAGAAATGGTTTGAATATTCTCACATGTTGAGACAATCATCCTATAAATTTGTGCTTGTATCTTCGGGGTGCACGCGCAAGATATTTGTACAATAAATTTGAGAAATAAGATTCGGAAGGAAACCTTTTGAGGAAAAAAAACATAGGGTGATCAAATTAAGAAACCAATGAGAGTCTGAATGACTAGAAGGATAGAGTGAAACTTTGTTTAGAGAATTTTCACGATATATTTCAGTAATTTCAATATTATAAATTATTAAGATTAGAACTCCATTAAGGTTTGAATAGTTAACGTATGAATGTCATCCATTGGATGCTTTACACTAGGATGATCGTCCAAGATCTTGAACCCATCTCAGACTAACTTGGGATGTGTAATTCCTAGAGGATCATGCTATTAGATGTGTTAATCCCAAGATATTAGATGTGTAATTTTTAAAAAACTAATCGTCGCAAACATGTTAATCTTGATAATCTTTGGATGTGTCAATCTCGAGGCCCCAGATGTGTAACTCTTAAAAAAATGAAGATCTCAGATATATTAATCCCGAGTGCCTTCAGATGTGGTGCTATGATAAGTATTAATAGTTTTGAACTTTTTGAAAGAAGAAAGTTCACCCTTGCGCATCTAAAAATCATAAGTTCACCCTTTCATGTGGCGGATACAACCTTGTGAAAAGGGCCTTAATTAAAGAATATGTTTAATAGTTTGGTGGGATTAATTAGAAAATAAATTGACGTGTGAGTAGGGTGGAAAGTGGGAGGATGGAAAGCCTCGAGACGGCACTGTCCTCCTATAGACGGGTGGACCGGATTAGTCAGGTAGCTTTTCAACAGATTAAGTGAAAGCCCTACGCTAGATAAATAGGTTCTGGGGAAACTCTATTATAGGAGACTAAGCCAACGGGAAGCTATGCCTTGCATGGATGGGGAAGAAAGCATTGTCTCTAGGAATCAAGATTAGTTGTTGCCCAAATTATGATTAATTACCCTATGGGTAATTTGACTTTTAGAAGACCACGCTCCCCCTGTGGGATAGGACTAGGTCACACCTACAAATTGTATCCTTGAATATTTACATGATCAAGGTGTCGACAAGTAGGAAATTTTCTCCAAGAGCTAAGACTTAGTAGACTATCTTAAGTGTTTGCCCTATTTTGGAAGAGGGGAACCTTACAATTAGTATCAGAGCAAAGGCTAACTATCAAGGGATTAAAACAAATGATTGTCATATAAGAGGATAAATCAATCATCTCTACTGGCCATAGAAATGGTTTTAATATCCTTACATGTTGTCGTCTAAAAATCATAAGAAATGCAAAATTGGTTGGAAGCATTATTGTCAATCTAATCGCTCGAACGAGAAAGAGTTATGGGATGCCATGAAAGTATACCTTCATGAAAGGTTTTTTCCTCCACGATTTTGAGAGGATAAAATGAATGAATTTTTGGAGATAACCCAAGAAGGGAAGACCCTGGAAGAATACCACCAAAATCTTGCTAAAACGTCTCCGATTAGCTCCAGAGATGGATGAGGTAACTCTTCTCCACCAACGATTCATTTGGAAGCTTAATCTACCTTTGAATAACTTCGTCAAGAATGCAAAACCATCCTCCTCTATTTCAGAAGCCATAATTATAGCCAGAGACTATGATCAAGTTTTTTTATGTAGAGGGTGTCAAGAAGAACATGAGTTCTTCCATGTTAATCAAGAAGAGGTCCCGTAATTTTCAAGAGGAACGTCAAGCCCACCCTTGGCTACTACAGCAAAATCATGAGCTAGAGTAAAATTAGGTCGAGAAATAGAGATAACGAGGTTAAAGATAATCGAATTCAACAAGTATTTCTATGAGAAATAGGGATAACGAGGTTAAAGATAATCGAATTCAACAAGTATTTCTATGAGTAAATAGAAGAATATTGGTGCAAGATTCATGTGAAGTAATGTACATGATGAATAGAGGTATTCTAGAAGACGATACTAAGATTATGCAATTGCGATCGTAGGTTAGATTTCGTAAAGGATTATTCCCTTACGTTTTTTCATGACAAATTATTAACTACCATATTACATGGGGATATAGAATAAGGAATTCGT
Source organism: Cibotium barometz (assembly GCF_041138505.1). Taxonomy (NCBI): domain Eukaryota; kingdom Viridiplantae; phylum Streptophyta; class Polypodiopsida; order Cyatheales; family Cibotiaceae; genus Cibotium; species Cibotium barometz. The sequence continues at coordinate 17,652,410 of NC_141098.1, read as the reverse complement.
AAGGAAGGATTATGATTTGATTAATAAAAAGGTTCATATTGTATGAGAGGTATAATGGATGCATGCACTTAGGATAATAAGGCCAATTAACTTTAGACTAATAAAGACCGTTTGGGGGCAGAACAAAACGAGCCAAACACATGAAATAAGGGACTTTTTAGGAACAATTTTTTGATAAAAGAAGATTTCTAACTAGTGGGGGGACACCACTTTTGGAAGAGAGAGGAGGATTTACTTAGATACTGTCCCAGCTCGCGAGATGAGGACATCTCGAATCTTTTAAGTGGGGGGGAGATTGTAAGGTCCCTTCGGAGTCATGTATGTGTCTCTTTTAATATAGATTTCAAGAAGGAAAGAGAGTGCACTTAGAGAAGAGTGAGGCAATAAGGCTAGAAACATTAGGAAAGTAATAGAGTAAAAATAGTAGCTCCAAAAATCCTAAAAGAAATAAGAAGACAAGATTAGTTCTTGTGCTTGTGTAGGCGGACGGCAGAGATGTTAGTAAGGCCCGGAGTCGGCCCATGGTATGTATCCCTCATACCAATGGGAGAATGAGGTTCTCCCATTGAGGTGAGTGATTGTGATAGTGTCTACTTTTGAGGGCCAAGGCTAGTGCGGTGAATAAGCCCACCCTAGTGTGTGTAGACATCCCTCTAAGCGGTGGGAGGATCGAGCGACGGGGCCTGAGAGGGCGACAGGCCGGCTTGCATCTTCGTGGTGGCAAGCACGGCCTTGACGATGAGGTGCATGTCCCGTAGTAGGGATGTAGAGGCCAAAAGGTTGGATTCTAGATCATCGGCAGAATAAAAGAAAAGAATAAGAGAGCCGGTTTGGCTTGTATGGAATTGATTCATGTATAAACTTTTTTTATAAAGCTTGTACAACTTTGGCATTATTGTACTGTGAAAAAAGGCTATTTTAACGAACCTTGTGAAAAGGGCCTTAACTAAGGAATATGTTTATTTATGTCAAACAGTTTGGTAGGATTAATTAGAAAACAAATTGACGCGTGAGTAGGGTGGAAAGTGGGAGGATGGAAAGCCTCGAGATGATGGCACCATCCTACGACGGTGGGTGGACCCGATTAGTCAGGTAGCTTTCCAACAAATTAAGTGAAAGCCCTATGTTAGATAAATAGGTTGCCCAAATTATGATCAATTAATTACCCTATGGGTAATTTGAGTTTTAGAAGACCACGCTCCCCGTGCGGGACAGGACTAGGTATTACCTACAAATCGTATCCTTGAATCTTAACATGGTCAAGGTATCCACGAGTAGGAAATTTTCTCCCAGAGCTAAGACTTAGTAGACTATCTTAAGTGTTTCCCTATTTTAGAAGGGAGGAACCTTACAATTAGTATCCAAGAAAAGGCTAACTATCAAGGGATTAAAACAAGTGATTGTTTGTCATATGAGGATGAATCAATCATCTCTACTGGATAGAAACGGTTTTAATATCCTTACATGTTGAGACAATCATCCCTATAAAATTGTGCTTGTATCTTGGGGGTGCACAAGCAAGATACTTGTTCAATAAATTTGAATAATAGGATTGGGGGGGAGACCTTTTTGAGGATAAAAAACATAGGGTGATCAAATTAAGAAACTAGTGGAGACTCAATAACTAGAAGGATAGACCGAAACTTTGTTTAGAGAAATTTTCAGGATATATCTCATTAACTCGCATATTACAAATTATTAAGATTATAACTCCATTAAGGTTTGAATAGTTGGCATATGAGTGCCATCCATTGGATGCTTTACACCAGGACGATCGTCCAAGATCTTGAGCCCATCTCAGACAAACATGGGTCTAACTTGGGATGTGTAATTCCCAGAGGATCATGCTATTAGATGTGTTAATCCCAAGATACTAGATGTGTCATTTTGAAAATACTAATCATCTCAGATGTGTTAATCTTTGGATCTGTCAATCCCAAGGCACTAGATGTGTAATTCTTTAAAAAAATGAAGATCTCAATGTATTAATCTAGAGTGCCCTCAGATGTGGTGCTATGATAAGTATTTGATAGTTTTGAACTTTTCATGGATACAAGGAAAGAATAAAGTTGACCGTTGCATGTCAAAATCATAAGAAATTGCGAATTAGTTGGAAGCACTATTGTCAATCTAACCACTCGAACCATAATTAGTACACCTTCATGAAAGGTTTTGTCCTCCACGATTTTGAGAGAATAAAATGAATGAAGTTTTGGAGCTAACCCAAGAAGGGAAGACCCTGGAAGAATACCACCAAAATCTTGCTAAAACTTCTTCAATAAGCTCTACAGATGGATGAATAAGCCCACCGTAGTGTGTAGACATCTAAGGGGCAGGAGGATTGAGTGATGGAGCCTGAGAGGGCGACAAGCGGGCTTGAGTCCTTGCAAGCACGACCGAGGATGACGACAAGGAGGTGTATGGTCCCATAGGGTATTGCCCAGCAGTATGTAGAGGCTGGAAGGCCAAATTCTAGATCATCGACAGTATAAAGGAAAAGAATAAGAGAGCCGATTTAGCTTGTATGGAATTGATTCATGTATAAACTTTTTTTAATAAATCTTGCAAGTCCTTGGCATTATTGTATTGTGGAAAAAGGTTGTTTTAACAAACCTTGTGATGAGAAGGCCTTTAATTAAGGAACATGTTTATTTATGTCAATAGTGTGGTAGGATTATTTAGAAATGTAAGATCCCTGTTCCCACCGAGTAACAGATTCGGGATACTAGCAGCGGAAGTAGCACTTCTCGCGCGGGACAGGGGTCCCACATTCGGGGCCTCGCCCACGGATATCCGGATAAGAGACTAATCCGTCGATTGTTCCAAAACCGAACCCGAAAAAAATTCTTTTACCGGAAAGCACGGGCGATTCCACCAGGATAACTTTTTACTCTAACGTAGTCAAGATCATTTCTGATCGAACTGATCTAATTACATCTATAAGATACTTGGTCAGGTCAAGGAAGAAACTTGCACTTGGATCATTGGGATCAATGCTTTTTTCCCCATTCAAGAGGCACAGCCGTTGATTCCTATCCATAGAACAGTTACTATCCAGGATTTATTTTATCTATCAAAAAAACAAAAGTTTGAGTCTCGATTTATGGATCCATCAGTCCAGCCTAACCCCATCCAGTCCCATGGGTTAGCCAACCGCCCAACCACTGTAGTGATGGGATCCAATTAAGAATTTGGTTAGGTTTTGTCCCGGGTACCAAGGAAAAGAGTTCCAAGGCCCCCTAGCCGGATGTTCATGCAAAAATAAAACTAGTCACACCACTCACACACCCAATATGAAATTGCCTTTTCACAGATTCAACTAGTTTAAAAACAATCCTTTAATAAAACCATAGTATCATTGATCACCATCTTCCAATTTATCCAATTGATTCTTAATTTCCCATCATTCCTTCATCAGAGTATCTATGGCGTCATTGGCAACTAGAACACTCAGGAGCCGTTTCGATAGTTCCTAGCCCATAATACTCGGCAATATAATCACTTATCAAGATGGACTCTCGTTGAAGATCAGCAAGATTAACCAACAGATCCATATAAAGAGCCATGGACTCATCCATTGAAGACCAGCAAGGTCAATCAACCAGATCCATGCCCGATTTCAGAAAACAACTCCTACTCTTGTTCCAATATCCTCCTCGACGCACGCGTGGGTATCCTAGGTGACCCAGAGCCCGAGCACCGTATGGTCAGCACCCTCTAGGATCCTTCGCAGGTGACCTGGCGCTTCACGCATAGGCCGCTTCCTTGGCCCCTCATCCACCGTACCGAAAGCTCACCATTTTAATCGCACCGAGGCTGGTCAAGACCTCGGCCGACCTTGCTACGCGAGACGTCCTTCATTGACTCCCCGTTAGCAGTTGCAACTTTATCATCATCACGACTTTAATCACAAGACGGTCAAAATGCTCCCCCCAACATTCTTGACATAAAACAATCATTTACAAATAGCATTTACAAATAGTTTACAATACAATTTCTATTTTAACTTTCATTTTTCCACATTATCCCTCATCAATCTACATTACTTATTCCAGCATTCCATTTATATGTATACTCATCCCATCACATCATTTCCATCTCATCACTTCAGATTCCCTCACATCACAATCGTATATTCACATCCATACATCCACAACTATATGCGTACATTCACATCTACATGCATACATCTACATCCCTATGCATACATCCACATCCACATTCACATTCACCTCCATACGTCTACATCTACATGCATACATCCACCTCCACATTCACATCCACATCTATACATCTACATCTACATGCATACATCCACATCTACATCTATACACCTACATCTATATGCATATATCCACATCTCCATTCACATCTATATCTACATGTATACATCCACATCTCCATTCCCATCTACATCTATACATCTACATCTACATGTATACATCCACATCTCTATTCACATCTACATCTATACATCTACATCTACATGTATACATCCACATCTCCATTCTCACCTACATCTATACATCTACATCTACATGCATCCACCCACCTCCACATCCACATTCATATCTACATGCATACATCCACCTCCACATTCACACTCACATCCATACCTCTACATCTACATGCAAACATCCATATCTCCATGCATAATAATATTCTTTTAATTAATCTAGGATGATAGTTCCTAGAATATGGTAGGAAGTCCTCTTTTTAGGCTTTGAATGAAATTATTTTATGGGTAATTTCTAAAATTTTTTGCCATAGCTCCGCTACTATGACTGATAAATCTCAATTTTTTCTAAGGGATAAGGCTCATTATTAAAGAAATAATTAGAATGGTCTCTAATTGGATCATCAATCCATAATGGTCTCTAATTGGATCATTAAGAAATAATTAGAATGGTCTCTAATTGGATCATCAATCCATAATGGATTGAATCATCAATATACATAAACTAAAAGCATAGAAAAAAAGCCATTAATTTGGTCTCAAGCATAGCTTAACCTTGGATTAAGGAAAAGCCTTATGAAAAGCTTCATTTGGATTGAAAAGGGTCATGAGTATGACCATTTCTTAAGTGAGAGAGAGAGAAAAACCATTAGAATTAAATATAAATAGAATTTTATGTAATTCTTTACTATCATTACTTAATTAACTTCAATAGCATTTCAAAAACCATACCAATTAAGCTTCTCAAGCTTGAGAGGGGTTGAGAAGAGAGAATCATTGAGAAATTATAGAAAAGATCAAAATTCACTATACTTATCTTATAATTTTCGTGATTCTTTGATCACGGTAGAGGCCCCCAACCAATCAATTGGTTTAGTATGTTGATGGAGCCACCAATGGGGATTGAAGAAAGAGAGAAGTATCAAAACTAGTGAATTATTAAAGAATTCACAGTTCTTGGCTTAGGTGGAGTAGAGTAACAATGCATAAGACACTATATCTTTTTCAACAAGGGAAGGCTTCTATTTATAGGAAAAATTGAGCTCCTAACCAAACAAACTGATTCTAGAATTTTCCAAGTCAGTTTGGTTGAATTTGGATTAGATTTGGACCTAGTTTGGTTACTTTTTGATTCGGTTTGGTTCCATTTTGATTTGGTTTGGTTCAAGAGAGATGAGAGATAAAAATATCACATTATTTTTGAGTTTAAAACTCATTCAAGCATGTGAAATATGCACCTCCTTTAAAGAATTCCCCTTCCTTACATATGTGTCAAAATTTTATTGCTCATAGTTTTTGTACTAATAAACCTTGTACATTTTCAACTCTTAATCTTATGTGAAATATGCACCTCCTTTAAAGAACTCCTCTTCCTTACATATGTGTCATAGTTTTTTTTTTACTAATAAACCTTGTACATTTTCAACTCTTCATCTTATGTGAAATATGCACCTCCTTTAAAGAACTCCCCTTCCTTACATATGTGTTTATTTACTAATAAATCTTGTACATTTTCAACTCTTCATCTTATGTGAGCATTTACTCATTTTTGGATACCCAAAATATCTCATATTTTTAATATTGCTCATAGTTTTTTACTAATAAACCTTGTACATTTTCAACTCTTCATCTTATGTGAAATATGCACCTCCTTTAAAGAACTCCTCTTCCTTACATATGTGCCATAGTTTTTTTTTTTACTAATAAACCTTGTACATTTTCAACTCTTCATCTTATGTGAGCATTTACTCATTTTTGGGTATCTTCTTTTTCAAATTGGATTTATCTCCTCCCTACACATGGATTGATGCTATTGGTCCATAGGAACCTTAATTGGACCATAATCTAAAAATTTCTAAAAATCTAGACCCTTAGACTAAGGTTCTTTATACCTATTTCCAATTAATTCCAATTGCACATTGGAAAATTCTTTTTGAATTTCTGTTTCAGGGGAACTTATTTTAATAAGATGAGTTATTTTTCTATCCAAAAATATTCATAATCTGAATATTCTCTCTCTAAAATAATTTTCTCTCTCTAGGCTAAAACAGTTAGAAACAAGGTCTTTATATTTCTGAAGAGGGATTGATTACATGGGAAGATACTAGACATCAAAAAAGGGGTTGGGGGAGGAATCTTACATTCTACCCCACTTAAAAAAAAGGGATTGATTACATGGGAAGATACTAGACATCAAAAAAGGGGTTGGGGGAGGAATCTTACATTCTACCCCACTTAAAAAATGCGAGATGTCCTCATCTCGCAAACTGGGATAATTTCGCAAGATGCACGAATATGAGACTTAGAGAAAAATTTTAATCAAGATTAACCACCAAGAAAAGTCTTAAAGAAAGCAAGATAAGAACAAGATTTAAACTTTATTCATTCTCGGAACTTATACAGTAAAGATAGAACTCTTTACACTTCCATAAGCCCGTCCATCATATGGTCACAAAAGCAGCACTCACAAGCTGCACAAGTATAGGGTAACTCATCTATGAGAATGATCCTGCTGGTTATTGCCGCACCTAGGGGTGATCTAAAAAAGGACCTCTAAGAGGCAAGCCAAAAACGGGATAAAGGCATATCTTCTCATGAGGAAGAAAACACGCCAGTAAGAAGACCCGCTCAGAAAACCCAAGATGCCTTGATCTCATGACGCAGTAGTATCGGGGACCCAAACCCAAAGCTTCAATAACCATGGCCAAGCGGACATTGTTACGAAAGTGCTGCTGACCCCAGGGTGTTACCCTAGTTATGTTTTGATAGGTCCGCCATTTGGTCTGAGCTACAGAAGTTCCTAGGTGAGGAAAAAGTGAGCGCTCATACTGTTCTATAAAGTCTTTCTTCACAGACTCTCTTGCGTCTTGAAGGTGAGAAATCATCAAGGATAAAACTAATTCCTGTTGCCAAGCCATGAAGGAGATTAAGAAAGAAAGGAGATTGATGGGAGTAAGATTACTGTGAGCGAGAAGTAAAAGTTACGACTTATATAAAGGAAGGTGCTAGCGTAACCTAGAAGCCAACGGTAACTTGTCACTGAAGTTTTACCGTCTTTCCATGATTTGAGTTTGACACATTTTTCTATACAAGGCATTAAGAAATTTGAGATGAGGAGATAAAAGAAACTTGTAGGCTAAGTCACCTACTTTCATTGAATTCAGATATAAGGGTCACAATATCTGGGGGAAAACTTCTTATACTCCCCAAGAGATAAAGAACTTCTTTTGGGCTGTACTCGAATGGAAACCAAAACCTTGGTATCCAAAACACCGATTCTCACTTCTGAACTCATTGTTCTAAATCCTTAAAATAGGTGGGACTCCTGAGAAATAGTCTAGGGAAAGGGTCTTCCTTTTTTTTTGAACAGAAACTTCCTTTTATTTTAGAGAGGGAATAATTATAAGATCAGAAAGGGAGATTCTTACTCCTGTATACCTCGAAGGCTGGGGGAGGAATCTTACATCCTACCCCACTTAAAAAGTGCGAGATGTCCTCATCTCGCAAGGTAGAGGACAGCTCTTTTTCTTAAGATCCAATTTTATTCTGGGGTTCCTTATATTCTGGTCAACCCAACAGAACACTGGGATAAATATCCCTTATATAGAACTCATCATTAAATAACAATTCATTCAGATCATGTCGTTCATATCTTTAACATGATAATGGTCCATTAGACCGAAAGGTTTCCTTCGGAACATTCCTCCATGGAAATTTCAGTTAAGCAAGTTCTTAATTTGACATCCCTTAACTTGATCTACCGGTCAAGTATTAACAGTAGCAATCTGACAGCACAACCCACTAATCTCATAGTGATTTGCTGAATTCGTTATCATCATTCTAGTTATGAATATCATCACAGGGACTCGTCCCATTCCCCCTCATTGTGGTTTCATTATATTTCAACTAATTTTTAAAAATCAACATTTTTCAATCAGCATTTTCAATCAGAATCCAAATCAATTCATCAATTCTCAAACAAAATTAAAAATCATATCAATCACATTCAAAATCATCATCTGGATAGCATTAACGCATATAATTTCAAGTCTTAGATTTACTCGTATATACTGTCAGTAAAGAGCTGCAGTATACTCTCGGTATATACGGGTAGTCACGGCCCTTGGAATTATAAGGTAAATACTATCATGTCTAGGCCTCAAGCAAGTCAAGGATTCTATATAATTGCGGTACTTCCATCTGAAGAACCAATTATCAATTTATGAATTTCAGTTTGAATATCAAATTGTATGAATTATATCACACAATTATAACCTTTTTTGTGTTTCTTGATAAATTTTTGACATATTTGTCTTCTGAGTTGATCTTTATTAACCAAAGGCTCTGATACCAACTGTAAGATCCCTGTTCCCACCGAGTAACAGATTCGGGATACTAGCAGCGAAAGTAGCACTTCTCGCGCGGGACAGGGGTCCCACATTCGGGGCCTCACCCACGGATATCCGGATAAGAGACTAATCCGTCGGTTGTTCCAAAACCGAACCCGAAAAAAATTCTTTTACCGGAAAGCACGGGCGATTCCACCAGGATAACTTTTTACTCTAACGTAGTCAAGATCATTTCTGATCGAACTGATCTAATTACATCTATAAGATACTTGGTCAGGTCAAGGAAGAAACTTGCACTTGGATCATTGGGATCAATGCTTTTTTCCCCATTCAAGAGGCACAGCCGTTGATTCCTATCCATAGAACAGTTACTATCCGGGATTTATTTTATCTATCGTAAAAACAAAAGTTTGAGTCTCGATTTACGGATCCATCAGTCCAGCCTAACCCCATCCAGTCCCATGGGTTAGCCAACCGCCCAACCACTGTAGTGATGGGATCCAATTAAGAATTTGGTTAGGTTTTGTCCCGGGTACCAAGGAAAAGAGTTCCAAGGCCCCCTAGCCGGATGTTCATGCAAAAATAAAACTAGTCACACCACTCACACACCCAATATGAAATTGCCTTTTCACAGATTCAACTAGTTTAAAAACAATCCTTTAATAAAACCATAGTATCATTGATCACCATCTTCCAATTTATCCAATTGATTCTTAATTTCCCATCATTCCTTCATCAGAGTATCTATGGCGTCATTGGCAACTAGAATGCTCAGGAGCCGTTTCGATAGTTCCTAGCCCATAATACTCGGCAATATAATCACTTATCAAGATGGACTCTCGTTGAAGATCAGCAAGATCAACCAACAGATCCATATAAAGAGCCATGGACTCATCCATTGAAGACCAGCAAGGTCAATCAACCAGATCCATGCCCGATTTCAGAAAACAACTCCTACTCTTGTTCCAATATCTTCCTCGACGCACGCGTGGGTATCCTAGGCGACCCAGAGCCCGAGCACCGTATGGTCAACACCCTCTAGGATCCTTCGCAGGTGACCTGGCGCTTCACGCATAGGCCGCTTCCTTGGCCCCTCATCCACCGTACTGGAAGCTCACCATTTTAATCGCACCGAGGCTGGTCAAGACCTCGGCCGACCTTGCTACGCGAGACGTCCTTCATTGACTCCCCGTCAGCAGTTGCAACTTTATCATCATCACGACTTTAATCACAAGACGGTCAAAATGCTCCCCCCAGCATTCTTGACATAAAACAATCATTTACAAACAGCATTTACAAACAGTTTACAATACAATTTCTATTTTAACTTTCATTTTTCCACATTATCCCTCATCAATCTACATTACTTATTCCAGCATTCCATTTATATGTATACTCATCCCATCACATCATTTCCATCTCATCACTTCAGATTCCCTCACATCACAATCGTATATTCACATCCATACATCCACAACTATATGCGTACATTCACATCTACATGCATACATCTACATCCCTATGCATACATCCACATCCACATTCACATTCACCTCCATACGTCTACATCTACATGCATACATCCACCTCCACATTCACATCCACATCTATACATCTACATCTACATGCATACATCCACCTCTACATCCACATCTACATCTATACACCTACATCTATATGCATATATCCACATCTCCATTCACATCTATATCTACATGTATACATCCACATCTCCATTCCCATCTACATCTATACATCTACATCTACATGTATACATCCACATCTCTATTCACATCTACATCTATACATCTACATCTACATGTATACATCCACATCTCCATTCTCACCTACATCTATACATCTACATCTACATGCATCCACCCACCTCCACATTCACATCTACATCTACATGCATACATCCACCTCCACATTCACACTCACATCCATACCTCTACATCTACATGCAAACATCCATATCTCCATGCATAATAATATTCTTTTAATTAATCTAGGATGATAGTTCCTAGAATATGGTAGGAAGTCCTCTTTTTAGGCTTTGAATGAAATTATTTTATGCGTAATTTCTAAAAAATTTTGCCATAGCTCCGCTACTATGACTGATAAATCTCAATTTTTTCTAAGGGATAAGGCTCATTATTAAAGAAATAATTAGAATGGTCTCTAATTGGATCATCAATCCATAATGGTCTCTAATTGGATCATTAAGAAATAATTAGAATGGTCTCTAATTGGATCATCAATCCATAATGGATTGAATCATCAATATACATAAACTAAAAGCATAGAAAAAAGCCATTAATTTGGTCTCAAGCATAGCTTAACCTTGGATTAAGGAAAAGCCTTATGAAAAGCTTCATTTGGATTGAAAAGGGTCATGAGTATGACAATTTCTTAAGTGAGAGAGAGAGAAAAACCATTAGAATTAAATATAAATAGAATTTTATGTAATTCTTTACTATCATTACTTAATTTATTTCAATAGCATTTCAAAAACCATACCAATTAAGCTTCTCAAGCTTGAGAGGGGTTGAGAAGAGAGAATCATTGAGAAATTATAGAAAAGATCAAAATTCACTATACTTATCTTATAATTTTCGTGATTCTTTGATCACGGTAGAGGCCCCCAACCAATCAATTGGTTTAGTATGTTGATGGAGCCACCAATGGGGATTGAAGAAAGAGAGAAGTATCAAAACTAGTGAATTATTAAAGAATTCACAGTTCTTGGCTTAGGTGGAGTAGAGTAACAATGCATAAGACACTATATCTTTTTCAACAAGGGAAGGCTTCTATTTATAGGAAAAATTGAGCTCCTAACCAAACAAACTGATTCTAGAATTTTCCAAGTCAGTTTGGTTGAATTTGGATTAGATTTGGACCTAGTTTGGTTACTTTTTGATTCAGTTTGGTTCCATTTTGATTTGGTTTGGTTCAAGAGAGATGAGAGATAAAAATATCACATTATTTTTGAGTTTAAAACTCATTCAAGCATGTGAAATATGCACCTCCTTTAAAGAATTCCCCTTCCTTACATATGTGTCAAAATTTTATTGCTCATAGTTTTTTTACTAATAAACCTTGTACATTTTCAACTCTTCATCTTATGTGAAATATGCACCTCCTTTAAAGAACTCCTCTTCCTTACATATGTGTCATAGTTTTTTTTTTACTAATAAACCTTGTACATTTTCAACTCTTCATCTTATGTGAAATATGCACCTCCTTTAAAGAACTCCCCTTCCTTACATATGTGTTTATTTACTAATAAATCTTGTACATTTTCAACTCTTCATCTTATGTGAGCATTTACTCATTTTTGGATACCCAAAATATCTCATATTTTTAATATTGCTCATAGTTTTTTACTAATAAACCTTGTACATTTTCAACTCTTCATCTTATGTGAAATATGCACCTCCTTTAAAGAACTCCTCTTCCTTACATATGTGTCATAGTTTTTTTTTTTACTAATAAACCTTGTACATTTTCAACTCTTCATCTTATGTGAGCATTTACTCATTTTTGGGTATCTTCTTTTTCAAATTGGATTTATCTCCTCCCTACACATGGATTGATGCTATTGGTCCATAGGAACCTTAATTGGACCATAATCTAAAAATTTCTGAAAATCTAGACCCTTAGACTAAGGTTCTTTATACCTATTTCCAATTAATTCCAATTGCACATTGGAAAATTCTTTTTGAATTTAAAACAATTAGAAACAAGGTCTTTATATTTCTGAAGAGGGATTGATTACATGGGAAGATACTAGACATCAAAAAAGGGATTAGGGGAGGAATCTTACATTCTACCCCACTTAAAAAAAAGGGATTGATTACATGGGAAGATACTAGACATCAAAAAAGGGGTTGGGGGAGGAATCTTACAAGAAAACAAATCGACGCGTGAGTAGGGTGGAAAGTGGGAGGATGGAATGCCTTGATGACACCATCCTACGGAGGATGGCTGGACCCAATTAGTCGGGTAGCTTTCCAACAGATTAAGTAAAAGCCCTACGCTAGATAAATAGGTTCTCGGGCAACACTATTCTAGGAGACTAGGCCAACGGGCCTTGCATGGATGAGGAAAAAAGTGATGTCTCCAGGAATCAAGATTAGTAGTTGCCCAAATCATGATCAATTATGCTTTGGGTAATTTGACTTTTAAAGAGCCACGCTCTCCCTACGGGATAGGTCTAGGTCTTACCTACAAATCGTATCCTTGAATCTTTACATGGTCAGGGTACGACAAGTAGGAAATTTTCTCTGAGATAAGACTTCGTAGACTATCTTAAGTGTTTCCGCTATTTTGGAAGGGGGAGCATTACAATCGGTATCAGAGCAAAGGCTGACTCTATCAAGGGATTAAAACAAGTGATTGTTTGTCATATGAGGATGAATCAATCATATCTTCTGGCCATAGAAATGGTTTGAATATTCTCACATGTTACGACAATCATCCTATAAATTTGTGCTTGTATCTTGGGGGTGCACGCGTAAGATATTTGTACAATAAATTTGAGAAATAAGATTGGGGAGGAAACCTTTTGAGGGAAAAAACATAGGGTGATCAAATTAAGAAACCAGTGAGAGACTGAATGACTAGAAGGATAGACTGAAACTTTGTTTAGAGAAATTTTCAGGATATATCTCAGTAATTTTCATATTATAAATTATTAAGATTAGAACTCCATTAAGGTTTGAATAGTTGACGTATGAATGCCATCCAATGGATGCTTTACACTAGGATGATCGTCCAAGATCTTGAACCCATCTCAGACAAAGATGGATCTAACTTGGGATGTGTAATTCCTAGAGGATCATGCTATTAGATGTGTTAATCCCAAGATTTGAGATGTGTAATTTTTAAAAAACTAGTCGTCTCAGACGTGTTAATCCTGATAATCTTTGGATGTGTCAATATTAAGGTCCCAGATGTGTAATTCTTAAGAAAATGAAGATCTCAGATATATTAATCCCGCGTGCCTTCAGATGTGGTGCTATGATAAGTTTTTGATAGTTTTGAACTTTCTGAAAGAAGAAAGTTCACCCTTGCTCAACTAAAAATCATAAGGTCACCCTTTCATGTGCGGATACAACCTTGTGAAAAGGGCCTTAATTAAGGAATATGTTTATTTATGTCAAACAGTTTGGTGGGATTAATTAGAAAATAAATTAACGTGTGAGTAGGGTGGAAATTGGGAGGATGGAAAGCCTCGAGACGGCACCATCCTCCTACGGACAGGTGGACCCGATTAGTCAGGTAGCTTTCCAACAGATTAAGTGAAAGCCCTACGCTCGATAAATAGGTTCTAGGGAAACTCCACAGATGGATGAATAAGCCCACCGTAGTGTGTAGACATCCCTCTCTGAGGGGTGGGAAGACTTAGTAGACTATCTTAAGTGTTTGCCCTATTTTGGAAGAGGGGAAACTTACCATTAGTATCAAAGCAAAGGCTAACTATCAAGGGATTAAAACAAATGATTGTTTGTCATATGAGAGGATGAATCAATCATCTCTACTGGCCATAGAAATGGTTTTAATATCCTTACATGTTGTCGTCTAAAAATCATAAGAAATGCAAAATTGGTTAGAAGCATTGTTGTCAATCTAATCGCTCGAACGAGACTGAGTTATGGGATGCCATGAAAGTACACCTTCGTGAAAGGTTTTTTCCTCCACGATTTTGAGAGGATAAAATGAATGAATTTTTAGAGATAACCCAAGAAGGGAAGACCCTGGAAGAATACCACGAAAATCTTACTAACACGTCTCCGATTAGCTCCAGAGATGGGTGAGGTAACTCTTCTCCACCAACGATTCATTTGGAAGCTTAATCTACCTTTGAATAACTTCGTCAAGAATGCAAAACCATCCTCCTCTATTTCAGAAGCCATAATTATAGCCAGAGACTATGATAAAGTTTTTTTATGTAGAGGGTGTCGAGAAGGACATGAGTTCTTCCATGTTAATCAAGAAGATGTCCCCTAATTTTCAAGAGGAACGTCAAGCCCACCCTTGGCTACTACAAGGAATCATGAGCTAGAGTAAAATTAGGTCAAGAAAAAGGGATAACGAGGTTAAAGATAATCAAATTCAACAAGTATTTCTACGAGTAAATAGAAGAGGATTGGTGCAAGATTCATGTGAAGTAATGTACATGATGAATAGAGGTATTCTAGAAGACGATACTAAGATTATGCAATTGCTATCGTAGGTTAGATTTCGTAAAGGATTATTCCCTTACGTTTTTTCATGAGACAAATTATTAAGTACCATATTACATGGGGATATAGAATAAGGAATTCGTTAAGGAAGGATTATGATTTTTTTAATAAAAAGGTTCATATTGTATGAGAGGTATAATGGATGCATGAACTTAGGATAATAAGGCTAATTAACTTTAGACTAATAAAGACCGTTTGGGGGTAGAACAAAATGAGCCAAACACATGAAATAAGAGACTTTTTAAGAACAATTTTAAGATAAAAGAAGATTTCTAACTAGTGGGGGGACACCACTTTTGGAAGAGAGAGGAGGATTTACTTAGAGGAGGACATCTCAAATCTTTTAAGTGGGGGGGAGACTATAAGGTCCCTTCAGAGTCATGTATGTGTCTCTTTTAATACAGATTTCAAGAAGGAAAGAGAGTGCACTTAGAGAAGAGTGAGGCAATAAGGCTAGAAACATTAGGAAAGTAATAGAGTAAAAATAGTAGCTCCAAAAATCCTAAAAGAAATAAGAAGACAAGAATAGTTCTTGTGCTTGTGTAGGCGGATGGCAGAGACGTTAGTAAGGCCCGGAGTCGGCCCATGGTATGTATCCCTCATACCAATGGCAGAATGAGGTTCTCCGATTGAGGCGAGTGATTGTGATACTGTCTACTTTTGAGGGCCCAGGCTAGTGCGGTGAATAAGCCAACCTTAGTGTGTGTAGACATCCCTCTGAGGGGCGGGAGGATCGAGCGACGGGGCCTCAGAGGGGACAGGCCGGCTTGCATCCTCGTGGTGGCAAGCGCGGCCTTGACGATGAGGTGCATGTCCCGTAGTAGGGATGTAGAGGCGAAAAGGTTGGATTCTAGATCATCGGCAGTATAAAGGAAAAGAATAAGAGATCCAATTTGGCTTGTATGGAATTGATTCATGTATAAACTTTTTTTCTAAAGCTTGTACAACTTTGGTATTATTGTACTGTGAAAAAAGGCTGTTTTAACGAACCTTGTGAAAAGGGCCTTAACTAAGGAATATGTTTATTTATGTCAACAGTTTGGCAGGATTAATTAGAAAATAAATTGACGCGTGAGTAGGGTTGAAAGTGGGAGGATGGAAAGCCTCGAGATGATGGCACCATCCTACGATGGCGGGTGGACCCGATTAGTCAGGTAGCTTTCCAACAAATTAAGTGAAAGCCCTATGTTAGATAAATAGGTTGCCCAAATTATGATCAATTAATTACCCTATGGGTAATTTGAGTTTTAGAAGACCATGCTCCCTGTGCGGGATAGGACTAGGAATTACCTACAAATCGTATCCTTGAATCTTTACATGGTTAAGGTGTCCACGAGTAGGAAATTTTCTCCGAGCTAAGACTTAGTAGACTATCTTAGGTGTTTCCCTATTTTAGAAGGGAGGAACCTTACAATTAAGTATCCAAGCAAAGGCTAACTATCAAGGGATTAAAACAAGTGATTGTTTGTCATATGAGGATGAATCAATCATCTCTACTGGCCATAGAAACGGTTTTAATATCCTCACATGTTGAGACAATCATCCCTATAAAATTGTGCTTGTATCTTGGGGGTGCACAGGCAAGATACTTGTTCAATAAGTTTGAATAATAGGATTGGGGAGGAGACCTTTTGAGGATAAAAAACATAGGGTGATCAAATTAAGAAACTAGTGGAGACTCAATAACTAGAAGGATAGACCAAAACTTTGTTAGAGAAATTTTCAGGATATATCTCATTAACTCGCATATTATAATTTTTTAAGATTATAACTCCATTAAGG
Organism: Cibotium barometz; assembly: GCF_041138505.1. NCBI lineage: Eukaryota > Viridiplantae > Streptophyta > Polypodiopsida > Cyatheales > Cibotiaceae > Cibotium > Cibotium barometz. Next base: position 17,635,575 of record NC_141098.1, on the reverse strand, counting down.
TTTGAATAGTTGGCGTATGAGTTCCATCCATTGGATGCTTTACACCAGGACGATCGTCCAAGATCTTGAGCCCATCTCAGACAAACATGGGTCTAACTTGGGATGTGTAATTCCCAGAGGATCATGCTATTAGATGTGTTAATCCCAAGATACTAGATGTGTCATTTTGAAAATATTAATCATCTCAGATGTGTTAATCTTTGGATGTGTCAATCCCAAGGCACTAGATGTGTAATTCCTAATTAAAAAATGAAGATCTCAATGTATTAATCTAGACTGCCCTCAGATGTGGTGCTATGATAAGTATTTGATAGTTTTGAACTTTTCATGGATACAAGGAAAGAAGAAAGTTGACCGTTGCATGTCAAAATCATAAGAAGTGCCGAATTAGTTGGAAGCACTATTGTCAATCTAACCACTCGAACCATAATCAGTTATGGGATGCCATGAAAGTACACCTTCGTGAAAGGTTTTGTCCTCCAAGATTTTGAGAGGCTAAAATGAATGAATTTTTGGAGCTAACCCAAGAAGGAAAGACCCTGGAAGAATACCACCAAAATCTTGCTAAAACTTCTTCGATTAGCTCCACAGATGGATGCATAAGCCCACCGTAGTGTGTAGACATCCCTCTAAGGGGCAGGAGGATTGAGCGACGGAGCCTGAGAGGGCAACAGGCGGGTTTGAGTCCTTGCCAGCGCGGCCGACGAGGAGGTGTATGGTCCCATAGGGTTTTGCCCAGCAGCAAATGTAGAGGCTGGAAGGTCAAATTCTAGATCATCGACAGTATAAAGGAAAAGAATAAGAGAGCCGGTTTAGCTTGTATATGGAATTGATTCATGTATAAACTTTTTTTTATAAATCTTGCATGTCCTTGGCATTATTGTATTGTGGAAAAAGGTTGTTTTAACGAACCTTGTGATGAGAAGGGCCTTAATTAAGGAACATGTTTATTTATGTCCAACAGTGTAGTAGGATTAATTAGAAAACAAATCGACGCGTGAGTAGGGTGGAAAGTAGGAGGATGGAATGCCCTGACGACACCATCCTACGGAGGACGCGTGGACCCAATTAGTCGGGTAGCTTTCCAACAGATTAAGTGAAAGGCCTACACTATTCTAGGAGACTAGGCCAACGGGCAGCTGTGCCTTGCATGGATGAGGAAAAAATTGATGTCTCTAGGAATCAAGATTAGTAGTTGCCCAAATCATGATCAATTACGCTTTGGGTAATTTGACTTTTAAAGAGCCACGCTCTCCCTGCGGGATAGGTCTAGGTCTTACCTACAAATCGTATCCTTGAATCTTTACATGGTCAAGGCGCAACGAGTAGGAAATTTTCTCTGAGATAAGACTTCATAGACTATCTTAAGTGTTTCCGCTATTTTGGAAGGGGGAGCATTACAATCTGTATCAGAGCAAAGGCTAACTCTATCAAGGGATTAAAATAAGTGATTGTTTGTCATATGAGGATGAATCAATCATATCTTCTGGCCATAGAAATGGTGTGAATATTCTCACATGTTGAGACAATCATCCTATAAACTTGTGCTTGTATCTTGGGGGTGCACGCGCAAGATATTTGTACAATAAATTTGAGAAATAAGATTGGGGAGGAAACCTTTTGAGGGAAAAAACATAGGGTGATCAAATTAAGAAACCAGTGAGAGACTGAATGACTAGAAGGATAGACTGAAACTTTATTTAGAGAAATTTTTAGAATATATCTCAGTAATTTGCATATTATAAATTATTAATATTAGAACTCCATTAAGGTTTGAATAGTTGACGTATGAATGCCATCCATTGGATGCTTTACACTAGGATGATCATCCAAGATCTTGAGCCCATCTCAGACAAACATGGGTTGGGATGTGTAATTCCTAGAGGATCATGCTATTAGATGTGTTAATCCCAAGATATTAGATGTGTAATTTTTAAAAAACTAATCATCTCACTCGGGGGGTGCACCTCAAAAAATGTAAGTCTACCACGTGCGATCATTAGGTGGGGTTTTTTAAATCCAAAATATTGGGTAAATTTACAGAAATACAATTACAAGAGGGGTATTTTAATTGTACTTTGGAAAAAAACCCGTAAGTCTATAAAGAAAAAGGGGTAGTTTTATCAGCTCAAAATTCACAGATAAGGGGTTTTTTAAATACCCCTTGAACGCACGTCGTAGGAGGGGCTTCCATATAGTGCACCCCCCGAGTCATCTCAGTAGACGTGTAAATCCTGACAATCTTTGGATGTGTCAATCTCAAGGCCCCAGATGTGTAATTCTTAAAAAAATGAAGATCTCAGATATATTAATCCCGCGTGCCTTCAGATGTGGTGCTATGATAAGTTTTTGATAGTTTTGAACTTTCTAAAAGAATAAAGTTCACCCTTGATCATCTAAAAATCATAAGTTCACCCTTTCATGTGCGGATACCACCTTGTGAAAAGGGCAAGGAATATGTTTATTTATGTCAAACATTTTGGTGGGATTAATTAGAAAATAAATTAACGTGTGAGTAGGGTGGAAACTGGGAGGATGGAAAGCCTCGAGACGGCACCATCCTTCTACTACGGACAGGTGGACCTGATTAGTCAAGTAGCTTTCCAACAGATTAAGTGAAAGCCCTACGCTAGATAAATAGGTTCTAGAAGACTAGGCCAATGGACGGCTATGCCTTGCATGGATGGGGAAGAAAGCGTTGTCTCTAGGAATCAAGATTAGTAGTTGCCCAAATTATGATCAATTACCCTATGGGTAGTTTGACTTTTAGAAGACCACGCTCCCCCTATGGGATAGGACTAGGTCATACCTACAAATCGTATCCTTGAATCTTTACATGGTCAAGGTGTCGCGACGACGAGTAGGAAATTTTCTCTAAGAGCTAAGAATTAGTAGACTATCTTAAGTGTTTGCCCTATTTTGGAAGAGAGGAACCTTACAATTAGTATCAGAGCAAAGGCTAACTATCAAGGGATTAAAACAAGTGATTGTTTGTCATATGAGGATGAATCAATCATCTCTACTAGCCATAGAAATGGTTTTAATATCCTTACATGTTGTCGTCTATAAAAATCATAAGAAATGCAAAATTGGTTGGAAGTATTGTTGTCAATCTAACCGCTCGAACCAGAATGACTTATGGGATGCCATGAAAGTACACCTTCATGAAAGGTTTTTTTCTCCACAATTTCGAGAGGATAATATGAATGAATTTTTGGAGATAACCCAAGAAGGGAAGACCCTGGAAGAACACCACCAAAATCTTGCTAAAACTTCTCCGATTAGCTCCAGAGATGGATGAGGTAACTCTTCTCCACCAACGATTCATTTGGAAGCTTAATCTACCTTTGAATAACTTCGTCAAGAATGCAAAACCATCCTCCTCTATTTCAGAAGGCATAATTATAGCCAGAGACTATGATAAAGTTTTTTTATGTAGAGGAGGGTGTCGAGAAGGACATGAGTTCTTCCATGTTAATCAAGAAGAGGTCCCCTAATTTTCAAGAGGAACGTCAAGCCCACCCTTGGCTACTACAAGGAATCATGAGCTAGAGTAAAATTAGGTCAAGAAATAGGGATAACGATGTTAAAGATAATCAAATTCAACAAGTATTTCTATGAGTAAATAGAAGAGGATTGGTGCAAGATTCATGTGAAGTAATGTACATGATGAATAGAGGTATTCTAGAAGACGATACTAAGATTATGCAATTTCTATCGTAGCTTAGATTTCGTAACGGATTATTCCCTTACGTTTTTCCATGACAACTTATTAACTACCATATTACATGGGGATATAGAATAAGGAATTCGTAAGGAAGGATTATGATTTTTTTAATAAAAAGGTTCATATTGTATGAGAGGTATAATGGATGCATGAACTTAGGATAATAAGGCCAATTAACTTTAGACTAATAAAGACCATTTGGGAGCACAACAAAACGAGCCAAACACATGAAATAAGAGACTTTTTAGGAACAATTTTTAGATAAAAGAAGATTTCTAACTAGTGGGGGGACACCACTTTGGAAGAGAGAGGAGGATTTACTTAGATACTGTCCCAGCTCGCGAGATGAGAACATCTCCAATCTTTTAAGTGAGGGGGAGATTGTAAGGTCCCTCCGGAGTCATGTATGTGTCTCTTTTAATATAGATTTCAAGAAGGAAAGATAGTGCACTTAGAGAAGAGTGAGGAAATAAGGCTAGAAACATTAGGAAAGTAATAGAGTAAAAATAGTAGCTCCAAAAATCCTAAAAGAAATAAGAAGACAAGAATAGTTCTTGTGCTTGTGTAGCTGGAAGGCAGAGACGTTAGTAAGGCCCGGAGTCAACCCATGGTATGTATCCCTCATACCATTGGGAGAATGAGGTTCTCCAATTGAGGCGAGTGATTGTGATGCTGTCTACTTTTGAGGGCCCAAGCTAGTGCGGTGAATAAGCCCACCCTAGTGTGTAGACATCCCTCTGAGGGAGCGGGAGGATCGGGCGACGGAGCCTGAGAGGGTGACAGGCCAAGGGTGACAGGCCGGCTTGCATCCTCGTGGTGGCGAGCGCGGTCTCGACGATGAGGTGCATGTCCCGTAGTAGGGATGTAGAGGCTGAACCTTTTTATTAAAAAAATCATAATCCTTCCTTACGAATTCCTTATTCTATATCCCCATGTAATATGGTACTTAATAAATTTTCATGGAAAAACGTAAGGGATTAATCCTTTACGAAATCTAACCTACGATAGCAATTACATAATCTTAGTATCGTCTTCTAGAATACCTCTATTCATCATGTACATTACTTCACATGAATCTTGCACCAATCCTCTTCTATTTACTCATAGAAATACTTGTTGAATTCGATTATCTTTAACCTCGTTATCCCTATTTTTTGACCTAATTTTACTCTAGCTCATGATTCCTTGTAGTAGCCAAGGGTGGGCTTGACGTTCCTCTTGAAAATTAGGGGACCTCTTCTTGATTAACATGGAAGAACTCATGTCCTTCTCGACACCCTCCTCTACATAAAAAAACTTTATCATAGTCTCTGGCTATAATTATGGATTCTGAAATAGAGAAGGATGGTTTTGCGTTCTTGACGAAGTTATTCAAAGGTAGATTAAGCTTCCAAATGAATCATTGGTGGAGAAGAGTTACCTCATCCATCTCTGGAGCTAATTGGAGAAGGTTTAGCAAGATTTTGGTGGTATTCTTCTAGGGTCTTCTCTTCTTGGGTTATCTCCAAAAATTCATTCATTTTATTCTCTCGAAATCGTGGAGGAAAAAACCTTTTACAAAGGTGTACTCATTTTGGTTGGAGCAGTTAGATTGACAACAATGCTTCCAACCAATTTTGCATTTCTTATGATTTTTAGACGACAACATGTAAGGATATTAAAACCATTTCTATGGCTAGTAGAGATGATTGATTCATCCTCATATGATAAACAATCACTTGTTTTAATCCCTTGATAGTTAGCCTTTGCTCTAATACTAATTGTAAGGTTCCCCTCTTCCAAAATAGGGCAAACACTTAAGATAGTCTACTAAGTCTTAGCTCTTGGAGAAAATTCCTTACTCGTCGACACCTTGACCATGTAAAGATTCAAGGATACGATTTGTAGGTATGACCTAGTCCTCTCCCACAGGGGGAGCGTGGTCTTCTAAAAGTCAAATTACCGATAGGGTAATTGATCATAATTTGGGCAACTACTAATCTTGATTCCTAGAGACAACGCTTTCTTTCCCATCCATGCAAGGCACAGCCGCCCGTTGGCCTAGTCTCCTAGAATGGAGTTTCCCTAGAACCTATTTATCTAGCATAGGGCTTTCACTTAATTTGTTGGAAAGCTACCTGACTAATCGGGTCCACCTGTCCGTAGGAGGATGGTGCTGTCTCGAGGCTTTCCATCCTCCCACTTTCCACCCTACTCACGCGTCAATTTATTTTCTAATTAATCCCACCAAACTGTTTGACATAAATAAACATATTCCTTAATTAAGGCCCTTTTCACAAGGTTGTATCCGCACATGAAAGGGTGAACTTATGATCTTTAGATGAGCAAGGGTGAACTTTCTTCTTTCAAAAAAAGTTCAAAACTATCAATACTTATCATAGCATCACATCTGAAGGCACTCGGGATTAATATATCTGAGATCTTCATTTTTTTAAGAATTACACATCTGGGGCCTTGAGATTGACACATCCAAAGATTATCAGGATTAACACGTCTGAGACGACTAGTTTTTTAAAAATTACACATCTAATATCTTGGGATTAACACATCTAATAGCATGATCCTCTAGGAATTACACATCCCAAGTTTGTCTGAGATGGGTTCAAGATCTTGGGGGACGATCATCTTAGTGTAAAGCATCCAATGGATTGGGATTGACACATCCAAAGATTAACACATCTGAGATGATTAGTATTTTAAAAATGACACATCTAGTATCTTGGGATTAACACATCTAATAGCATGATCCTCTGGGAATTACACATCCCAAGTTAGACCCATGTTTGTCTGAGATGGGCTCAAGATCTTGGACGATCATCCTGGTGTAAAGCATCCAATGAATGGTACTCATACGCTAACTATTCAAACCTTAATGGAGTTATAATCTTAATAATTTATAATATGCGAGTTAATGAGATATATCCTGAAAATTTCTCTAAACAAAGTTTCGATCTATTCTTCTAGTTATTGAGTCTCCACTAGTTTCTTAATTTGATCACCCTATGTTTTTTATCCTCAAAAGGTTTCCTCCCCAATCCTATTATTCAAATTTATTGAACAAGTATCTTGCCTGTGCACCCCCAAGATACAAGCACAATTTTATAGGGATGATTGTCTCAACATGTAAGGATATTAAAACCGTTTCTACGGCCAGTAGAGATGATTGATTCATCCTCATATGACAAACAATCACTTGTCTTAATCCCTTGATAGAGTTAGCCTTTGCTTGGATACTAATTGTAAGGTTCCTCCCTTCTAAAATAGGGGAAACACTTAAGATAGTCTACTAAGTCTTAGCTGGGAGAAAATTTCCTACTCTTGCAGACTTTGACCATGTAAAGATTCAAGGATACGGTTTGTAGGTAATACCTAGTCCTATCCCGCACGGGGAGCGTGGTCTTCTAAAACTCAAATTACCCATAGGGTAATTAATTGATCATAATTTGGGCAACCTATTTATCTAACATAGGGCTTTCACTTAATTTGTTGGAAAGCTACCTGACTAATCGGGTCCACCCGCCGTCGTAGGATGGTGCCATCATCTCGAGGCTTTCCATCCTCCCACTTTTCACCCTACTCATGCATCAAATTGTTTTCTAATTAATCCTACCAAAGTGTGTGACATAAATAAACATATTCCTTAGTTAAGGCCCTTTTCACAAGGTTCGTTAAAACAGCCTTTTTTCATAGTACAATAATATGCCAAAGTTATACAAGCTTTATAAAAAAAGTTTATACATGAATCAATTCCATACAAGCCGAACAGGCTCTCTTATTCTTTTCCTTTATACTACCCATGATCTAGAATCCAATTAGTATCCAAGCAAAGGCTAACTATCAAGGGATTAAAACAAGTGATTGTTTGTCATATGAGGATGAATCAATCATCTCTACTGGCCATAGAAATGGTTTTAATATCCTCACATGTTGAGACAATCATCCCTTTAAAATTTTGCTTGTATCTTGGGGTTGCACAGGCAAGATACTTGTTCAATAGATTTGAATAATAGGATTGGGGAGGAGACCTTTTGAGGATAAAAAACATAGGGTGATCAAATTAAGAAACTAGTGGAGACTCAATAACTAGAAGGATAGACCGAAACTTTGTTTAGAGAAATTTTTAGGATATATCTCATTAACTCGCATATTATAAATTATTAAGATTATAACTCCATTAAGGTCTCATTAACTTGCATATTATAAATTTTTAAGATTATAACTCCATTAAGGTTTGAATAGTTGGCGTATGAATGCCATCCATTGGATGCTTTACACTAGGATGATCGTCCAAGATCTTGAGCCCATCTCAGACAAACATGGGTCTAACTTGGGATGTGTAATTCCCAGAGGATCATGCTATTAGATGTGTTAATCCCAAGATACTAGATGTGTCATTTTTAAAATACTAATCATCTCAGATGTGTTAATCTTTGGATGTGTCAATCCCAAGGCACTAGATGTGCAATTCCTAATTAAAAAAATGAAGATCTCAATGTTTTAATCCAGAGTGCCCCCAGATGTGGTGCTATGATAAGTATTTGATAGTTTGGAACTTTTCATGGATACAAGGAAAGAAGAAAGTTGACCGTTGCATGTCAAAATCATAAGAAATGCCGAATTACTTGGAAGCACTATTGTCAATCTATCTCGAACCATAATCAGTTATGGGATGCCATGAAAGTACACCTTCGTGAAAGGTTTTTTCCTCTAAGATTTTGAGAGGATAAAATGAATGAATTTTTGGAGCTAACCCAAGAAGGGAAGACCCTAGAAGAATACCACCAAAATCTTGCTAAAACTTCTTCGATTAGCTCCAGAGATGGATGCATAAGCCCACCGTAGTATGTAGGCATCCCTCTGAGGGGGCAGGAGGATCGAGAGACGGAGCCTGAGAGGGCGTCAGGTGGGCTTGAGTCCTTGCCAGCGTGGCCGATGACGAGGAGGTGTATGGTCCCATAGGGTTTTGCCTAGCAGCAAATGTACAGGCTGGAAGGCCGAATTCTAGATCATCGACATATAAAGGAAAAGAATAAAAGAGCCGGTTTAGCTTGTATATGGAATTGATTCATGTATAAACTTTTTTTTATTAATCTTGCATGTCCTTGGCATTATTGTATTGTGGAAAAAGGTTGTTTTAACGAACCTTGTGATGAGAAGGGCCTTAATTAAGGAACATGTTTATTTATGTCCAACAATGTGGTAGGATTAATTAGAAAACAAATCGACGCATGAGTAGGGTGGAAAGTGGGAGGATGGAATGCCCTGACAACACTATTCTACGAAGGACGAGTGGACCCAATTTCGGGTAGCTTTCCAACAGATTAAGTAAAAGCCCTACACTAGATAAATAGGTTCTCAGGCAACACTATTCTAGGAGACTAGGCCAACGCGCAGCTGTGCCTTGCATGGATGAGGAAAAAAGTGATGTCTCTAGGAATCAAGATTAGTAGTTGCCCAAATCATGATCAATTACGCTTCGGGTAATTTGACTTTTAAAGAACCACGCTCTCCCTGCGGGATAGGTCTAGGTCTTACCTACGAATCGTATCCTTGAATCTTTACATGGTCAAGGTGCGACGAGTAGAAAATTTTCTCTGAGATAAGACTTCGTAGACTATCTTAAGTGTTTATGCTATTTTGGAAGGGGGAGCATTACAATCGGTATCAGAGCAAAGGCTAACTTTATCAAGGGATTAAAACAAGTGATTGTTTATCATATGAGGATGAATCAATCATATCTTCTGGCCATAGAAATGGTTTGAATATTCTCACATGTTGAGATAATCATCCTATAAATTTGTGCTTGTATCTTGGGCGTACACGCATAAGATATTTGTACAATAAATTTAAGAAATAAGATTGGGGAGAAAACCTTTTGAGGAACAAAAACATAGGGTGATCAAACTAAGAAACCGGTGAGAGACTGAATGACTAGAAGGATAGACTGAAACTTTGTTTAGAGAAATTTTCAGGATATATCTCAGTAATTTGCATATTATAAATTATTAAGATTAGAACTGCATTAAGGTTTGAATAGTTGATGTATGAATGCCGTCCATTGGATGCTTTACACTAGGATGATCATCCAAGATCTTAAACAACCCATCTCAGACAAACATGGGTCTAACTTTGGATGTGTATTTTCTAGAGGATCATGTTATTAGATGTGTTAATCCCAAGATATTAGATGTGTAATTTCTAAAAAACTAATCGTCTCAAATGTGTTAATCTTGATAATCTTTGGATGTGTCAATTTCAAGGCCCCAGATGTGTAATTCTTTAAAAAATGAAGATCTCAGATATATTAAACGTGAGTGCCTTCAGATGTGGTGCTATGATGAGTATTTGATAGTTTTGAACTTTCTGAAAGAATAAAGTTCAACCTTGCTCGTCTAAAAATCATAAGTTCACCCTTTCATGTGTGGATACAACCTTGTGAAAATGGCCTTAATTAAAAAATATGTTTATTTATGTCAAACAGTTTGGTGGGATTAATTAGAAAATAAATTGATGCATGAGTAGGGTGGAAAGTGGGAGGATGGAAAGCCTCGAGACGGCACCATCCTCCTACAGAGAGGTGGACCCAATTAGTCAAGTAGCTTTCCAACAGATTAAGTGAAAGCCCTACGCTGCTAGATAAATAGGTTCTGGGGAAACTCTATTCTAGGAGACTAGGCCAACGGGCGTCTGTGCCTTGCATGGATGGGAAAGAAAGCGTTGTCTCTAGGAATCAAGATTAGTAATTGCCCAAATTATGATCAATTACCCTATGGGTAATTTGACTTTTAGAAGACCACGCTCCCCCTATGGGATAGGACTAGGTCATACCTACGAATCGTATGCTTGAATCTTTACATGGTCAAGGTGTCGACGAGTAGGAAATTTTCTCCAAGAGCTAAGACTTAGTATCTTAAGTTTTTGCCCTATTTTGGAAGAGGGGAACCTTACAATTAGTATCAGAGCAAAGGCTAAATATAAAGGGATTAAAGCAAGTGATTGTTTGTCATATGCGGATGAATCAATCATCTCTACTGGGCCATAGAAATGGTTTTAATATCCTTACATGTTGTCGTCTAAAAATCATAAGAAATGCAAAATTGGTTGGAGGAAGCATTGTTGGCAATCTAATCGCTCGAACCAGAATGAGTTATGGGATGCCATGAAAGTACACCTTCGTGAAAGGTTTTTTCCTCCATGAATTTGAGAGGATAAAATGAATGAATTTTTGGAGATAACCCAAGAAGGGAAGACCCTGGAAGAATACCACCAAAATCTTGCTAAAACTTCTCCGATTAGCTCTAGAGATGGATGAGGTAACTCTTCTCCACCAATGATTCATTTGGAAGCTTAATCTACCTTTGAATAACTTGGTCAAGAATGCAAAACCATCCTCCTCTATTTCAAAAGCCACAATTATAGCCAGAGACTATGATAGAGTTTTTTTATGTAGAGGGTGTCGAGAAGGACATGAGTTCTTCCATGTTAATCAAGAAGAGGTCCCCTAATTTTCAAGAGGAACGTCAAGCCCACCCTTGGCTACTACAATGAATCATGAGCTAGAGTAAAATTAGGTCAAGAAATAGGGATAACAAGGTTAAAGATAATTGAATTCAACAAGTATTTCTATGAGTAAATAGAAGAGATTGGTGTGCAAGATTCATGTGAAGTAATGTACATGATGAATAGAGGTATTCTAGAAGACGATACTAAGATTATGCAATTGCTATCGTAGGTTAGATTTCGTAAAGGATTATTCCCTTTTGTTTTTCCATGACAAATTATTAAGTACAATATTACATGGGGATATAGAATAAGGAATTCGTAAGGAAGGATTATGATTTTTTTAATAAAAATGTCCATATTGTATGAGAGGTATAATGGATGCATGAACTTAGGATAATAAGGCCAATTAACTTTAGACTAATAAAGACCGTTTGGGGGCAGAACAAAACGAGCCAAACACATGAAATAAGGGACTTTTTAGGAACAATTTTTAGATAAAAGAAGATTTCTAACTAGTGGGGGGACACCACTTTTGGAAGAGAGAGGAGGATTTACTTAGATACTGTCCTCCCAGCTCACGAGATGAGGACATCTCGAATATTTTAAGTGGGGGGGAGATTATAAGGTCCCTTCAGAGTCATGTATGTGTCTCTTTTAATATAGATTTCAAGAACGAAAGAGAGTGCACTTAGAGAAGAGTGAGGCAAAAGGCTAGAAACATTAGGAAAGTAATAGAGTAAAAATAGTAGCTCCAAAAATCCTAAAAGAGATAAGAAGACAAGAATAGTTCTTGTGCTTGTGTAGCCGGATGGCAGAGATGTTAGTAAGGCCCGGAGTCAGCCCACGATATGTATCCCTCATACCATTGGGAGAATGAGGTTCTCCGATTGAGGCGAGTGATTGTGATGCTGTCTACTTTTGAGGACCCAGGCTAGTGCGGTGAATAAGCCTACCCTAGTGTGTAGACATCCCTCTGAGGGGCAAGAGGATCGAGCAACGGAGCCTAAGACAGGCCACCGGCTTGCATCCTCGTGGTGGCGAGCGTGGCCTCGACGATGAGGTGCATGTCCCGTAGTAGGGATGTAAATGCTGGAAGGTTGGATTCTAGATCATCGGCAGTGTAAAGGAAAAGAATAAGAGAGCCGGTTTGGCTTGTATGGAATTGATTCATGTATAAACTTTTTTTATAAAGCTTGTACAACTTTGGCATTATTGTTTAGTGAAAAAAGACTGTTTTAATGAACCTTGTAAAAAGAGCCTTAATTAAGGAATATGTTTATTTATGTCAACAAACAGTTTGGTAGGATTATTTAGAAAACAAATTGATGCGTGAGTAGGGTGGAAAGTGGGAGGATGAAAGCCTCGAGATGATGGCACCATCCTACGATGGCGGGTGGACCGGATTAGTCAGGTAGCTTTCCAACAAATTAAGTGAAAGCCCTATGTTACATAAATAGGTTGCCCAAATTATGATCAATTAATTACCCTATGGGTAATTTGAGTTTTAGAAGACCATGCTCCCTGTGCGGTCTTACCTACAAATCGTATCCCTAAATCTTTACATGGTCAAGGTGTCCACGAGTAGGAAATTTTCTCCCAGCTAAGACTTAGTAGACTATCTTAAGTGTTTTCCCTATTTTAGAAGGAAGGAACCTTACAATTAGTATCCAAGCAAAGGCTAACTATCAAGGGATTAAAACAAGTGATTGTTTGTCATATGAGGATGAATCAATCATCTCTACTGGCCATAGAAATGGTTTTAATATCCTCACATGTTGAGACAATCATCCCTATAAAATTGTGCTTCTATCTTGGGGGTGCACAGGCAAGATACTTGTTCAATAAATTTGAATAATAGGATTGGGGAGGAAACCTTTTGAGGATAAAAAACATAGGGTGATCAAAGAAACTAGTGGACTCAATAACTAGAAGGATAGACCGAAACTTTATTTAGAGAAGTTTTTAGGATATATCTCATTAACTCGCATATTATAAATTATTAAGATTATAACTCTATTAAGGTTTGTATAGTTGGAGTATGAATGCCATCCATTCGATGCTTTACACTAGGATGATTGTCCAAGATCTTGAGCCCATCTCAGACAAACACATGGGTCTAACTTGGGATGTGTAATTCCCAAAGGATCATGCTATTAGATGTGTTAATCCCAAGATACTAGATGTGTCATTTTTAAAATACTAATCATCTCAGATGTGTTAATCTTTGGATGTGTCAATCCCAAGGCACTAGATGTGTAATTCTTAAAAAAAATAAAGATCTCAATGTATTAATCCATAGTGCCCTCAGATGTGGTGCTATGATAAGTATTTGATAGTTTTGAACTTTTCATGGATACAAGGAAAGAAGAAAGTTGACCGTTGCATGTCAAAATCATAAGAAATGCCAAATCAGTTGGAAGCACTATTGCTCCACTATTGTCAATCTCGCCACTCGAACCATAATCAGTTATGGGATGCCATGAAAGTACACCTTTGTGAAAGGTTTTGTCCTCTAGGATTTTGAGAGGATAAAATGAATGAATTTTTGGAGCTAACCCAAGAAGGGAAGACCCTGGAAGAATACCACCAAAATCTTGCTAAAACTTCTTCGATTAGCTCTAGAGATGGATGAATAAGCCCACCATAGTGTGTAGACATCCCACTGAGGGGCAAGAGGATTGAGCGATGGAGCCTGAGAGGGCGATAGGCGATCTTGAGTCCATGCCAATGCGGCCGATGAGGGACGAGGAGGTGTATGGTCCCATAGGGTTTTGCCTAGCAGCATGTAGAGGCTGGAAGGCCAAATTCTAGATCATCGGTAGTATAAAGGAAAAGAAAAAGAGAGCCGGTTTAGCTTGTATATGGAATTGATTCATGTATAAACTTTTTTTTATAAATCTTGCAAGTCCTTGGCATTATTGTATTGTGGAAAAAGGTTGTTTTAACAAACCTTGTGATGAGAAGGGCCTTAATTAAGGAACATGTTTATTTATGTCCAACAATGTGGTAGGATTAATTAGAAAGTAGGGTGGAAAGTGGGAGGATAGAATGCCCTGACGACACCATCCTACGGAGGACGGGGGTGGACCCAATTAGTCGGGTAGCTTTCCAATAGATTAAGTGAAAGCCCTACACTAGATAAATAGGTTCTCGAGCAACACTATTCTAGGAGACTAGGCCAACGGGCAGCTGTGCCTTGCATGGATGAGGAAAAAAGTGATGTCTCCAGGAATCAAGATTAGTAGTTGCCCAAAACATGATCAATTACGCTTTGGGTAATTTGACTTTTAAAGAACCACGCTCTCCCTGCGGGATAGGTCTAGGTCTTACCTACAAATCGTATCCTTGAATCTTTACATGGTCAAAGTCCGACGAGTAGGAAATTTTCTCTGAGATAAGACTTTGTAGACTATCTTAAGTGTTTCTACTATTTTGGAAGGGGAGCATTACAATCGGTATCAGAGCAAAGGCTAACTCTATCAAGGGATTAATACAAGTGATTGTTTGTCATATGAGGATGAATCAATCATATCTTCTGGCCATAGAAATGGTTTGAATATTCTCACATGTTGAGACAATCATCCTATAAATTTGTGCTTGTATCTTGGGGGTGCACGCGCAAGATATTTGTACAATAAATTTGAGAAATAAGATTGGGGAGGAAACCTTTTGAGGAAAAAAAACATAGAGTGATCAAATTAAGAAACCAATGAGAGACTGAATGACTAGAAGGATAGACTAAAACTTTGTTTAGAGAAATTTTTAAGATATATCTCAGTAATTTGCATATTATAAATTATTAAGATTAGAACTCCATTAAGGTTTGAATAGTTGACGTATGAATGCCATCCATTGGATGATCATCCAAGATCTTGAACCCATCTCAGACAAACATGGGTCTAACTTGGGATGTGTAATTCCTAGAGGATCATGCTATTAGATGTGTTAATCCCAAGATATTAGATGTGTAATTTTTAAAAAACTAATCGTCTCAGATGTGTTAATCCTGATAATGTTTGGATGTGTCAATCTCAAGGCCCCAGATTTGTAATTCTTAAAAAAATAAAGATCTCAGATTTATTAATCCCGAGTGCCTTTAGATGTCGTGCTATGATAAGTATTTGATAGTTTTGAACTTTCTGAAAGAAGAAAGTTCACCCTTGCTTGTCTAAAAATCATAAGTTCACCCTTTCATGTGCAGATACAACCTTGTGAAAAGGGCCTTAATTAAGGAATATGTTTATTTATGTCAAACAGTTTGGTGGGATTAATTAGAAAATAAATTGACGTGTGAGTAGGGTGGAAAGTGGGAGGATGGAAAGCCTCGAGACGGCAACATCCTCCTACAGATGGGTGGACCCAATTAGTCAGGTAGCTTTCCAGTAGATTAAGTGAAAGCCCTACGCTAGATAAATAGGTTGTGAAAAAACTCTGTCTCTAGGAGACTAGGCCAACAGGCGGCTATGCCTTGCATGGATGGGGAAGAAAACATTGTCTCTAGGAATCAAGATTAGTAGTTGCCCAAATTATGATCAATTACCCTATGGGTAATTTGACTTTTAGAAGACCACGCTCCCCCTGTGGGATAGGACTAGGTCATACCTACAAATCGTATCCTTGAATCTTTACATGGTCAAGGTGTCGACGAGTAGGAAATTTTCTCTAAGAGCTAAGACTTAGTAGACTATCTTAAGTGTTTGCCCTATTTTGGAAGAGAGGAACCTTAAAATTAGTATCAGAGCAAAGGCTAACTATCAAGGGATTAAAACAAGTGATTGTTTGTCATATGCGGATGAATCAATCATCTCTACTGGCCATAGAAATGGTTTTAATATCCTTACATGTTGTCATCTAAAAATCATAAGAAATGCAAAATTGGTTGGAGGAAGCATTATTGTCAATCTAATCGCTCGAACCAGAATGAGTTATGGGATGCCATGAAAGTACACCTTCGTGAAAGGTTTTTTCCTCCATGATTTTGAGAGGATAAAATGAATGAATTTTTGGAGATAACCCAAGAAGGGAAGACCCTGGAAGAATACCACCAAATTCTTGCTAAAACTTCTCCGATTAGCTCCAGAGATGGATGAGATAACTCTTCTCCACCAACGATTCATTCGGAAGCTCAATCTACCTTTGAATAACTTCGTCTGAATAACTTTGTCAAGAATGCAAAACCATCCTCCTCTATTTCAAAAGCCACAATTATAGCCAGAGACTATGATAAAGTTTTTTTATGTAGAGGGTGTCGAGAAGGACATGAGTTCTTCCATGTTAATCAAGAAGAGGTCCCCTAATTTTCAAGAGGAACATGAAGCCCACCCTTGGCTACTACAACGAATCATGAGCTAGAGTAAAATTAGGTCAAGAAATAGGGATAACAAGGTTAAAGATAATTGAATTCAACAAGTATTTCTATGAGTAAATAGAAGAGATTGGTGTGCAAGATTCATGTGAAGTAATGTACATGATGAATAGAGGTATTCTAGAAGACGATACTAAGATTATGCAATTGCTATCGTAGGTTAGATTTCGTAAAGGATTATTCCCTTTTGTTTTTCCATGACAAATTATTAAGTACAATATTACATGGGGATATAGAATAAGGAATTCGTAAGGAAGGATTATGATTTTTTTAATAAAAATGTCCATATTGTATGAGAGGTATAATGGATGCATGAACTTAGGATAATAAGGCCAATTAACTTTAGACTAATAAAGACCGTTTGGGGGCAGAACAAAACGAGCCAAACACATGAAATAAGGGACTTTTTAGGAATAATTTTTAGATAAAAGAAGATTTCTAACTAGTAGGGGGACACCACTTTTGGAAGAGAGAGGAGGATTTACTTAAATACTGTCCCAGCTTGCGAGATGAGGACATCTTGAATCTTTTAAGTGGGGGGGAGATTGTAAGGTCCCTTCGGAGTCATGTATGTGTCTCTTTTAATATAGATTTCAAGAACGAAAGAGAGTGCACTTAGAGAAGAGTGAGGCAAAAAGGCTAGAAACATTAGGAAAGTAATAGAGTAAAAATAGTAGCTCCAAAAATCCTAAAAGAAATAAGAAGACAAGAATAGTTCTTTTGTTTGTGTAGCTGGATGGCAGAGATGTTAGTAAGGCCCGGAGTCGGCCCATGGTATGTATCCCTCATACCATTGGGAGAATGAGGTTCTCCGATTGAGACGAGTGATTGTGATGCTGTCTACTTTTGAGGGCCCAGGCTAGTGCGGTGAATAAGCCCACCTTAGTGGAGGATCGAGCGACGGAGCCTGAGAGGGCGACAGGCCGGCTTGCGTCCTCGTGGTGGCGAGCGCGGCCTCGACGATGAGGTGCATGTCCCGTAGTAGGGATGTAGAGGCTGGAATGTTGGATTCTAGATCATCATGGCAGTATAAAGGAAAAGACTAAGAGAGCCGGTTTGGCTTGTATGGAATTGATTCATGTATAAACTTTTTTTATAGAGCTTGTACAACTTTGGCATTATTGTACTGTGAAAAAAGGCTGTTTTAATGAACCTTGTGAAAAGGGCCTTAATTAAGGAATATGTTTATTTATGTCAAATAGTTTGGTAGGATTAATTAGAAAACAAATTGATGCATGAAAAGGGAGGAAAGTGGGAGGATGGAAAGCCTCAAGATGATGGCACCATCCTACGACGGCAGGTGGACCCGATTAGTCAAGTAGCTTTCCAACAAATTAAGTGAAATCCCTATGTTAGATAAATAGGTTGCCCAAATTATGATCAATTAATTACCCTATGGGTAATTTGAGTTTTAGAAGACCAGGCTCCCCGTGTGGGATAGGACTAGGTCTTACCTACAAATCGTATCCTTGAATCTTTACATGGTCAAGGTGTCCCCACGAGTAGGAAATTTTCTCACAGCTAAGACTTAGTAGACTATCTTAAGTGTTTCCCTTATTTTAGAAGGGAGGAACCTTACAATTAGTATCCAAGCAAAGGCTAACTATCAAGGGATTAAAACAAGTGATTGTTTGTCATATGAGGATGAATCAATCATCTCTACTGGGTGGCCATAGAAATGGTTTTAATATCCTCACATGTTGAGACAATCATCCCTATAAAATTGTGCTTGTATCTTGGGAGTGCACAGGCAAGATACTTGTTCAATAAATTTAAATAATAGGATTAATTTGGTAGTTTTGAACTTTTCATGGATACAAGGAAAGAAGAAAGTTGACGGTTGCATGTCAAAATCATAAGAAATGCCGAATTAGTTGGAAGCACTATTGTCAATCTAACCACTTGAACCATAATCAGTTATGGGATGCCATGAAAGTACACCTTCGTGAAAGGTTTTGTCCTCTAAGATTTTGAGAGGATAAAATGAATGAATTTTTGGAGCTAATCCAAGAAGGGAAGACCCTAGAAGAATACCACCAAAATCTTGCTAAAACTTCTTCGATTAGCTCCAGAGATGGATGCATAAGTCCACCATAGTGTGTATACATCCCTCTGAGGGGCAGGAGGATTGAGCAACGGAGCTTGAGAGGGCGACAGGTGGGCTTGAGTCCTTGCCAGCACGGCCGACGAGACGAGGAGGTGTATGGTCCCATAGGGTTTTGCCCAGCAGCAAATGTAGAGGTTGGAAGGCCGAATTCTAGATCATCGACAGTATAAAGGAAAAGAATAAGAGAGCCGGTTTAGCTTGTATATGGAATTGATTCATGTATAAACTTTTTTTTATAAATCTTGCAAGTCCTTGGCATTATTGTATTGTGAAAAAAGGTTGTTTTAATGAACCTTATGATGATAAGGGCCTTAATTAGGAACATGTTTATTTATGTCCACAACAATGTGGTAGGATTAATTAGAAAACAAATAGACGCGTGAGTAGGGTGGAAAGTGGGAAGATAGAATGCCCTGACGACACCATCCTACGGAGGACGGGGGGACCCAATTAGTTGGGTAGCTTTACAATAGATTAAGTGAACGCCCTACACTAGATAAATAGGTTCTCAAGCAACACTATTTTAGGAGACTAGGCCAACGGGTAGCTGTGCCTTACATGGATGAGGAAAAAAGTGATGTCTCCAGGAATCAAGATTAGTAGTTGCCCAAAACATGATCAATTACGCTTTGGGTAATTTGACTTTTAAAGAACCACGCTCTCCCTACGGGATAGGTCTAGGTCTTACCTACGAATCGTATCCTTGAATCTTTACATGGTCAAGGTGCGACGAGTAGGAAATTTTCTTAGACTATCTTAAGTGTTTCCGCTATTTTGGAAGGGGGAGCATTACAATCGATATTAGAGCAAAGGATAACTCTATCAAGGGATTAAAACAAGTGATTGTTTGCCATATGAGGATAAATCAATCATATCTTCTGGCCATAGAAATGGTTTGAATATTCTCACATGTTGAGACAATCATCCTATAAATTTTTGCTTGTATCTTGGGGGTGCACGTGCAAGATATTTGTATAATAAATTTGAGAAATACGATTGGGGAGAAAACCTTTTGAGGAAAAGAACATAGGGTGATCAAATTAAGAAACCAGTGAGAGACTGAATGACTAGAAGGATAGGCTGAAACTTTGTTTAGAGAAATTTTCAGGATATATCTCAGTAATTTGCATATTATAAATTATTAAGATTAGAACTCCATTAAGGTTTGAATAGTTGACGTATGAATGCCATCCATTGGATGCTTTACACTAGGATGATCGTCTAAGATCTTGAACCCATCTCAGACAAACATGGGTCTAACTTGGGATGTGTAATTCCTAGAGGATCATGCTATTAGAGGTGTTAATCCCAAGATATTAGATGTGTAATTTTTAAAAAACTAATCATCTCAGACGTGTTAATCCTGATAATCTTTGGATGTGTCAATCTCAAGGCCCTAGATGTGTAATTCTTAAAAAAATGAACATCTCAGATATATTAATCCCGAGTGCCTTCAGATGTGGTGCTATGATAAGTATTTGATAGTTTTGAACTTTCGGAAAGAAGAAAGTTCACCCTTGCTCGTCTAAAAGTCATAAGTTCACCCTTTCATGTGCGGATACAACCTTGTGAAATGGGCCTTAATTAAGGAATATCTTTATTTATGTCAAGCAGTTTGGTGGGATTAATTAGAAAATAAATTGACGCGAGTAGGGTGGAAAGTGGGAGGATGGAAAGCCTCGAGATGGCACCATCCTACGAACGGGTGGACCCGATTAGTCAGGTAGCTCCAACAGATTAAGTGAAAGCCCTATGCTAGATAAATAGGTTCTGGGGAAACTCTATTCTAGGAGACTAGGCCAATGGGTGGCTGTTCCTTGCATGCATGGGGAAGACAGCATTGTCTCTAGGAATCAAGATTAGTAGTTGCCCAAATTATGATCAATTACCCTATGGGTAATTTGACTTTTAGAAGACCACACTCCCCCTATGAGATAGGACTAGGTCATACCTACAAATCGTATCCTTGAATCTTTACATGGTCAAGGTGTCGACGTGGTAGGAAATTTTCTCCAAGAGCTAAGACTTAGTAGACTATCTTAAATGTTGCCATATTTTGGAAGAGGAGAACCTTACAATTAGTATCAGAGCAAACGCTAACTATCAAGGGATTAAAACAAGTGATTGTTTGTCATATGAGGATGAATCAATCATCTCTACTCGGCCATAGAAATGGTTTTAATATCCTTACATGTTATCGTCTAAAAATCATAAGAAATGCAAAATTGGTTGGAAGCATTGTTGTCAATCTAATCGCTCAAACCAGAATGAGTTATGGGATGCCATGAAAGTACACATTCGTGAAAGGTTTTTTCCTCCACGATTTCGAGAGGATAAAATGAATAATTTTTTGGAGATAATCCAAGAAGGGAAGACCCTGGAAGAATACCACAAAAATCTTGCTAAAACTTCTCCTCTAAAACTTCTCCGATTAGCTCCAGAGATGGATGAGGTAACTCTTCTTCACCAACGATTCATTTGGAAGCTTAATCTACCTTTGAATAACTTCGTCAAGAATGCAAAACCATCCTCCTCTATTTCAAAAGCCACAATTATAGCCAGAGACTATGATAAAGTTTTTTTATGTAGAGGGTGTCGAGAAGGACATGAGTTCTTCCATGTTAATCAAGAAGAGGTCCCCTAATTTTCATCAAGAAGAACGTCAAGCCCACCCTTGGCTACTACAAGCAATCATGAGCTAGAGTAAAATTAGGTCAAGAAATAGGGATAACAAGGTTAAAGATAATCAAATTCAACAAGTATTTCTATGAGTAAATAGAAGAGGATTGGTGCAAGATTCATGTGAAGTAATGTACATGATGAATAGAGGTATTCTAGAAGACAATACTAAGATTATACAATTGCTATCGTAGGTTAGATTTCATAAAGGATTATTCCCTTACGTTTTTCCATGACAAATTATTAAGGACCATATTACATGGGGATATAGAATAAGGAATTCGTAAGGAAGGATTATGATTTTTTTAATAAAAAGGTTCATATTGTATGAGAGGTATAATGGATGCGTGAACTTAGGACGTGAACTTAGGATAATAAGGCCAATGAACTTTAGACTAATGAAGACCGTTTGGGTGCAATACAAAACGAGCCAAACACATGAAATAAGGGACTTTTTAGGAACAATTTTTAGATAAAAGAAGATTTCTAACTAGTGGGGGGACACCACTTTGGAAGAGAGAGGAGGATTTACTTAGATACTATCCCAGCTCACGAGATGAGAACATCTCAAATCTTTTAAGTGGGGGGGAGACTGTAAGGTCCCTCCGGAGTCATGTATGTGTCTCTTTTAATATAGATTTCAAGAAGGAAAGAGAGTGCACTTAGAGAAGAGTGAGGCAATAAGGCTAGAAATATTAGGAAAGTAATAGAGTAAAAATAGTAGCTCCAAAAATCCTAAAAGAATAGTTCTTGTGCTTGTGTAGCCAGACGACAGAGACGTTAGTAAGGCCCAAAGTCGGCCCATGGTATGTATCCCTCATACCATGGGGAGAATGAGGTTTTCCGATTGAGGCGAGTGATTGTGATGCTGTCTACTTTTGAGGGCCCAGGCTAGTGCGGTGAATAAGCCAACCCTAGTGTGTAGATATCCCTTTGAGGGGCAGGAGGATCGAGCGAACGGAGCCTGAGAGGGCGATAGGCCGGCTTGCATCCTCGTGGTGGCGAGCGCGGCCTCAACGATCATGTCCCGTAGTAGGGATGTAGAGGCTGGAAGGTTGGATTCTAGATCATCGACAGTATAAAGGAAAAGAATAAGAGAGCCTGTTTGGCTTGTATGGAAGTGATTCATGTATAAACTTTTTTCATAAAGCTTGTACAACTTTGGGAAGGCTCTTTTTAACGAACGTTGTGAAAAGAGCCTTAACTAGAAAACAAATTGACATGTGAGTAGGGTGAAAAGTGGGAGGATGGAAAGCCTCAAGATGATGGCACCATCCTACGACGGCGGGTGGACCCAATTAGTCAGGTAGCTTTCCAACAAATTAAGTGAAAGTCCTATGTTAGATAAATAGGTTGCCCAAATTATGATCAATTAATTACCCTGTGGGTAATTTGAGTTTTAGAAGACCACGCTCCCCGTGTGGGATAGGACTAGGTCTTACCTACAAATCGTATCCTTGAATCTTTACATGGTCAAGGTGTCCACGAGTAGGAAATTTTCTCCTAGCTAAGACTTAGTCGACTATCTTAAGTGTTTCCCCTATTTTAGAAGGGAGGAACCTTACAACTAGTATCCAAGCAAAGGCTAACTATCAAGGGAGTAAAACAAGTGATTGTTTGTCATATGAGGATGAATCAATTATCTCCACTGGCCATAGAAATGGTTTTAATATCCTCACATGTTGAGACAATCATCCCTATAAAATTGTGCTTGTATCTTGGGGGTGCACAGGCAAGATACTTGTTCAATAAATTTGAATAATAGGATTGGGGAGGAGACCTTTTGAGGATTAAAAACATAGGGTGATCAAATTAAGAAACTAGTGGAGACTCAATAACTAGAAGGATAGACCGAAACTTTGTTTAGAGAAATTTTCAGACGATATATCTCATTAACTGGCATATTATAAATTATTAAGATTAGAACTCCATTAAGGTTTGAATAGTTGACGTATGAATGCCATCCATTGGATGCTTTACACTAGGACATTCGTCCAAGATCTTAAGCTCATCTCAGACAAACATGGGTCTAACTTGGGATGTGTAATTCCCAGAGGATCATGCTATTAGATGTGTTAATCCCAAGATACTAGATGTGTCATTTTTAAAATACTATTAGATGCTATTAGATGTGTTAATCCCAAGATACTAGATGTGTCATTTTTAAAATACTAATCATCTCAGATGTGTTAATCTTTGGATGTGTCAATCCCAAGGCACTAGATGTGTAATTCTTTAAAAAAATGAAGATCTCAATGTATTAATCCAGAGTGCCCTCAGATGTGGTGCTATGATAAGTATTTGATAGTTTTGAACTTTTCATGGATACAAGGAAAGAAGAAAGTTGACCATTGCATGTCAAAATCATAAGAAATGCCGAATCAGTTGGAAGCACTATTGTCAATCTAACCACTCCAACCATAATCAGTTATGGGATGTCATGAAAGTACACCTTCGTGAAAGGTTTGGTCCTCCAAGATTTTGAGAGGATAAAATGAATGAATTTTTGGAGCTAACCCAAGAAGGGAAGACCCTGGAAGAATACCACCAAAATCTTGCTAAAACTTCTTCGATTAGCTCCAGAGATGGATGAATAAACCCACTGTAATGTGTAGACATCCCTCTGAGGGGCAGGAGGATTGAGCGCGACGAAGCCTGAGAGGGCGACATGCGGGGCTTGAGTCCTTGCCAACACGGTTGACGATGAGGAGGTGTATGGTCCCATAGGGTTTTGCCCAACGGCATGTAGAGGCTAGATCATCGGCAGTACAAAGGAAAAGAATAAGAGAGCCGGTTTAGCTTGTATGGAATTGATTCATGTATAAACTTTTTTTTATAAATCATGCAAGTCCTTGGCATTTTTTTATTGTGGAAAAAGGTTGTTTTAACGAACCTTGTGAGAAGGGCCTTAATTAAGGAACTTGTTTATTTATGTCCAACATTGTGGTAGGATTAATTAGAAAACAAATCGACGCGTGAGTAGGGTGGAAAGTGGGAGGATGGAATGCCCTGACGACACCATCCTACGGAGGACGGGTGGACCCAATTAGTCGGGTAGCTTTCCAACAAATTAAGTGAAAGCCCTACGCTAGATAAATAGGTTCTCGGGCGACACTATTCTAGGAGACTAGGCCAACGGGCAGCTGTTCCCTGCATGGATGAGGAAAAAAGTGATGTCTCCAGGAATCAAGATTAGTAGTTGCCCAAATCATGATCAATTACGCTTTGGGTAATTTGACTTTTAAAGAGCCATGCTCTCCCTACGGAATAGGTCTAGGTCTTACCTACAAATCATATCCTTGAATCTTTACATGGTCAAGGTGCGACGAGTAGGAAATTTTCTCTGAGGTAAGACTTCGTAGACTATCTTAAGTGTTTTTGCTATTTTGGAAGGGGAGCATTACAATCGGTATCAGAGCAAAGGCTAAATCTATCAAGGGATTAAAACAAGTGATTGTTTGTCATATGAGGATGAATCAATCATATCTTCTAGCCATAGAAATGGTTTGAATATTCTCACATGTTGAGACAATCATCCTATAAATTTGTGCTTGTATCTTGGGGGTGCACGCGCAAGATATTTGTACAATAAATTTGAGAAATAAGATTGGGGAGGAAACCTTTTGAGGAAAGAAAACATAGGGTGATCAAATTAAGAAACGAGTGAGAGACTGAATGACTAGAAGGATAGACTGAAACTTTGTTTAGAGAAATTTTTAGATATATCTCAGTTATTTGCATATTATAAATTATTAAGATTAGAACTCCATTAAGGTTTGAATAGTTGACGTATGAATGCCATCCATTGGACTTAGTAGACTATCTTAAGTGTTTGCCCTATTTTGGAAGAGGGGAACCTTACAATTAGTATCAGAGCAAAGGCTAACTATCAAGGGATTAAAACAAGTGATTGTTTGTCATATGCGGATGAATCAATCATCTCTACTGGGCCATAGAAATGGTTTTAATATCCTTACATGTCGTCTAAAAATCATAAGAAATGCAAAATTGGTTGGAGGAAGCATTGTTGTCAATCTAATCGCTCGAACCAGAATGAGTTATGGGATGCCATGAAAGTACACCTTCGTGAAAGGTTTTTTCCTCCATGAATTTGAGAGGATAAAATGAATGAATTTTTGGAGATAACCCAAGAAGGGAAGACCCTGGAAGAATACCACCAAAATCTTGCTAAAACTTCTCCGATTAGCTCCAAAGATGGATGAGGTAACTCTTCTCCACCAATGATTCATTTGGAAGCTTAATCTACCTTTGAATAACTTGGTCAAGAATGCAAAACCATCCTCCTCTATTTCAAAAGCCACAATTATAGCCAGAGACTATGATAGAGTTTTTTTATGTAGAGGGTGTCGAGAAGGACATGAGTTCTTCCATGTTAATCAAGAAGAGGTCCCCTAATTTTCAAGAGGAACGTCAAGCCCACCCTTGGCTACTACAATGAATCATGAGCTAGAGTAAAATTAGGTCAAGAAATAGGGATAACGAGATTAAAGATAATCGAATTCAACAAGTATTTCTATGAGTAAATAGAAGAGATTGGTGTGCAAGATTCATGTGAAGTAATGTACATGATGAATAGAGGTATTCTAGAAGATGATACTAAGATTATGCAATTGCTATCGTAGGTTAGATTTCGTAAAGGATTATTCCCTTACATTTTT
Source organism: Cibotium barometz (assembly GCF_041138505.1). Taxonomy (NCBI): domain Eukaryota; kingdom Viridiplantae; phylum Streptophyta; class Polypodiopsida; order Cyatheales; family Cibotiaceae; genus Cibotium; species Cibotium barometz. The sequence continues at coordinate 17,609,515 of NC_141098.1, read as the reverse complement.
CCATGACAAATTATTAAGTACCATATTACATGGGGATATAGAGTAAGGAATTCGTAAGGAAGGATTATGATTTTTTTAATAAAATGGTTCATATTGTATGAGAGGTATAATGGATGCATGAACTTAGGATAATAAGGCCAATTAACTTTAGACTAATAAAGACCGTTTGGGGGCAAAACAAAACGAGCCAAACACATGAAATAGGGGACTTTTTAGGAACAATTTTTAGATAAAAGAAGATTTCTAACTAGTCAGGGAACACCACTTTTGGAAGAGAGAGAAGGATTTACTTAGACACTGTCCCAGCTTGTGAGATGAGGACATCTCGAATCTTTTAAGTGGGGGGGAGATTGTAAGGTCCCTTTGGAGTCATGTATGTGTCTTTTAATATAGATTTCAAGAACGAAAGAGAGTGCACTTAGAGAAGAGTGAGGCAATAAGACTAGAAACATTAGGAAAGTAATAGAGTAAAAATAGTAGCTCCAAAAATCCTAAAAGAAATAAGAAGACAAGAATAGTTCTTGTGCTTGTGTAGCCAGACGGCAGAGACGTTAGTAAGGCCCGGAGTCGGCCCATGGTATGTATCCCTCATACCATTGGGAGAATGAGGTTCTCCGATTAAGGCGAGTGATTGTGATGTTGTCTACTTTTGAGGGCCCAGGCTAGTGCGGTGAATAAGCCCACCTTAGTGTGTAGACATCCCTCGGAGGGGCGGGAGGATCGAGCGACGGAGCCTGAGAGGGCGACAGGCCCGGGGCGTGACAGGCCGGCTTGCGTCCTCGTGGTGGCGAGCGTGGCCTCGAACGATGAGGTGCATGTCCCGTAGTAGGGATGTAGAGGGCTGGAATGTTGGATTCTAGATCATCGCGGCAGTATAAAGGAAAAGACTAAGAGAGCCAGTTTGGCTTGTATGGAATTGATTCATGTATAAATTTTTTTTATAAAGCTTGTACAACTTTGGCATTATTGTACTGTGAAAAAAGACTGTTTTAAAATGAACCTTGTGAAAAGGGCCTTAATTAAGGAATATGTTTATTTATGTCAAACAGTTTGGTAGGATTAATTCAAAAACAAATTGATGCATGAAAAGGGAGGATGGAAAGCCTCGAGATGATGGCACCATCCTACGACGGCGGGTGGACCCGATTAGTCAGGTAGCTTTCCAACAAATTAAGTGAAATCCCTATGTTAGATAAATAGGTTGCCCAAATTATGATCAATTAATTACCCTATGGGTAATTTGAGTTTTAAAAGACCACGCTCCCCGTGCGGGATAGGACTAGGTCTTACCTACGAATCGTATCCTTGAATCTTTACATGGTCAAGGTGTCCCCAACACGAGTAGGAAATTTTCTCCAAGCTAAGACTTAGTAGACTATCTTAAGTGTTTCCCCTATTTTAGAAGGGAGGAACCTTACAATTAGTATCCAAGCAAAGGCTAACTATCAAGGGATTAAAACAAGTGATTGTTTGTCATATGAGGATGAATCAATCATCTCTACTGGCCATAGAAATGGTTTTAATATCCTCACATGTTGAGACAATCATCCCTATAAAATTGTGCTTGTATCTTGGGGGTGCACAGGCAAGATACTTGTTCAATAAATTTGAATAATAGGATTGGGGAGGAGACCTTTTGAGGATAAAAAACATAGGGTGATCAAATTAAGAAACTAGCGGAGACTCAATAACTAGAAGGATAGACCAAAACTTTGTTTAGAGAAACTTTCAAGATATATCTCATTAACTCGCATATTATAAATTTTTAGATTATAACTCCATTAAGGTTTGACTAATTGGCGTATGAATGCCATCCATTGGATGCTTTACACTAGGATGATCGTCCAAGATCTTGAGCCCATCTCATACAAACATGGATCTAACTTGGGATGTGTAATTCCCAGAGGATCATGCTATTAGTAGATGTGTTAATCCCAAGATACTAGATGTGTCATTTATAAAATACTAATCATCTCAGATGTGTTAATCTTTGGATGTGTCAATCCCAAGGCACTAGATGTGCAATTCCTAATTAGAAAAAATGAAGACCTCAATGTATTAATCCAGAGTGCCCTCAGATGTGGTGCTATGATAAGTATTTGATAGTTTTGAACTTTTCATGGATACAAGGAAAGAAGAAAGTTGATCGTTGCATGTCAAAATCATAAGAAATGCCGAATTAGTTGGAAGCACTATTGTCAATCTAACCACTCAGACCATAATCAGTTATGGGATGCCATGAAAGTACACCTTCGTGAAAGGTTTTGTCCTCTAAGATTTTGAGGGGATAAAATGAATGAATTTTTGGAGCTAACCCAAGAAGGGAAGAGCCTGGAAGAATACCACCAAAATCTTGCTAAAACTTCTTCGATTAGCTCCAGAGATGGATGCATAAGCCCACTGTAGTGTGTAGACATCCCTCTGCTGAGGGGCAGGAGGATTGAGCGACGGAGCCTGAGAGGGCGACAGGTGGGCTTGAGTCCTTGCCAGCACGGCTGACGACGAGGAGGTGTATGGTCCCATAGGGTTTTGCCCAGCAGCAAATGTAGAGGCTGGAAGGCCGAATTCTAGATCATCGACAGTATAAAGGAAAAGAATAAGAGAGCCGGTTCAGCTTGTATATGGAATTGGTTCATGTATAAACTTTTTTTTATAAATCTTGCATGTCCTTGGCATTATTGTATTGTGGAAAAAGGTTGTTTTAACGAACCTTGTGATGAGAAGGGCCTTAATTAAGAAACATGTTTATTTATGTCCAACAGTGTGGTATTATTAATTAGAAAACAAATCGACGCGTGAGTAGGGTGGAAAGTGGGAGGATGGAATGTCCTGTGATGACGACACCATCCTACGGAGGACGGGTGGACCCAATTTCGGGTAGCTTTCCAACAAATTAAGTGAAAGCCCTACACTAGATAAATAGGTTCTCGGGCAAGACTATTCTAGGCGACTAGGCCAACGGGCAGCTGTGCCTTGCATGGATGAGGAAAAAAGTGATGTCTCTAGGAATCAAGATTAGTAGTTGCCCAAATCATGATCAATTACGCTTTGGGTAATTTGACTTTTAAAGAACCATGCTCTCCCTATGGGATAGGTCTAGGTCTTACCTATTTTGGAAGGGGGAGCATTACAATCGGTATCAGAGCAAAGGCTAACTTTATCAAGGGATTAAAACAAGTGATTGTTTGTCATATGAGGATGAATCAATCATATCTTCTGGCGATAGAAATGGTTTGAATATTCTCACATGTTGAGATAATCATCCTATAAATTTGTACTTGTATCTTGGGGGTGCACGTGTAAGATATTTGTACAATAAATTTAAGAAATAAGATTGGGGAGGAAACCTTTTGAGGAACAAAAACATAGGGTGATCAAATTAAGAAACCAGTGAGAGACTGAATGACTAGAAGGATAGATTAAAACTTTGTTCAGAGAAATTTTCAGGATATATCTCAGTAATTTGCATATTATAAATTATTAAGATTAGAACTCCATTAAGGTTTGAATAGTTGACGTATAAATGCCATCCATTGGATGCTTTACACTAGGATGATCATCCAAGATCTTGAACAACCCATCTCAGACAAAAATGGGTCTAATCTTGGATGTGTAATTCCTAGAGGATCATGTTATTAGATGTGTTAATCCCAAGATATTAGATGTGTAATTTTTAAAAAACTAATCGTCTCAGATGTGTTAATCTTGATAATCTTTGGATGTGTCAATCTCAAGGCCCCAAATGTGTAATTCTTAAAAAAATGAAGATCTCAGATATATTAATCGTGAGTGCCTTCAGATGTGTCATTTTTAAAATACTAATCATCTCAGATGTGTTAATCTTTGGATGTGTCAATCCCAAGGCACTAGATGTGTAATTCTTAAAAAAAATGAAGATCTCAATGTATTAATCCAGAGTGCCCTCAGATGTGGTGCTATGATAAGTATTTGATAGTTTTGAACTTTTCATGGATACAAGGAAAGAAGAAAGTTGATCGTTGCATGTCAAAATCATAAGAAATGCCGAATCAGCTGGAAGCACTATTGTCAATCTAACCACTCGAATCATAATCAGTTATGGGATGCCATGAAAGTAAACCTTCGTGAAAGGTTTTGTCCTCCAAGATTTTGAGAGGATAGAATGAATGAATTTTTGTAGCTAACCCAAGAAGGGAAGACCCTGGAAGAATACCACCAAAATCTTGCTAAAACTTCTTCGATTAGCTCCAGAGATGGATGAATAAGCCCACCGTAGTGTGTAGACATCCCTCTGAGGGGCATGAGGATTGAGCACGACAGGCGGGCTTGAGTCCTTGCCAACACAGTCGACGAGACGAGGAGGTGTATGGCCCCATAGGGTTTTGCCCAGCAGCATGTGGAGGCTCGAAGGCCGAATCTAGATCATTGGTAGTACAAAGGAAAAGAATAAGAGAGCCAGTTTAGCTTGTATGGAATTGATTCATGTATAAACTTTTTTTTATAAATCATGCAAGTCCTTGGCATTATTTTATTGTGGAAAAAGGTTGTTTTAACGAACCTTGTGATGAGAAGGACATTAATTAAGGAACATGTTTATTTATGTCCAACAGTGTGGTAGGATTAAATAGAAAACAAATCGAAGCGTGAGTAGGGTGGAAAGTGGGAGGATGGAATGCCCTGACGACACCATCCTACGGAGGACGGGCGGACCCAATTAGTCGGGTATTTTTCCAACAGATTAAGTGAAAGCCCTACGCTAGATAAATAAGTTCTCGGGCAACACTATTCTAGGAGACTAGGCCAACGGGTAGCTCTTCCGCCTTGCATGGATGAGGAAAAAAGTGATGTCTCCAGGAATCAAGATTAGTAGTTGCCCAAATCATGATCAATTACTCTTTGGGTAATTTGACTTTTAAAGAACCACGCTCTCCCTACGCGATAGGTCTAGGTCTTACCTACAAATCGTATCCTTGAATCTTTACATGGTCAAGGTGCGACGAGTAGGAAATTTTCTCTGAGATAAGACTTCGTAGACTATCTTAAGTGTTTCCGCTATTTTGGAAGGGGGAGCATTACAATCGGTATCAGAGCAAAGGCTAACTCTATCAAGGGATTAAAACAAGTGATTGTTTGTCAGATGAGGATGAATCAATCATATCTTCTGGCCATAGAAATGGTTTGAATATTCTCACATGTTGAGACAATCATCCTATAAATTTATACTTGTATCTTGGGGGTGCACGCGCAAGATATTTGTACAATAAATTTGAAAAATAAGATTGGGGAGGAAACCTTTTGAGGGAAAAAAACATAGGGTGATCAAATTAAGAAACCAGTGAGAGACTAAATGACTAGAAGGATAGACTGAAACTTTGTTTAGAGAAATTTTCAAGATATATCTCAGTAATTTGTATATTATAAATTATTAAGATTAGAACTCCATTAAGGTTTGAATAGTTGAGGTATAAATGCCATCCACTAGGATGATCATCCAAGATCTTGAACCCATCTCAGACAAACATGGGTCTAACTTGGGATGTGTAATTCCTAGAGGATCATGCTATTAGATGTGTTAATCCCAAGATATTAGATGTGTAGATTTTAAAAAACTAATCATCTTAGACGTGTTAATACTGATAATCTTTGGATGTGTCAATCTCAAGGCCCCAGATGTGTAATTCTTCAAAAATGAAGATCTCAGATTTATTAATCCCGAGTGCCTTCAGATGTGGTGCTATGATAAGTATTTGATAGTTTTGAACTTTTTGAAAGAAGAAAGTTCACCCTTGCTCGTCTAAAAATCATAAGTTCACCCTTTCATGTGCGGAAACAACCTTGTGAAAAGGGCCTTAATTAAGGAATATGTTTATTTATGTCAAACAGTTTGGTGGGATTAATTAGAAAATAAATTGACGTGTGAGTAGGGTGGAAAGTGGGAGGATGGAAAGCCTTGAGACGGTAACATCCTCCTACGGATGGGTGAACCCGATTAGTCAGGTAGCTTTCCAGCAGATTAAGTGAAAGTCCTATGCTAGATAAATAGGTTTTGGGGAAACTCTATTCTAGGAGACTAGGCCAATGGGCGGCTATGCCTTGCATGGATGGGGAAGAAAGCGTTGTCTCTAGGAATCAAGATTAGTAATTGCCCAAATTAGGATCAATTACCCTATGGTTAATTTGACTTTTAGAAGACCATGCTCTCCCTGTGTGGGATAGGACTAGGTCATACCTACAAATCGTATCCTTGAATCTTTACATGGTCAAGGTGTCGACGAGTAGGAAATTTTCTCCAAGAGCTAAGACTTAGTAGACTATCTTAAGTGTTTGCTCTATTTTGGAAGAGGGGAACCTTACAATTAGTATCAGAGCAAAGGCTAACTATCAAGGGATTAAAACAAGTGATTGTTTGTCATATGCGGATGAATCAATCATCTCTACTGGCCATAGAAATGGTTTTAATATCCTTACATGTTGTCGTCTAAAAATCATAAGAAATGCAAAATTGGTTGGAGGAAGCATTATTGTCAATCTAATCGCTTGAACCAAAATGAGTTATGGGATGCCATGAAAGTACACCTTCGTGAAAGGTTTTTTCCTCCACAATTTTGAGAGGATAAAATGAGTGAATTTTTCGAGATAACCCAAGAAGGGAAGACCCTGGAAGAATACCACCAAAATCTTGCTAAAACTTCTCCGATTAGCTCCAGAGATGGATGAGGTAACTCTTCTCCACCAATGATTCATTTGGAAGCTTAATCTAGCTTAATCTACCTTTGAATAACTTCGTCAAGAATGCAAAACCATTCTCCTCTATTTCAGAAGCCACAATTATAGCCAGAGACTATGATAAAGTTTTTTTATGTAGAGGGTGTCGAGAAGGACATGAATTCTTCCATGTTAATCAAGAACAGGTCCCCTAATTCTCAAGAGGAACGTGAAGCCCACCCTTGGCTACTACAACGAATCATGAGCTAGAGTAAAATTAGGTCAAGAAATAGGGATAACGAGGTTAAAGATAATGGAATTCAACAAGTATTTCTATGAGTAAATAGAAGCGATTGGTGCAAGATTCATGTGAAGTAATGTACATGATGAATAGAGGTATTCTAGAAGACGATACTAAGATTATGCAATTGCTATCGTAGGTTAGATTTCATAAAGGATTATTCCCTTACATTTTTCCATGACAAATTATTAAGTACCATATTACATGGGGATAGAGAATAAGGAATTCGTAAGGATTATGATTTTTTTAATAAAAAGGTTCATATTGTATGAGAGGTATAATGTATGCATGAACTTAGGATAATAAGGCCAATTAACTTTAGACTAATAAAGAACGTTTGGCACAACAAAACGAGCCAAACACATGAAATAAGGGACTTTTTAGGAACAATTTTTAGATAAAAGAAGATTTCTAACTAGTGGGGGGACACCACTTTTGGAAGAGAAAGGAGGATTTACTTAGATACTGTCCCAGCTCACGAGTTGAGGGGGAGATTATAAGGTCCCTTCGGAGTCATGTATGTGTCTCTTTTAATATAGATTTCAAGAACGAAAGAGAGTGCACTTAGAGAAGAGTGAGGCAATAAGGCTACAAACATTAGGAAAGTAATAGAGTAAAAATAGTAGCTCCAAAAATCCTAAAAGAAATAAGAAGACAACAATAGTTCTTGTGCTTGTGTAGCTGGACGACAGAGATGTTAGTAAGACCCGGAGTCGGCCCATGGTATGTATCCCTCATACCATTGGGAGAATGAGGTTCTTCGATTGAGGCGAGTGATTGTGATGCTGTCTACTTTTGAGGGCCCAGGCTAGTGCGGTGAATAAGCCCACCTTAGTGTGTAGACATCCCTCGGAGGGGCGGGAGGATCGAGCGACGGAGCCTGAGAGAGCGACAGGCTGGCTTGCGTCCTCGTGGTGGCTAGCGCGGCTGTAAGATTCCTCCCCAGCCTTCGAGGTATACAGGAGAAAGAATCTCCCTTTTGATCTCTAAAATAAAAGAAAGATTCTGTTTAAGAAAGAAAGACCTTTTCCCTAGAATACTTCTCAAGAGTTCCACCTGTTTTAAGGATTCAGAACAATGAGTTCAGAAGTAAAAATCCGTGTTTTGGATACCAAGGTTTTGGTCTTCATTCGAGTACGGCCCAAAAGAAGTTCTTTATCTATTGGGGAGTTTAAGAAGTTATCCCCCAGATATTGTGAGCCTTATTTGAATTCAAAGAAAGTAAGCGACTTAGCTTACGAGCTTCTTTTATCTCCTCATCTCAAAGTTCTTAATGTATTTCATAGAAATATGTGCCAAACCCAAATCATGGAAAGACGGTAAAACTTCAGTGGCAAGATACCGTTGGCTTCTAAGTTACGCTAGCTCCTTCCTTTATATAAGTCGTAACTTTTAGTTGTCGCTCACAGTAATCTTACTTCCATCGATCTCCCTTCTTCTTAATCTCCTTCATGGCTTGGCAACAGGAATTAGTTTTATCCATGATGATTTCTCATCTTCAAGACGCAAGAGAGTTTGTGAAGAAAGACTTTATAGAACAGTATGAGCGCTCACTTTTTCCTCACCTAGGAACTTCTGTAGCGCAGACCAAATGGCGGACCTATCAAGACATAACTAGGGTAACACCCTGGGGTCAGCAGCACTTTCGTAACAATGTCCGCTTGGCCATGGTTATTGAAGCTTTGGGTTTGGGTCCCCGATACTACTGCGTCATGAGATCAAAACATCTTGGGTTTTCTGAGCGGATCTTCTTACTGGCGTGTTTTCTTCCTCATGAGAAGATATGCCTTTACCCCGTTTTTGGCTTACCTCTCAGAGGTCCTTTTGTTAGATCACCTCATACCACTAAGATAGGTGCAGCAATAACCAACAGAATTATTCCCATAGATGAGTTACCTTATACATGCGCAGCTTGTGAGTGCTACTTTTGTGATCATATGATGGACGGGCTTATGAAAGTGTAAAGAGTTCTTCTATCTTTACTGTATATGTTCCAAGAATGAATAAAGTTTAAATCTTGTTCTTGTCTTGACCCTTACTCTCTTTGAGATTTTTTTAATTGGTGATTAATCTTAATTAAAAAAATTATCTCAGTCTCATACTTGTGCATCTTGCGAAATTACCCCCAGTTCGTGAGATGAGGGCATCTCGCGTTTTTCAAGTGGGAGAGAATGTAAGATTCCTCCCCAGCCTCTCAAAATGCCCAGCATCTTCCCCTGTAATCAATCCCTCTTCAGAAATATAAAAGACTTGTTTCTAACTGTTTTAACCTAGAGAGAAAATATTCTAGAGAGAGAATATTCAAATTTTTAATATTTTTGGATAGAAAATTATCTCATCTTATTAAAATAAGTTCCCCTGAAACAGAAATTCAAAAAGAACTTTCCAATGTGCAATTGGAATTAATTGGAAATGGGTATAAAGGACCTTAGCCTAAGGGTCTAGATTTTCAAAAAAATTTGGATTATGGTCCAATTAAGGTTCCTATGGGCCAATAGCATCAATCCATGTGTAGGGAGGAGATAAATCCAATTTGTAAAAGAAGATACCCAAAAATGAGTAAATGCTCACATAAGATGAAGAGTTGAAAATGTACAAGGTTTATTAGTAAAAAACTATGAGCAATATTAAAAATATGAGATATTTTGGGTATCCAAAAATGAGTAAATGCTCACATAAGATGAAGAGTTGAAAATGTACAAGGTTTATTAGTAAAAAACTATGAGCAATATTAAAATGATTCCATTATGACACATATGTAAGGAAGGGGAGTTCTTTAAAGGAGGTGCATATTTCACATAAGATGAAGAGTTGAAAATGTTCAAGGTTTATTAGTAAAAAAAACTATGAGCAATATTAAAATGATTCCCTTATGACACATATGTAAGGAAGGGGAGTTCTTTAAAGGAGGTGCATATTTCACATAAGATGAAGAGTTGAAAATGTACAAGGTTTATTAGTAAAAAGAACTATGAGCAATATTAAAATGATTCCATTATGACACATATGTAAGGAAGGGGAGTTCTTTAAAGGAGGTGCATATTTCACATGCTTGAATGAGTTTTAAACTCATAAAAATTGAGATATTTCATCTCTCCTCTCTCCTCATTCAAGTCTAGTTCCAAAAAGTTAGCTTAACTGACCTAAAAATGGTCAAATATTGACTAAACTGATTTAGAAAATTCTAGAATCAGTTTGTTTGGTTAGGAGCTCAATTTTTCCTATAAATAGAAGCCTCCCCCTTGTTGAAAAAGATATAGTGTTTATGCATCGTTACTCTACTCCACCTAAGCCAAGAACTGTGAATTCATTTAATAATTCACTAGTTTTTGGAGCTTCCCTCTTTCTTCAATCCCCATTAGTGGCTCCATCAACATACTTAACCAATTGATTGGTTGGGGGCCTCTACCGTGAACAAAGAATCAAGCAATTTGTAAGGTAATTAGTGAATATTGATCTTTTCCATAATTTCTCAATGTTTCTCTCTTCTCAACCCCTCTCAAGCTTGAGAAGCTTAATTGGTATGGTTTTTTAAATGCTATTGAAGTTGATTGGTGAATAGTAGTGAAGAGTTACATAATTTAATAAATGCTATTGAAGTTAATTTCCATTTATGTTTAAATTCTAATGGTTTTTATGTAATTTCTCTCTCTCACTCAAGAAATGGTCATACTCATGACCCATTCTCAATCCTGATCAAGCTTTTCATAAAGCTTTTCCTTAACCCAAGATTAAGCTATGCTTGAGGCCAAATTAATGGCTTTTTTCTATGCTTTTAGTTTATGTATATTGATGATTCAATCCATTATGGATTAATGATCCAATTAGAGATCATTTTAATTATTTCCTTGATGATAAGCTTTATCCCTTAGAAAAATTGAGATTTATCAGTCATAGCAGCGGAGCTATGGCAAAATTTTTATAAAAATTATGCATAAAATAATTTCATTCAAAGAATAAAAAGAGGACTTCCTACCATATTCTAGGAATTATCATCCTAGATTAATTGAAAGATATTCATTATAATCATAGAGAAATTGATTTTTATATTATGCATAATTGATTTTCATGCATAGAGCTATGCATAAAAGATTATTATTTTAACATAAAAGTGTTACTTTTATCAAATTTTAATTTTCATGCATAGAAGTATGCATAAAGGATAATTTTTTTATATTAAAAGTGTTACTTTTATCATTTTTAATTTTCATGCATAGAAGTATGCATAAAAGATAATTTTTTTATATTAAAAGTGTTACTTTTATCATTTTTAATTTTCATGCATAGAAGTATGCATAAAGGATAAAATTTTTATATCAAAAGTGTTACTTTTATCATTTTTAATTTTCATGCATAGAAGTATGCATAAAGGATAATTTTTTTTATATCAAAAGTGTTACTTTTATCATTTTTATTTTCATGCATAGAAGTATGCATAAAGGAAAAATTTTTATATCAAAAGTGTTACTTTTATCATTTTTAATTTTCATGCATAGAAGTATGCATAAAGGATAATTTTTTTTTATCAAAAGTGTTACTTTTATCATTTTTAATTTTCATGCATAGAAGTATGCATAAAGGAAAAATTTTTATATCAAAAGTGTTACTTTTATCATTTTTAATTTTCATGCATAGAAGTATGCATAAAGAAAAACATTTTATATCAAAAGTGTTACTTTTATCATTTTTAATTTTCATGCATAGAAGTATGCATAAAGGATAATTTTTTATATCAAAAGTGTTACTTTTATCATTTTTAATTTTCATGTATAGAAGTATGCATAAAGGATAATTTTTTTATATCAAAAGTGTTACTTTTATCATATTGGATTTCATGCATAGAGGTATGTATAAAAGTCGATTATTTTATTATAAAAGTGTGACTTTTATCATAATTGAATTTCATGCAAAGAGGTATGCATAAAAGTTGATTATTTTATTGTAAGAGTGTTACTCTTATCATATTGGATTTCATGCATATAGGTATGCATAAAAGATATTCTTTTTATACTAAAAGTGTGATTTTCCTCATAAATGGATTTTATGCATAACTTAGATGCATAAAAGAAATTCTTTTATTCTAAAAGTGTAATTCCTACCAAATTGAATTTATGCATAAGAAGATGCATAAAAGATTGATTTTAATTTCGAAAGTGTTAGTCTCCTTAAATGGAATTTATGCATAAATAAATGTGTAGAGAAATCTTATATCAAATATAAGAATTCTCTTAAAAAAGATATGAAATGTGATAAGAGGTGATAAGAGGTGTATGAGATATGATAAGATTTGATAAGATGCTTATGAAATAAGTTAGGAGGTGATAAGATGAATTAAGATATGTATGGGATGAGGTAAGAAGTGTATGTGATAGGATAAGATGTATATGGGTTGTGATAGGGCGAAAATGGATGTACCCTGTAAAAGATTAGATGTGAAGGCATATGGGGTTATATGAATGGGAGAGTGGAAATGGATGTATGTATGTGGATGTGTGGATGTGGAGATGGGAGTGTGGATGTATGAATGTGAAAATGGACGTATGCATGAAGATGTATATGCATAGATGTGAATGTGGATGTAGATGTGGATGTATAGATGTGAATGTGAATGTGGATGTATGCATGAGGATGTATATGCATAGATGTGAATGTGGATGTATAGATGTGAATGGGAATGTGGATGTGGATGTATGTGAATGTGGATGTAGAGGTGAATGTGGAATGTGGATGTGGATGTATGTATATATGTGGATGTAGATGTGGATGTATAGATGTGAACGGGAATGTGGATGTGGATGTATGTGAATGTGGATGTAGATGTGGATGTATAGATGTGAATGTGGAATGTGGATGTGGATGTATGTATGTATGTGGATGTAGATGTGGATGTATAGATGTGAATGGAAATGTGGATGAGGATGTATGTATGTATATGGGTGGGAATGGGAATGTGGAATGTGAATGGGAATGTGGATGTGGATGTATGTATGTATGTGGATGTGGATGTATGAAGAGGACGTGATAGTGGATGTATGCATGTGGGTGTGGATGTATGGATGTGGATATGGATGTGTATGTATGAATGTGGATATGGGATGTGGATGTATAAATGAGGATGTGAAAATGGAGGTAAGCATGTAGATGTGGATGTATGGATGTGAATGTGGATGTGGATGTGGATGTATGGATGTGGATATGGATGTGAATATATGATATGTGATGTGAAGGAATCTGAAGTGAAGAGATGGAAAATGATGTGATTGGATGAGTACATATATAAATGGAATGTGGAATAAGTAATGTGGATTAATGAGGGATAATGTGGAAAAATGAGAGTTAATATAGAAACTGTATTTGTAAACTGTTGTAAATGCTGTTTGTAAATGGCTGTTTTATGTCAAGAATGCTGGGGAAGCATTTTGACCGTCTTGTGATTAAGGTCGTGGAGACCTAACTGTTAAAGTTGCAACTGCTGACGGAGAGTCATTGGAGGACGTCTCGCGTAGCAAGGTCGGCCGAGGTCTTGACCAGCCTCGGTTCGATTAAAAATGGTGAGCTTTCGGTACGGTGGATGAGGGACCAAGGAAGCGGCCTATGAGTGAAGCGCTAGGTCACCTGCGAAGGATCCTAGAGGGTGCTGACCATACGGTGCTCGGGCTCTGGGTCGCCCAGGATACCCACACGTGCGTCGAGGAAGATATTGGAACAAGGAGTAAGAGTTGTTTTGTGAAACCGGGCATGGATCTGGTTGATTGACCTTGCTGGTCTTCAATGGATGAGTCCATGGCTCTTTATATGGATGAGTCCATGGCTCTTTATATGGATCTGTTGGTTGATCTTGTTGATCTTCAACGAGAGTCCATCTTGATTTTTATAAGTGATTATATTGCCAAGTATTATGGGCTAGGAACTATTGAAAAGGCCCCTGTGTGGACAGGTGGTGAGCGTTCTAGTTGCCAATGTTGCCATAGATACTCTGATGAAGGAATGATGGGAAATTATGAATCAACCGGATAAATTGGAAGACTGTGATCAGTGGTACTATGGTCTCATTAAAGGATTGTTTTAAAGTTAGCTGATGCTAAGAAAAAGGTAATTTCATATTGGGTGTGTAAGTGGTGTGGCTAGTTTTATGTTTGCTTGAACTTCCGGCTAGGGGGCCTTGGAACTCTTTTCCTTGGTACCCGGGACAAAACCTAACCAAATTCCAAATTGGATCCCATCACTACAGTGGTTGGGCGGTTGGCTAACCCATGGGATCGGATGGGGTTAGGCTGGACTGATGGATCCGTAAATCGAGACTCAATTTCTGTTATTACGATAGATAAAGTAAATCCCGGATAGTAATTGTTCTATGGATAGGAATCAACGGCTGTGCCTCTTGATGGGGAAAAAAGCGTTGATCCCAATGATCCAAGTGCAAGTTTCTTCCTTGATCCGATCGAGTATCTTTATAGGTGCAGTCGGATCAGCGTGATCAGTAATGATCTCGACTACGTTAGAGTAAAAAGTTATCTTGGTGGAATCGCCCGTGCTTTCCGGGTAAGGGAAGTTTTTCCGGGTTCGGTTTTGGAAAAACCGACGGATTAGTCTCTTGTCTGGATATCCGTGGACGAGGCCCCGAGTGTGGGTCCCTACCCCGCGCATGAAGTGCTACTTCCGCTGCTAGTACCCCGAATCCGTCGCATGGTGGGGACAGGGATCTCACAGCGGCCTTGACGATGAGGTGCATGTCCCGTAGTAGGGATGTAGAGGCTGGAATGTTGCATTATAGATCATCGCGGCAGTATAAAGGCAGTATAAAGGAAAAGACTAAGAAAGCTGGTTTGGCTTGTATGGAATTGATTCATGTATAAACTTTTTTTATAGAGCTTGTACAACTTTGGCATTATTATACTGTGAAAAAAGGCTGTTTTAACGAACCTTGTGAAAAGGGCCTTAATTAAGAAATATGTTTATTTATGTCAAACAGTTTGGTAGGATTAATTAGAAAACAAATTGACACATGAAAAGGGAGGAAAGTGGGAGGATGGAAAGCCTCGAGATGATGGCACCATCCTATGACGGCGGGTGGACCCGATTAGTCAGGTAGCTTTCCAACAAATTAAATGAAATCCCTATGTTAGATAAATAGGTTGCCCAAATTATGATCAATTAATTACCCTATGGGTAATTTGAGTTTTAGAAGACCACGCTCCCCGTGCGGGATAGGACTAGGTCTTACCTACAAATCGTATCCTTGAATCTTTACATGGTCAAAGTGTCCCCACGAGTAGGAAATTTTCTCACAGCTAGGACTTAGTAGACTATCTTAAGTGTTTCCCCTATTTTAGAAGGAAGGAACCTTACAATTAGTATCCAAGCAAAGGCTAACTATCAAGGCATTAAAACAAGTGATTGTTTGTCATATGAGGATGAATCAATCATCTCTACTGGCCATAGAAATGGTTTTAATATCCTCACATGTTGAGACAATCATCCCTATAAAATTATGCTTGTATCTTGGGGGTGCACAGGCAAGATACTTGTTCAATAAATTTGAATAATAGGATTGGGGAGGAGACCTTTTGAGGATAAAAAACATAGGGTGATCAAATTAAGAAACTAGTGGAGACTCAATAACTAGAAGGATAGACCGAAACTTTGTTTAGAGAAATTTTCAAGATATATCTCATTAACTCGCATATTATAAATTATTAAGATTATAACTCCATTAAGGTTTGACTAGTTGGCGTATGAATGCCAGCCATTGGATGCTTTACACTAGGATGATCGTCCAAGATCTTGAGCCCATCTCAGACAAACATGGGTCTAACTTGGCATGTGTAATTCCCAGAGGATCATGCTATTAGATGTGTTAATCCCAAGATACTAGATGTGTCATTTTTAAAATACTAATCATCTCAGATGTGTTAATCTTTGGATGTGTCAATCCCAAGGCACTAGATGTGTAATTCCTAATAAAATAATGAAGATCTCAATGTATTAATCCAGAGTGCCCTCAGATGTGGTGCTATGATAAGTATTCGATAGTTTTAAACTTTTTATGGATACAAGGAAAGAATAAAGTTGACTGTTGCATGTCAAAATCATAAGAAATGCCGAATCAGCTGGAAGCACTATTGTCAATCTAACCACTCGAACCATAATCAGTTATGGGATGCCATGAAAGTACACCTTCGTGAAAGGTTTTGTCCTCCAAGATTTTGAGAGGATAAAATGAATGAATTTTTGGAGCTAACCCAAGAAGGGAAGACCCTAGAAGAATACCACCCAAATCTTGCTAAAACTTCTTCGATTAGCTCCAGAGATGGATGCATAAGCCCACCGTAGTGTGTAGACATCCCTCTGAGGGGGGCAGGAGGATTGAGCGACGGAGCCTGAGAGGGCGACGGGTGGGGCTTGAGTCCTTGCCAGCGCGGCCGACGAGGAGGTGTATGGTCCCATAGGGTTTTGCCTAGCAGCAAATGTAGAGGCTGGAAGGTCGAATTCTAGATCATCGACAGTATAAAGAAAAAGAATAAGAGAGCCGGTTTAGCTTGTATATGGAATTGATTTATGTATAATTTTTTTTTATAAATCTTGCATGTCCTTGGCATTATTGTATTGTAGAAAAAGGTTGTTTTAACAAACCTTGTGATGAGAAGGGCCTTAATTAAGGAACATGTTTATTTATGTCCAACAGTGTGGTAGTAGGATTAATTAGAAAATAAATCGACGCGTGAGTAGGGTGGAAAGTGGGAGGATGGAATGCCCTGACGACACCATCCTACGGAGGACGGGTGGACCCAATTTCGGGTAGCTTTCCAACAGATTAAGTGAAAGCCCTACACTATATAAATAGGTTCTCGGCGGGCAACACTATTCTAGGAGACTAGGCCAATGGGCAGCTGTGCCTTGCATGGATGAGGAAAAAACTGATGTCTCCAGGAATCAAGATTAGTAGTTGCCCAAATCATGATCAATTACCCTTTGGGTAATTTTAATTTTAAAGAACCACGCTCTCCCTGCGGGATAGGTCTAGGTCTTACCTATGAATCATATCCTTGAATCTTTACATGGTCAAGGTGCGACAAGTAGGAAATTTTCTCTGAGATAAGACTTCGTAGACTATCTTAAGTGTTTCTGCTATTTTGGAAGGGGGAGCATTACAATCGGTATCAGAGCAAAGGCTAACTTTATCAAGGGATTAAAACAAGTGATTGTTTGTCATATGAGGATGAATCAATCATATCTTCTGGCCATAGAAATGGTTTGAATATTCTAACATGTTGAGACAATCATCCTATAAATTTGTGCTTGTATCTTGGGGGTGCACGCGCAAGATATTTGTACAATAAATTTGAGAAATAAGATTGGGGAGGAAACCTTTTGAGGAAATAAAACATAGGGTGATCAAATTAAGACACCAGTGAGAGACTGAATGACTAGAAGGATAGACTGAAACTTTGTTTAGAGAAATTTTCAGGATATATCTCAGTAATTTGCATATTATAAATTATTAAGATTAGAACTCCATTAAGGTTTGAATAGTTGACGTATGAATGCCATCCATTGGATGCTTTACACTAGGATGATCGTCCAAGATCTTGAACCCATCTCAGACAAACATGGGTCTAACTTGGGATGTGTAATTCCTAGAGGATCATGCTATTAGATGTGTTAATCCCAAGATATTAGATGTGTAATTTTTAGAAAACTAATCGTCTCAGATGTGTTAATCTTGATAATCTTTGGATGTGTCAATCTCAAGGCCCCAGATGTGTAATTCTTAAAAAAATGAAGATCTCAGATATATTAATCACGAGTGCCTTCAGATGTGGTGCGATGATAAGTATTTGATAGTTTTGAACTTTCTAAAAGAAGAAAGTTCACCCTTGCTCGTCTAAAAATCATAAGTTCATCCTTTCATGTGCGGATACAACCTTGTGAAAAGGGCTTTAATTAAGGAATATGTTTATTTATGTCAAACAGTTTGGTGGGATTAATTAGAAAATAAATTGATGCATGAGTAGGGTGGAAAGTGGGAGGATGGAAAGCCTCGAGACGGCACCATCCTCCTACAGACGGGTGGACCCGATTAGTCAGGTAGCTTTTAACAGATTAAGTGAAAGCCCTATGCTAGATAAATAGGTTATGGGGAAACTCTATTCTAGGAGACTAGGCCAACGGGCGGCTGTGCCTTGCATGGATGGGGAAGAAAGCGTTGTCTCTAGATTAGTAGTTGCCCAAATATGATCAATTACCCTATGGGTAATTTGACTTTTAGAAGACCACGCTCCCCCTGTGGGATAGGACTAGGTCATACCTACAAATCGTATCATTGAATCTTTACATGGTCAAGGTGTCAACGAGTAGGAAATTTTCTCCAAGAGCTAAGACTTAGTATCTTAAGTGTTTGCCCTATTTTGGAAGTGGGGAACCTTACAATTAGTATCAGAGCAAAGGCTAAATATAAAGGGATTAAAACAAGTGATTGTTTGTCATATGAGGATGAATCAATCATCTCTACTGGCCATAGAAATGGTTTTAATATCCTTACATGTTGTTGTCTAAAAATCATAAGAAATGCAAAATTGGTTGGAAGCATTGTTGTCAATCTAACCGCTCGAACCAGAATGAGTTATGGGATGCCATGAAAGTACACCTTGGTGAATGGTTTTTTCCTCCACGATTTCGAGAGGATAAAATGAATGAATTTTTGGAGATAACCCAAGAAGGGAAGACCCTGGAAGAATACCACCAAAATCTTGCTAAAACTTCTCGATCGAATTAGCTCCAGAGATGGATGAGGTAACTCTTCTCCACCAACGATTCATTTGGAAGCTTATTCTACCTTTGAATAACATGTCAAGAATGCACTATGATAAAGTTTTTTTATGTAGAGGGTGTCGAGAAGGACATGAGTTCTTCTATGTTATCAAGAAGAGGTCCCCTAATTTTCAAGAGGAATGTCAAGCCCACCCTTGGCTAGTATAAGGAATCATGAGCTAGAGTAAAATTAGGTCAAGAAATAGGAATAACAAGGTTAAAGATAATCGAATTCAACAAGTATTTCTATGAGTAAATAGAAGAGGATTGGTGCAAGATTCATGTGAAGTAATGTACATGATGAATAGAGGTCTTCTAGAAGACGATACTAAGATTATGCAATTGCTATCATACGTTAGATTTCGTAAAGGATTATTCCCTTACGTTTTTCCATGACAAATTATTAAGGACCATATTACATGGGGATATAGAATAAGGAATTCGTAAGGAAGGATTATGATTTTTTTAATAAAAAGGTTCATATTGCATGAGAGGTATAATGGATGCGTGAACTTAGGATAATAAGGCCAATGAACTTTAGACTAAAAAAGACCATTTGGGAGCAGAACAAAACGAGCCAAACACATGAAATAAGGGACTTTTTAGGAACAATTTTTAGATAAAAGAAGATTTCTAACTAGTGGGGGGACACCACTTTTGGAAGAGAGAGGAGGATTTACTTAGATACTGTCCTAGCTCGCGAGATGAGGACATCTCGAATCTTTTAAGTGGGGGGAGATTGTAAGGTCCCTTCAGAGTCATGTATGTGTCTCTTTTAATATAGATTTCAAGAACGAAAGAGAGTGCACTTAGAGAAGAGTGAGGCAATAAGGCTAGAAACATTAGGAAAGTAATAGAGTAAAATAGAAGCTCCAAAAATCCTAAAAGAAATAAGAAGACAAGAATAGTTCTTGTGCTTATGTAGCTGGATGGTAGAGACATTAGTAAGGCCCGGAGTCGGCCCACGGTATGTATCCCTCATACCATTGGGAGAATGAGGTTCTCCGATTGAGGCGAGTGATTGTGATGCTGTCTACTTTTGAGGGCCCAAGCTAGTGTGGTGAATAAGCCCACCCTAGTGTGTAGACATCCCTCTGAGGGGCAAGAGGATCGAGCAACGGAGCCTGAGAGGGCGACAGGCCGCCGGCTTGCATCCTCGTGGTGGCGAGCGTGGCCTCGACGATGAGGTGCATGTCCCGTGGTAGTAGGGATGTAAAGGCTGGAAGGTTGGAGTCTAGATCATCGGTAGTATAAAGGAAAAGAATAAGAGAGCCGGTTTGGCTTGTATGGAATTGATTCATGTATAAACTTTTTTTATAAAGCTTGTACAACTTTGGCATTACTGTACTGTGAAAAAAGACTATTTTAACGAACCTTGTGAAAAGGGCCTTAATTAAGGAATATGTTTATTTATGTTAACAAACAGTTTGGTAGGATTAATTAGAAAACAAATTGACGCATGAGTAGGGTGGAAAGTGGGAGGATGGAAAGCCTCGAGATGATGGCACCATCCTACAACGGCGGGTGGACCCGATTAGTCAGGTAGCTTTCCAACAAATTAAGTGAAAGCCCTATGTTAGATAAATAGGTTGCCCGAATTATGATCAATTAATTACCCTATGGGTAATTTGAGTTTTAGAAGACCACGCTTCCCGTGCGGTCTTACCTACAAATCGTATCCTTGAATCTTTACATGGTCAAGGTGTCCACGAGTAGGAAATTTTCTCCCAGCTATGACTTAGTAGACTATCTTAAGTGTTTTCCCTATTTTAGAAGGGAGGAACCTTACAATTAGTATCCAAGCAAAGGCTTAACTATCAAGGGATTAAAACAAGTGATTGTTTGTCATATGAGGATGAATCAATCATCTCTACTGGCCATAGAAATGGTTTTAATATCCTCACATGTTGAGACAATCATCCCTATAAAATTGTGCTTGTATCTTGGGGGTGCACAGGCAAGATACTTGTTCAATAAATTTGAATAATAGGATTGGGAAGGAAACCTTTTGAGGATAAAAAACATAGGGTGATCAAAGAAACTAGTGGAGACTCAATAACTAGAAGGATAGACCGAAACTTTATTTAGAGAAATTTTCAGGATATATCTCATTAACTCGCATAATGTAAATTATTAAGATTATAACTCTATTAAGGTTTGAATAGTTGGCGTATGAATGCCATCCATTGGATGCTTTACACTAGGACGATCGTCCAAGATCTTGAGCCCATCTCAGACAAACACATGGGTCTAACTTGGGATGTGTAATTCCCAGAGGATCATGCTATTAGATGTGTTAATCCCTCGTTAATCCCAAGATACTAGATGTGTCATTTTTAAAATACTAATCATCTCAGATGTGTTAATCTTTGGATGTGTCAATCCCAAGGCACTAGATGTGTAATTCTTAAGAAAAATGAAGATCTTAATGTATTAATCCAGCATGCCCTCAGATGTGGTGCTATGATAAGTATTTGATAGTTTTGAACTTTTCATGGATACAAGGAAAGATGAAAGTTGACCGTTGCATGTCAAAATCATACGAAATGCCAAATCAGTTGGAAGCACTATTGTCAATCTAGCCACTCGAACCATAATCAGTTATGGGATGCCATGAAAGTACACCTTTGTGAAAGGTTTTGTCCTCCAGGATTTTGAGAGGATAAAATGAATGAATTTTTGGAGCTAACCCAAGAAGGGAAGACTTTGGAAGAATACCACCAAAATCTTGCTAAAACTTCTTCGATTAGCTCCAGAGATGGATGAATAAGCCCACCGTAGTGTGTAGACATCCCACTGAGGGGCAGGAGGATTGAGCGGCGACGGAGCCTGAGAGGACGACAGGCGGGCTTGAGTCCTTGCCAACGCGGCCGATGACAAGGAGGTGTATGGTCCCATAGGGTTTTGCCCAGCAGAATGTAGAGGCTGGAAGGCCGAATTCTAGGTCATCGGTAGTATAAAGGAAAAGAATAAGAGAGCCGGTTTAGCTTGTATATGGAATTGATTCATGTATAAACATTTTTTTATAAATCTTGTAATTCCTTGGCATTATTGTATCATGAAAAAAGGTTGTTTTAAAAGGAACCTTGTGATGACAAGGGCCTTAATTAAGGAACATGTTTATTTATGTCCAACAATGTGGTAGGATTAATTAGAAAACAAATAGACACGTGAGTAGGGTGGAAAGTCGGAGGATAGAATGCCCTGACGAC
The DNA here is from genome assembly GCF_041138505.1 of Cibotium barometz. NCBI lineage: Eukaryota > Viridiplantae > Streptophyta > Polypodiopsida > Cyatheales > Cibotiaceae > Cibotium > Cibotium barometz. The sequence continues at coordinate 17,587,507 of NC_141098.1, read as the reverse complement.
ACCATCCTACGGAGGACGGGTGGACCCAATTAGTCGGGTAGCTTTCCAAGAGATTAAGTGAAAGCCCTATGCTAGATAAATAGGTTCTCGGGCAACACTATTCTAGGAGACTAGGCCAACGGGCAGCTGTGCCTTGCATGGATGAGGAAAAAAGTGATGTCTCCAGGAATCAAGATTAGTAGTTGCCCAAAACATGATCAATTACGCTTTGGGTAATTTGACTTTTAAAGAACCACGCTCTCCCTGCGGGATAAGTCTAGGTGTTACCTACGAATCTTATCCTTGAATCTTTACATGGTCAAGGTGCGACGAGTAGGAAATTTTCTCTGAGATAAGACTTCGTAGACTATCTTAGGTGTTTCCACTATTTTGGAAGGGGGAGCATTACAAAATCGATATCAGAGCAAAGGCTAACTCTAGCAAGGGATTAAAACAAGTGATTGTTTGTCATATGAGGATGAATCTATCATATCTTCTGGCCATAGAAATGGTTTGAATATTCTAACATGTTGAGACAATCATCCTATAAATTTGTGCTTGTATCTTGGGGGTGCACGCGCAAGATATTTGTACAATACATTTGAGAAATAAGATTGGGGAGGAAACCTTTTGAGGAAATAAAACATAGGGTGATCAAATTAAGAAACCAGTGAGAGACTGAATGACTAGAAGGATAGACTGAAACTTTGTTTAGAGAAATTTTCAGGATATATCTTAGTAATTTGCATATTATAAATTATTAAGATTAGAACTCCATTAAGGTTTGAATAGTTGACGTATGAATGCCATCCATTGGATGCTTTACACTAGGATGATCGTCCAAACGAGCCAAACACATGAAATAGGGAACTTTTTAGGAACAATTTTTAGATAAAAGAAGATTTCTAACTAGTGGGGGGACACCACTTTGGAAGAGAGAGGATGATTTACTTAGATACTGTCCTAGCTCGTGAGATGAGGACATCCGAATCTTTTAAGTGGGGGGGAGATTGTAAGGTCCCTTCGGAGTCATGTATGTGTCTCTTTTAATATAGATTTCAAGAAGAAAAGAGAGTGCACTTAGAGAAGAGTGAGCCAATCAGACTAGAAACATTAGGAAAGTAATAGAGTAAAAATAGAAGCTCCAAAAATCCTAAAAGAAATAAGAAGACAAGAATAGTTCTTGTGCTTGTGTAGCCGGACGGCAGAGACGTTAGTAAGGACCAGAGTCGGCCCTTTGTATGTATCTCTTATACCATTGGGAGAATGAGGTTCTCTGATTGAGGCGAGTGATTGTGATGCTGTCTACTTTTGAGGGCCCAAGCTAGTGCGGTGAATAAGCCCATCCTTGTGTGTAGACATCCCTCTGAGGGATGGGAGGATCGAGCGATGGAGCCTAAGCGGGCGACAGGTCGGCTTGCATCCTTGTGTGGTGACGATGAGGTGCATGTCCCGTAGTAGTAGGGATGTAGAGGCTCGAAGGTTGGATTCTAGATCATCGGCAGTATAAAGGAAAAGAATAAGAGAGTCGGTTTGGCTTGTATGGAATTGATTCATGTATAAACTTTTTTTATAAAGCTTATACAACTTTGGCATTATTGTACTGTGAAAAAAGGTTGTTTTAACGAACCTTGTGAAAAGGGTCTTAATTAAGGAATATGTTTATTTATGTCAAACAGTTTGGTAGGATTTATTAGAAAACAAATTGACGCATGAGTAGGGTGGAAAGTGGGAGGATGGAAAGCCTCGAGATGATGGCACCATCCTACAACGGCAGGTGGACAGGTAGCTTTCCAACAAATTAAGTGAAAGCCCTATGTTAGATAAATAGGTTGCCCAAATTATGATCAATTAATTACCCTATGGGTAATTTGAGTTTTAGAAGACCACGCTCCCCGTGCGGGATAGGACTAGGTCTTACCTACAAATCGTAAGTATTTAATAGTTTTGAACTTTTCATGGATACAAGGAAAGAAGAAAGTTGACCGTTGCATGTCAAAATCATAAGAAATGCCGAATTAGTTGGAAGCACTATTGTCAATCTAACCACTCGAACCATAATCAATTATGGGATGCCATGAAAGTACACCTTCATGAAAGGTTTTGTCCTCTAGGATTTTGAGAGGATAAAATGAATGAATTTTTGGAGCTAACCCAAGAAGGGAAGATCGTGGAAGAATACCACCAAAATCTTAAACTTCTTCGATTAGCTCCAGAGATGGATGAATAAGCCCACCGTAGTGTCTAGACATCCCTTTGAGGGGTAGGAGGATTGAGCAACGGAGCCTGAGAGGGCGACAGGCGGGCTTGAGTCCTTGCCAATGCGGCCGACGATGACGAGGTGTATGGTCCCATAGGGTTTTGCCTAGCAGCATGTAGAGGCTGGAAGGCCGAATTCTAGATCATCGGCAGTATAAAGGAAAAGAATAAGAGAGCCGGTTTAGCTTGTATGGAATTGATTCATGTATAAATTTTTTTTATAAATCTTGCAAGTCCTTGGCATTATTGCATTGTGGAAAAAGGTTGTTTTAACGAACCTTGTGATGAGAAGGGCCTTCATTAAGGAACATGTTTATTTATGTCTAGGATTAATTAGAAAACAAATCGACGCGTGAGTAGGGTGGAAAGTGGGAGGATGGAATGCCTAGATGACACCATCCTACGGAGGACGGGTGGACCCAGTTATTCGAGTAGCTTTCCAACAGATTAAGTGAAAGCCCTAAGCTAGATAAATAGGTTCTCGGGTAACACTATTCTAGGAGACTAGGCCAACGGGCACCTGTGCCTTGCATGGATGAGGAAAAAAGTGATGTCTCCAGGAATCAAGATTAGTAGTTGCCCAAATCATGATCAATTACGCTATGGGTAATTTGACTTTTAAAGGACCATGCTCTCCCTACGGGATAGGTCTAGGTCTTACCTACAAATCGTATCCTTGAGTCTTTACATGGTCAAGGTGCGACGAGTAGGAAATTTTCTCCGAGATTAAACTTCGTAGACTATCGTAAGTGTTTTGGAAGGGTGAGCATTACAATCGGTATCAGAGCAAAGGCAAACTCTATCAAGGGATTAAAACAAGTGATTGTTTGTCATATGAGGATGAATCAATCATATCTTCTGACCATAGAAATGGATTGAATATTCTCACATGTTGAGACAATCATCTTATAAAATTGTGCTTGTATCTTGGGGGTGCACGTGCAAGATATTTGTACAATAAATTTGAGAAATAAGATTGGGGAGGAAACCTTGTGATTGAGAAAAAAAACATAGGGTGATCAAATTAAGAAACCAGTGAGAGACTGAATGACTAGAAGGATAGACTGAAACTTTGTTTAGAGAAATTTTTAGGATATATCTCATTAATTTTTATATTATAAATTATTAAGATTAGAACTCCATTAAGGTTTGAATAGTTGACGTATGAATGCCATCCATTGGATGCTTTACACTAGGATGATCGTCCAAGATCTTGAACCCATCTCAGACAAACATGGGTCTAACTTGGGATGTGTAATTCCTAGAGGATCATGCTATTAGATGTGTTAATCCCAAGATACTAGATGTGTAATTTTTAAATACTAATCGTCTGAGACGTGTTAATCCTGATAATCTTTGGATGTGTCAATCCCAAGGCCCCAGATGTGTAATTCTTAAAAAAAATGAAGATCTCAGATATATTAATCTGGAGTGCCTTCAGATGTGGTGCTATGATAAGTATTTGATAGTTTTGAACTTTCTGAAAGAAGAAAGTTCACCCTTGCTCGTCTAAAAATCATAAGTTCACCCTTTCATGTGCGAATACAACCTTGTGAAAAGGGCATAAATTAAGGAATATGTTTACTTCTATCAAACAATTTGGTGGGATTAATTAGAAAATAAATTGACACCACGTGAGTAGGGTGGAAAGTGGGAGCATGCCGAAGCCTCGAGACGGCACCATCCTCCTACGGACGGGTGGACCCGATTAGTCAGGTATCTTTCCAACAGATTAAGTGAAAGCCCTATGCTAGATAAAAAGGTTGTGGGGAAACTCTATTCTAGGAGACTAGGCCAACGGGCGGCTGTGCCTTGCATGGATGGGAAAGAAAGCATTGTCTCTAGGAATCAAGATTAGTAGTTGCCCAAATTATGATCAATTCCCCTATGGGTAATTTGACTTTTAAAAGACCACGCTCTCCCTGTGGGATAGGACTAGGTGATACCTACAAATTGTATCCTTGAATCTTTCATTGGTCAAAGTGTCGATGAGTAGAAAATTTTCTCCAAGAGCTAAGACTTAGTAGACTATCTTAAGTGTTTGCCCTATTTTGGAAGAGGGGAACCTTACAATTACTATCAAGGGATTAAAACAAGTGATTGTTTGTCATATGAGGATGAATCAATCATCTCTACTGGCCATAGAAATGGTTTTAATATCCTTACATGTCGTCTACAAATCATAAGAAATGCAAAATTGGTTGGAAGCATTGTTGTCAATCTAACCACTCGAACCAGAATGAGTTATGGGATGCCATGAAAGTACACCTTCATGAAAGGTTTTTTCCTTCACCATTTTGAGAGGATAAAATGAATGAATTTTTGGAGATAACCCAAGAAGGGAAGACCCTGGAAGAATACCACCAAAATCTTGCTAAAACTTCTCCGATTAGCTCCAGAGATGGATGAGGTAACTCTTCTCCACCAACGATTCATTTGGAAGCTTAATCTACCTTTGAATAACTTCGTCAAGAATGCAAAACCATCCTCCTCTATTTCAAAAGCCATAATTATAGCCAGAGACTATGATAAAGTTTTTTTATGTAGAGGGTGTCGAGAAGGACATGAGTTCTTCCATGTTAATCAAGAAGAGGTCCCCTAATTTTCAAGAGGAACATCAAGCCCACCCTTGGCTAGTAAAGGAATCATGAGCTAGAGTAAAATTAGGTCAAGAAATAGGGATAACAAGGTCAAAGATAATCGAATTCAACAAGTATTTCTATGAGTAAATAGAAGAGGATTGGTGCAAGATTCATGTGAAGTAGTGTACATGATGAATAGAGGTATTCTAGAAGATGATACTAAGATTATGCAATTGCTATCGTAGGTTAGATTTCGTAAAGGATTATTTCCTTACGTTTTTCCATGACAAATTATTAAGTATCATATTACATGGGGATATAGAATAAAGAATTCGTATAAGGAAGGATTATGATTTTTTTATGTATGAGAGGTATAATGGATGCATGAACTTAGGATAATAAGGCCAATTAACTTTAGACTAATAAAGACCATTTGGGGGCACAACAAAACGAGCCAAACACACGAAATAAAAGGGACTTTTTAGGAACAATTTTTAGATAAAATAAGATTTCTAACTAGTGGGGGGACACCACTTTGGAAGAGAGAGGAGGATTTATTTAGATACTATCTCAGCTCGCGAGATGAGGACATCTCAAATCTTTTAAGTGGGGGGGAGATTGTAAGGTCCCTCCGAAGTCATGTATGTGTCTCTTTTAATATAGATTTCAAGAAGGAAAGAGAGTGCACTTAGAGAAGAGTAAGGCAATAAGGCTAGAAACATTAAGAAAGTAATAGAGTAAAAATAGTAGCTCCAAAAATCCTAAAAGAAATAAGAAGACAAGAATAGTTCTTGTGCTTGTGTAGCCGGATGGCAGAGACGTTAGTAAGGCCCGCAGTCGGCCCATGGTATGTATCCCTCATACCATTGGGAGAATGAGGTTCTCCGATTGAGGCGAGTGATTGGGATGCTGTCTACTTTTGAGGGCCCAGTCTAGTGCGGTGAACTAGCCCACCCTAGTGTGTAGACATCCCTCTGAGGGGCGGGAGGGTCAACCGATGGAGCCTGAGAGGGCGACAGGCTGGCTTGCATCCTTGTGGTGGCAAGCGCGGCCTTGACAATGAGGTGCATGTCCCATAGTAGGGATATAGAGGCTGGAAGGTTGGATTGTAGATCATCCGCAGTATAAAGGAAAAGAATAAGAGAGCCGGTTTGGCTTGTATGGAATTGATTTTTGTATAAATTTTTTTTATAAAGCTTGTATAACTTTGGCATTATTGTACTGTGAAAAAAGGTTGTTTAACGACCTTGTGAAAAGGGCCTTAATAAAGGAATATGTTTATTTATGTCAAACAGTTTGGTAGGATTAATTAGAAAACAAATTGACACGTGAGTAGGGTGGAAAGTGGGAGGATGGAAAGCCTCGAGGAGATGATGGCACCATCCTCCTACGACGGCGGGTGGACCTGATTAGCCAGGTAGCTTTCCAACAAATTAAGTGAAAGCCCTATGTTAGATAAATAGGCTGCCCAAATTATAATCAATTAATTACCCTATGGGTAATTTGAGCTTTAGAAGACCACGCTCCCCGTGTGGGATAGGACTAGGTCTTACCTACAAATTGTATCCTTGAATCTTTACATGGTCAAGGTGTCCATGAGTAGGAAATTTTCTCCAAGCTAAGACTTAGTAGACTATCTTAAGTGTTTCCCCTATTTTAGAAGGGAGGAACCTTACATTTAGTATCCAAGCAAAGGCTAACTATCAAGGGATTAAAACAGGTGATTGTTTGTCATATGAGGATGAATCAATCATCTCTACGGGCCATAGAAATGGTTTTAATATCCTCACATGTTGAGACAATCATCCCTATGAAATTGTGCTTGTATCTTGAGGGTGCTCAGGCAAGATACTTGTACAATAAATTTGAATAATAGGATTGGGGAGGAAACCTTTTGAGGATAAAAAACATAGGGTGATCAAATTAAGAAACTAGTGGAGACTGAATAACTAGAAGGATAGACCGAAACTTTGTTTAGAGAAATTTTTAGGATATATCTCATTAACTCGCATATTATAAATTATTAAGATTATAACTCCATTAAGGTTTGAATAGTTGGCGTATGAATGCCATCCATTGGATGCTTTACACTAGGACGATCATCCAAGATCTTGAGCCCATCTCAGACAAACATGGGTCTAACTTGGGATGTGTAATTCCCAGAGGATCATGCTATTAGATGTATTAATCCCAAGATACTAGATGTGTCACTTTTAAAATACTAATCATCGCAGATGTGTTAATCTTTGGATGTGTCAATCCCAAGGCACTAGATGTGTAATTCTTTTAAAAAAAATGAAGATCTCAGATGTATTAATCCAAAGTGCCCTCAGATGTGGTGCTATGATAAGTATTTGATAGTTTTGAACTTTTCATGGATACAAGAAAAGAAGAAAGTGGACCGTTGCACGTCAAAATCATAAGAAATGCCGCATTAGTTGGAAGCACTATTGTCAATCTAACCACTCAAATCATAATCAGTTATGGGATGCCATGAAAGTACACCTTCATGAAAGGTTTTGTCCTCCAGGATTTTTAGAGGATAAAACAAATGAATTTTTGGAGCTAACCCAAGAAGGGAAGACGGTGGAAGAATACCATTAAAATCTTGCTAAAACTTCTTCGAGTAGCTCTAGAGATTGATGAATAAGCCCACCGTAGTGTGTAAACATCCCTCTGAGGGGTAGGAGGATTGAGCAACGGAGCTAAGAGGGCGACAGGAAGGCTTGAGTCCTTGCCAGCACGGTAGACGACAAGGTGTATGGTCCCATAAGGTTTTGCCAGCAGCATGTAGAGACTGGAAGGCTGAATTCTAGATCATCGGCAGTATAAAGGAAAACAATAAGAGCACCGATTTAGCTTGTATGGAATTGATTCATCTATAAACTTTTTTTTATAAATCTTACAAGTCCTTGGCATTATTGTATTGTGAAAAAAGGCTGTTTTAATGAGCCTTGTGATGATGAGAAGGCCCTTAGTTAAGGAACATGTTTATTTATGTCAAACATTGTGGTAGGATTAATTAGAAAACGCGTGAATAGGGTGGAAAAAGGGAGGATGGAATGCCCTGACGACACCATCCTACGGAGGATGGGTGGACCCAATTAGTTGGGTAGCTTTCCAACAGATTAAGTGAAAGCCCTATGCTAGATAAATAGGTTCTCGGGCAACACTATTCTAGGAGACTAGGCCAATGGGCAGCTATGCCTTGCATGGATGAGGAAAAAAGTGATGTCTCCAGGAATCAAGATTAGTAGTTGCCCAAATCATGATCAATTATGCTATGGGTAATTTGACTTTTAAAGAACCACGCTCTCCCAATGGGATAGGTCTAGGTCGTACCTACAAATTGTATCCGCCGTGAATCTTTACATGGTCGAGGTGCGACAAGTAGGAAATTTTTTCTAAGATAAGACTTCGTAGACTATCTTAAGTGTTTCCGCTATTTTGGAAGGGGGAGCATTACAATCGGTATCAGAGCAAAGGATAACTCTATCAAGGGATTAAAACAAGTGATTGTTTGTCATATGAGGATGAATCAATCATATCTTCTGGCCATAGAAATGGTTTGAATATTGTCACATGTTGAGATAATCATCCTATAAAATTGTGCTTGTATCTTGGGGGTGCACGCGCAAGATATTTGTACAATAAATTTGAGAAATAAGATTGGGGAGGAAACCTTGTGATTGAGGAAAAAAAACATAGGGTGATCAAATTAAGAAACCAGTGAGAGACTGAATGACTAGAAGGATAGACTGAAACTTTGTTTAGAGAAATTTTTAGGATATATCTCATTAATTTGTATATTATAAATTATTAAGATTAGAACTCCATTAAGGTTTGAATAGTTGACGTATGAATGCCATCCATTGGATGCTTTACACTAGGATGATCGTCCAAGATCTTGAACCCATCTCAGACAAACATGGGTCTAACTTGGGATGTGTAATTCCTAGAGGATCATGCTATTATCCCAAGATACTAGATGTGTAATTTTTAAATACTAATTGTCTCAGACGTGTTAATCCTGATAATCTTTGGATGTGTCAATCCTAAGGCCCCAGATGTGTAATTCTTAAAAAAATGAAGATCTCAGATATATTAATCCGGAGTGCAATGATAAGTATTTGATAGTTTTTAACTTTTTGAAAGAAGAAAGTTCACCCTTGCTTGTCTAAAAATCATAAGTTCACCCTTTCGTGTGCGGATACAACCTTGTGCAAAGGGCCTAAATTAAGGAATATGTTTATTTATGTCAAACAATTTGGTGGAATTAATTAGAAAATAAATTGACGCCACGTGAGTAGGGTGGAAAGTGGGAGCATGGAAAGCCTCGAGACGGCACCATCCTCCTACGGACGGGTGGACCCGATTAGTCAGGTATCTTTCCAACAGATTAAGTGAAAGCCCTATGCTAGATAAAAAGGTTGTGGGGAAACTCTATTCTAGGAGACTACGCCAATGGGCGGCTATGCCTTGCATGGATGGGGAAGAAAGCATTGTCTCTAGGAATCAAGATTAGTAGTTACCCAAATTATGATCAATTACCCTATGGGTAATTTGACTTTTAGAAGACCACGCTCTCCCTATGGGATAGGACTAGGTCATACCTACAAATCGTATCTTTGAATCTTTACATGGTCAAAGTATTAATGAGTAGGAAATTTTCTCCAAGAGCTAAGACTAAGTAGACTATCTTAAGTGTTTGCCCTATTTTGGAAGAGGGGAACCTTACAATTAGTATCAGAGCAAAGGCTAACTATCAAGGGATTAAAACAAGTGATTGTTTGTCATATGAGGATGAATCAATCATCTCTACTGGCCATAGAAATGGTTTTGATATCCTTACATGTCGTCTAAATCATAAGAAATGCAAACTTGGTTGGAAGCATTGTTGTCAATCTAACCACTCCAACCAGAATGAGTTATGGGATGCCATGAAAGTACACCTTTGTGAAAGGTTTTTTCCTCCACGATTTTGAGAGGATAAAATGAATGAATTTTTGGAGATAACCCAAGAAGGGAAGACCCTGGAAGAATACCACCAAAATCTTGCTAGAACTCCTCCGATTAGCTCTAGAGATGGATGAGGTAACTCTTCTCCATCAACGATTCATTTGGAAGTTTAATCTACCTTTGAATAACTTCGTCAAGAATGCAAAACCATCATCCTCTATTTCAGAAACCATAATTATAGCCAGAGAGATTGATAATGTTTTTTATGTAGAGGGTGTCGAGAAGGACATGAGTTCTTCCATGTTAATCAAGAAGAGGTCCCCTAATTTTCAAGAGGAACTTCAAGCCCACCCTTGGCTACTACAAGGAATCATGAGCTATTGTAAAATTAGGTCAAGAAATAGGGATAACGAGGTTAAAGATAATCGAATTCAACAAGTATTTCTATGAGTAAATAGAAGAGGATTGGTGCAAGATTCATGTGAAGTAATGTACATGATGAGTAGAGGTATTCTAGAAGACGATACTAAGATTATGCAATTGCTATCATTGGTTAGATTTCGTAAAGGATTATTCCCTTACGTTTTTCCATGATGACAAATTATTAAGTACCATATTACATGGGGATATAAAATAAGGAATTCGTAAGGAAGGATTATGATTTTTTTAATAAAAAGGTTCATATTGTATGAGAGGTATAATGGATGCATAAACTTAGGATAATAAGGCCAATTAACTTTAGACTAATAAAGACCGTTTGGGGGCACAACAAAACGAGCCAAACACATGAAATAAGGGACTTTTTAGGAACAATTTTTAGATAAAAGAAGATTTCTAACTAGTGGGGGGACACCACTTTGGAAGACAGAGGAGGATTTACTTGGATACTATCCCAGCTCGCGAGATGAGGACATCTCGAATCTTTTAAGTGGGGGGGAGATTGTAAGGTCCCTCCGGAGTCATGTATGTGTCTCTTTTAATATAGATTTCAAGAAGGAAAGAGAGTGCACTTAGAGAAGAGTGAGGCAATAAGGCTAGAAACATTAGAAAAGTAATAGAGTAAAAATAGTAGCTCCAAAAATCCTAAAAGAAATAAGAAGACAAGAATAGTTCTTGTGCTTGTGTAGTTGGACGGCAGAGATGTTAGTAAGGCCCAGAGTCGGCCCATGGTATGTATCCCTCATACCATTGGGAGAATGAGGTTCTTCGATTCAGGCGAGTGATTGTGATGCTGTCTACTTTTGAGGGCCCAGGCTAGTGTGGTTATAAGCCTACCCTAGTGTGTAGACATCCTTCTGAGGGGCGAAAGGATCGAGCCACGGAGCTCGAGAGAGCGATAAGCTAGCTTGCGTCCTCGTGGTGGTGGCGAGCGTGACCTCGACGATGAGGTGCATGTCCCATAGTAGGGATGTAGAGGCTGGAAGGTTGGATTGTAGATTATCGGTAGTATAAAGGAAAGAATAAGAGAGCCGGTTTTGCTTGTATGCAATTGATTCATGTATAAACTTTTTTTATAAAGCTTGTACAACTTTGGCATTATTGTACTGTGAAAAAAGGTTGTTTTAACGAACCTTGTGAAAAGGGCCTTAATTAAGGAATATGTTTATTTATGTCAAACAGTTTGGTAGGATTAATTAGAAAACAAATTGACACGTGAGTAGGGTGGAAAGTGGGAGGATGGAAAGCCTCGAGGAGATGATGGCACCATCCTCCTACGACGGCGGGTGGACCTGATTAGTCAGGTAGCTTTCCAACAAATTAAGTGAAAGCCCTATGTTAGATAAATAGGTTGATCATAATGTGGCAATATGGCCTTTTGATAAAGTAGGGGAGCTTTTTTATTGCAGGAAAAAGAAGACCTTGGAGAGCTTAATTATCCTATGGGTAATTTGAGCTTTAGAAGACCACGCTCCCCGTGTGGGATAGGACTAGGTCTTACCTACAAATCGTATCCTTGAATCTTTACATGGTCAAGGTGTCCACAAGAAGGAAATTTTCTCCCAGCTAAGACTTAGTAGACTATCTTAAGTGTTTCCCCTATTTTAGAAGGGAGGAACCTTACAATTAGTATCCAAGCAAAGGCTAATTTATCAAGGGATTAAAACAAGTGATTGTTTGTCATATGAGGATGAATCAATCATCTCTACTGCCATAGAAATGGTTTTAATATCCTCACATGTTGAGAAAATCATCCCTATAAAATTGTGCTTGTATCTTGGGAGTATACATGCAAGATACTTGTTCAATAAATTTGAATAATAGGATTGGGGAGGAAACCTTTTGAGGATAAAAAACATAGGGTGATCAAATTAAGAAACTAGTGGAGACTCAATGACTAGAAGGATAGACCGAAACTTTGTTTAGAGAAATTTTCAGGATATATCTCATCAACTCGCATACTATAAATTATTAAGATTACAACTCCATTAAGGTTTGAATAGTTGGCATATGAATGCCATCCATTGGATGCTTTACACTAGGACAATCATCCAAGATCTTGAGCCCATCTCAGACAAACATGGGTCTAACTTGGGATGTGTAATTCCCAGAGGATCATGCTATTAGATGTGTTAATCCCAAGATACTAGATGTGTCACTTTTAAAATACTAATCATCTCTCAGATGTGTTAATCTTTGGATGTGTCAATCCCAAGGCACTAGATGTGTAATTCTTTTAAAAAAAATGAAGATCTCAGATGTATTAATCCAAAGTTCCCTCAGATGTGGTGCTATGATAAGTATTTGATAGTTTTGAACTTTTCATGGATATAAGAAAAGAAGAAAGTGGACCGTTGCACATCAAAATCATAAGAAATGCCGAATTAGTTGAAAGCACTATTGTCAATCTACCCACTCGAACCATAATCAATTATGGGATGCCATGAAGGTACATCTTCATGAAAGGTTTTGTCCTCCAAGATTTTTAGAGGATAAAATGAATGAATTTTTGGTGCTAACCCAAGAAGGGAAGATCGTGGAAGAATACCATCAAAATCTTGCTAAAACTTATTCGATTAGCTCTAGAGATGGATGAATAAGCCCACCGTAGTGTGTAGACATCCCTCTGAGGGGCAGGGGGATTGAGCGACGGAGCTTGAGAGGGCGATAGGCGGGCTTGAGTCCTTGCCAGCGCGGTCCACGACGACGAGGTGTATGGTCCCATAGGGTTTTGCCCAGCAGCATGTAGAGACTGGAAGGCTAAATTCTAGATCATCGGCACTATAAAGGAAAAGAATAAGAGAGCCGATTTAGCTTGTATGGAATTGATTCATGTATAAACTTTTTTTATAAACCTTGGCATTATTGTATTGAGGAAAAAGGCTATTTTAACGAGCCTTGTGATGATGAAAAGGGCCTTAGTTAAGGAACATGTTTATTTATGTCAAACATTGTGGTAGGATTAATTAGAAAAGAAATTAACGCGTGATTAGGATGAAAAGTGGGAGGATGGAATGCCCTGACGACACCATCCTTCGGAGGACGGGTGGACCTAATTAGTCGGGTAGCTTTCCAATAGATTAAGTGAAAGCCCTGTGCTAGGATAAATAGGTTCTCGGGCAACACTATTATAGGAGACTAGGCCAACGGGCAGCTGTGCCTTGCATGGATGAGGAAAAAAGTGATGTCTCCAAGAATCAAGATTAGTAGTTGCCCAAATCATGATCAATTATGCTATGGGTAATTTGACTTTTAAAGAACCACGCTCTCCCTACGAGATAGGTCTAGGTCGTACCTACAAATTGTATCCGTGAATCTTTACATGGTCAAGGTGCGACGAGTCAAAAATTTTCTCTAAGATAAGATTTTAGACTATCTTAAGTGTTTCCGCTATTTTGGAAGGGGGAGCATTACAATCGGTATCAGAGAAAAGGCTAACTCTATCAAGGGATTAAAACAAGTGATTGTTTGTCATATGAGGATGAATCAATCATATCTTCTGGCCATAGAAATGGTTTGAATATTCTCACATGTTGAGACAATCATCCTATAAAATTGTGCTTGTATCTTGGGGGTGCACGCGCAAGATATTTGTACAATAAATTTGAGAAATAAGATTGGGGAGGAAACCTTGTTATTGAGGAAAAAAACATAGGGTGATCAAATTAAGAAACCGGTGAGAGACTGAATGACCAGGAGGATAGACTGAAACTTTGTTTAGAATAATTTTTAGGATATATCTCATTTATTTGCATATTATAAATTATTAAGATTAGAACTCCATTAAGGTTTGAATAGTTGACGTATGAATGCCATCCATTGGATGCTTTACACTAGGATGATCATCCAAGATCTTGAACCCATCTCAGACAAACATGGGTCTAACTTGGGATGTGTAATTCCTAGAGGATCATGCTATTAGATGTGTTAATCCCAAGATACTGGATGTGTAATTTTTAAAAAATGAATCGTCTCAGACGTGTTAATCCTGATAATCTTTGGATGTGTCAATCCCAAGGCCCTAGATGTGTAATTCTTAAAAAAAATGAAGATCTTAGATATATTAATCCCAAGTGCCTTCAGATGTGGTGCTATGATAAGTATTGATAGTTTTGAACTTTCTGAAAGAAGAAAGTTCACCCTTGCTCATCTAAAAATCATAAGTTCACCCTTTCATGTGCGGATACACCCTTGTGAGTGAAAAGGACCTTAATTAAGGAATATGTTTATTTATGTCAAAAACAGATTGGTGGGATTAATTAGAAAATAAATTGACACCGCGTGAGTAGGGTGGAAAGTGGGAGGATGGAAAGCCTCGAGACGGAACCATCCTCCTACGGACGGGTGGACCCAATTAGTCAGGTAGCTTTCTAACAGATTAAGTGAAAGCCCTATGCTAGAGAAATATGTTCTGGGGAAACTCTATTCTAGGAGACTGGGCCAACGGGCTGCTGTGCCTTGCATGGATGGGGAAGAAAGCGTTGTCTCTAGGAATCAAGATTAGTAGTTGCCCAAATTATGATCAATTACCCTATGGGTAATTTGACTTTTAGAAGACCACGCTCCCCCTGTGGGATAGGACTAGGTCATACCTACAAATCGTATCCTTGAATCTTTACATGGTCAAGGTATCGAAGAGTAGGAAATTTTCTCCAAGAGCTAAGACTTAGTAGACTATCTTAAGTGTTTGCCCTATTTTGGAAGAGGGGAACCTTACAATTAGTATCAGAGCACAGGCTAACCTATTGTAAGATTCCTCCCCCAACCCCTTTTTGATGTCTAGTATCTTCCCCTGTAATCAACCCTCTTCAGAAATATAAAGACCCTGTTGCTAACTATTTTAGCCTAGAGAGAGGAAAATTATTCTAGAGAGAGAATATTTAAATTTTGAATATTTTTGGATAGAAAAATATCTCTTATAATTCAGATGAGTTCCCCTGAAACAGAAATTCAAAAAGAATTTTCCAATGTGCAATTGGAATTAATTGGAAATAGGTATAAAGAACCTTAGTCTAAGGGTCTAGATTTTCAGAAATCTTTAGACTATGGTCCAATTAAGGTTCCTATGGGCCAATAGCATCAATCCATGTGTAGAGAAGAGATAAATCCAAATTTGTAAAAAGAAGATACCCAAAAATGAGTAAATGCTCACATAAGATGAAGAGTTGAAAATGTACAAGGTTTATTAGTAAAAAACTATGAGCAATATTAAAATGATTCCATTATGACACATATGTAAGGAAGGGGAATTCTTTAAAGGAGGTGCATATTTCACATAAGATGAAGAGTTGAAAATGTACAAGGTTTATTAGTAAGAAACTATGAGCAATATTAAAATGATTCCATTATGACACATATGTAAGGAAGGGGAATTCTTTAAAGGAGGTGCATATTTCACATAAGATGAAGAGTTGAAAATGTACAAGGTTTATTAGTAAAAAAACTATGAGCAATATTAAAATGATTCCATTATGACACATATGTAAGGAAGGGGAGTTCTTTAAAGGAGGTGCATATTTCACATGCTTGAATGAGTTTTAAACTCATAAAAATTGAGATATTTCATCTCTCCTCTCTCCTCATTCAAGTCTAGTTCCAAAAAGTTAGCTTAACTGACCTAAAAATGGTCAAATATTGACCAAACTGATTTAGAAAATTCTAGAATCAGTTTGTTTGGTTAGGAGCTCAATTTTTCCTATAAATAGAAGCCTCCCCCTTGTTGAAAAATAGATAGTGTTTATGCATCGTTACTCTACTCCACCTAAGCCAAGAACTGTGAATTCATTTAATAATTCACTAGTTTTTGGAGCTTCCCTCTTTCTTCAATCCCCATTAGTGGCTCCATCAACATACTTAACCAATTGATTGGTTGGGGGCCTCTACCGTGAACAAAGAATCAAGCAATTTGTAAGGTAATTAGTGAATATTGATCTTTCTATAATTTCTCAATGTTTCTCTCTTCTCAACCCCTCTCAAGCTTGAGAAGTTTAATTGGTATGGTTTTTTTTAAATGCTAATGAAGTTTGAATAGTAGTGAAGAGTTAAATAATGCTATTGAAGTTAATTTTTATTTATGTTTAAATTCTAATGATTTTTATGTAAATTCCCTCTCTCACTCAAGAAATGGTCATACTCATGACCCATTCTCAATCCAAATCAAGCTTTTCATAAAGCTTTTCCTTAACCCAAGATTAAGCTATGCTTGAGGCCAAATTATTGGCTTTTTTCTATGCTTTTAGTTTATGATTCAATCCATTATGGATTAATAATCCAATTAGAGATTATTTTAATTATTCCTTAATGATAAGCATTATCCCTTAGAAAAATTGAGATTTATCAGTCATAGCAGCGGAGCTATGGCAAAATTTTTATAAAAATTATGCATAAAATAATCTCATTCAAAGCATAAAAAGAGGACTTCCTACCATATTCTAGGAATTATCATCCTAGATTAATTGAAAGAATTTCATTACAATCATGGAGAAATTGAATTTTAATATCATGCATAAAGGATAAGTTTTTATATCAAAAGTGTTATTTTTACCATTTTTATTTCATGCATAGAAGTATGCATAATGGATAAATTTTTATATCAAAAGTGTTATTTTTATCATTTTTAATTTTCATGCATAGAAGTATGCATAAAAGAAATTTTTTTTTATATCAAAAGTGTTACTTTTATCATTTTTATTTTTTCATGCATAGAAGTATGCATAAAGGAAAAATTTTTATATCAAAAGTGTTACTTTTATCATTTTTAATTTTCATGCATAGAAGTATGCATAAAGGAAAATTTTTTATATCAAAAATGTTACTTTTATCATTTTTAATTTTCATGCATAGAAGTATGCATAAAGGAAAAAATTTTATATCAAAAGTGTTACTTTTATCATATTGGATTTCATGCATATAGGTATGCATAAAAGATATTCTTTTTATACTAAAAGTGTGATTTTCCTCATAAATGGATTTTATGCTTAACTTAGATGCATAAGAGAAATTCTTTTATTCTAAAAGTGTAATTTCCTACCAAACTGAATTTATGCATAAGAAGATGCATAAAAGATTGATTTTAATTTTGAAAGTGTTAGTCTCCTTAAATGGAATTTATGTATAAATAAATGTGTAGAGAAATCTTATATTAAATATAAGAATTCTCTTTAAAAAAAAAAAAAGATATGAAATGTGATAAGAGGTGTATGAGATGTGATAAGAATTGATAAGATGCGTATGGAAAGTGAAAGGATGTGATAAGATGTGTATGGGATGAGGTAAGAAGTGTATGTGATAGAATAGGATGTATATGGGTTGTGATAGGGCGAGAATGGATGTGATGTAAAAGATTAGATGTGAAGACATATGGGGTTACATGAATGGGAATGTGGAAATGGATGTATGTATGTGGATGTGTGGATGTGGAGATGGGAGTATGGATGTATGAATGTGAAAGTGGATGTATGAATGTGAAAATGGATGTATGCATGAAGATGTATATGCATAGATGTGAATGTGGATGTAGATGTGGATGTATAGATGTGAATGAGAATGTGGATGTGGATGTATGTATGTATGTGGATGTAGATGTGGATGTATAGATGTGAATGGGAATGTGGATGTAGATGTATATGAATGTGGATGTAGATGTGGATGTATAGATGTGAATGGGAATGTCGATGTGGATGTATGTATGTATGTGGATGTGGATGTATGTATGTATGTGGATGTGGATGTATGAATGAGGACGTGATAATGGATGTATGCATGTAGATGTGGATATATGGATGTGAATATGAATGTGGATGTGGATGTGGATGTATGGATGTGGATATGGATGTGTATGTATGAATGTAGATAAGGGATGTGGATGTATAAATGAGGATGTGAAAATGGAGGTATGCATGTAGATGTGGATGTATGGATGTGAATATGGATGTGGATGTGGATGTATAAATGAGGATGTGAATGTGGATGTGAATGTGAATGTGGATGTGAATGTGGATGTATGGATGTGGATATGGATGTGTATGTATGAATGTGGATATGGGATGTGGATGTATAAATGAGGATGTGAAAATGGATGTATCCATGTAAATGTGGATGTATGAATGTGAATGTGACTTAATGGGTCGTCGATATGAGGAAATGGATGAGAACGAGTACACATTGAATGGAATGTGGAATAAGTAATGTGGACTAAGGAGGGATAATGTGGAAAGACGAGAGTTTGATTTAGAAACTGTATTTTGTGACTGTTTGTAAATGACTGTTTTATGTCAAGAATGCTGGGGAAGCATTTTGACCATCTTGTGGATTAAGGTCATGAAGACCTAACTGTTAAAGTTGCAACTGCTGACGGAGAGTCAATGGAGGACGTCTCGCGTAGCAAGGTCGACCGAGGTCTTGACCAGCCTCGGTTTGATTTAAATGGTGAGCTTCCGGTACGGTGGATGAGGGACCAAGGAAGCGGCCTATGAGTGAAGCGCTAGGTCACCTGCGAAGGATCCTAGAGGGTGCTGACCATACGGTGCTCGGGCTCTGGGTCGCCCAGGATACCCATGCGTGCGTCGAGGAAGATATTGGAACAAGGAGTAAGAGTTGTTTTCTGAAACCGGGCATGGATCTGGTTGATTGACCTTGCTGGTCCTCAACAGATGAGTCCATGGCTCTTTTATATGGATCTGTGGGTTGATCTTGCTGATCTTCCATGGAGACTCCATTCTATTATATGAATATATTGCCGGTTACTATGAGCTAGGAACCATGGAAAAGGCCCCTGAGAGAACAGGTGGTGAGCGTTTTGGTTGCCAATGATGCCATAAGTATACCGATGAAAGAATGACTAGAAATAAGGATTCAACCAGAGACTTTGAGGATTGTCATCAGTGATATAATGGTTTTATTAAAGGATTGTTTTAAAGCTAGTTGATGCTAAGAAAAAGGCAATTTCATATTGGGTGTGTAAGTGGTATGACTAGTTTTATGTTTGCATGAACTTCCGGCTAGGGGGCCTTGGAACTCTTTTCCTTGGTACCCGGGACAAAACCTAACTAAATTCCAAATTGGATCCCATCACTACAATGGTTGGGCGGTTGGCTAACCCATGGGATCGGATGGGGTTAGGCTGGACTGATGGATCCGTAAATCGAGATTTAATTTCTATTATTACGATAGATGAAGTAAATCCCGGATAGAAATTGTTCTATGGATAGGAATCAACGGCTGTGCCTCTTGATGGGGAAAAAAGCGTTGATCCCAATGATCCAAGTGCAAGTTCTTCCTTGATTTGACTAAGTACCGTTAAAGGTGCAGTCAGATCAGTTTGATCAGTAATGATCTTGACTACGTTAGAGTAAAGAGTTATCCTGGTGGAATCGCCCGTGCTTTCCGGGTAAAGGAAGTTTTTTTCGGTTTCGGTTTTGGACAAACCGACGGATTAGTCTCTTGTCCGGATATCCGTGGGCGAGGCCCCGAGTGTGGGACCCCTGTCCCGCGCGAGAAGTGCTACTTCCGCTGCTAGTACCCCGAATCCGTTGCGCGGTGGAAACAGGGATCTTACACCTATCAACACAAGGGATTAAAACAAGTGATTGTTTATCATATGAGGATGAATCAATCATCTCTACTGGCCATAGAAATGGTTTTTATATCCTTACATGTTGTCGTCTAAAAATCATAAGAAATGCAAAATTGGTTGGAAGCATTGTTGTCAATCTAACCACTCAAACCAGAATGAGTTATGGGATGCCATGAAAGTACACCTTCATGAAAGGTTTTTTCCTCCACGATTTTGAGAGGATAAAATGAATGAATTTTTGGAGATAACCCAAGAAGGGAAGACCCTGGAAGAATACCACCAAAATTTTTGCATAAACTTCTCCGATTAGCTCCACAGATGGATGAGGTAACTCTTCTCCACCAACGATTCATTTGGAAGCTTAATCTACCTTTGAATAACTTCGTCAAGAATGCAAAACCATCATCCTCTATTTCAAAAGCCATAATTATAGCCAGAGACTATGATAAAGTTTTTTTATGTAGAGGGTGTCGAGAAGAACATGAGTTCTTCCATGTTAATCAAGAAGAGGTCCCCTAATTTTCAAGAGGAACGTCAAGCCCACCCTTGGCTACTATAAGGAATCATGAGCTAGAGTAAAGTTAGGTCAAGAAATAGGGATAACGAGGTTAAAGATAATCAAATTCAACAAGTATTTCTATGAGTAAATAGAAGAGGATTGGTGCAAGATTCATGTGAAGTAATGTACATGATGAATAGAGGTATTCTAGAAGACGATACTAAGATTATGCAATTGCTATCATAGGTTAGATTTCGTAAAGGATTATTTCCTTATGTTTTTCCATGACAAATTATTAAGTACCATATTACATGGGGATATAGAATAAGGAATTCGTAAGGAAGGATTATGATTTTTTTAATAAAAAGGTTCATATTTTATGAGAGGTATAATGGATGCATGAACTTAGGGTAATAAGGCCAATTAACTTTAGGCACATCAAAAAGAGCCAAATACATGAGATAAGAGAATTTTTAGGAATAATATTTAGATAAAAGAAGATTTCTAACTAGTGGGGGGACACCACTTTGGAAGAGAGAGGAGGATTTACTTAGATACTATCCCACCTCGCGAGATGAGGACTTCTCGAATCTTTTAAGTGGGGGGATATTGTAAGGTCCCTCCGAAGTCATATATGTGTCTCTTTTAATATAGATTTCAAGAAGAAAAGAGAGTGCACTTAGAGAAGAGTGAGGCAATAAGGCTAGAAACATTAGGAAAGTAATAGAGTAAAAATAGTAACTCCAAAAATCCTAAAAGAAATAAGAAGACAAGATAGTTCTTGTGCTTGTGTAGCCGGACGGCAGTTAGTAAGGCCCGGAGTCGACCTATGGTATGTATCCCTCATACCATTGGGAGAATGAGGTTCTCTGATTGAGGCGAGTGATTGTGATGCTATCTACTTTTGAGGACCTAGGCGAGTGTGGTGAATAAGCCCACCCTAATGTGTAGACATCCCTCTCAGGGGCGGGAGGATCGAGCGACGGAGCGTGAGAGGGCGACAGGCCGGCTTGCGTCCTTGTGGTGGCAAGCACGGCCTCGACGATGAAGTACATGTCCCGTAGTAGTAGGGATGTAGAGGCTGGAAGGTTGGATTCTAGATCATCGCGGCAGTATAAAGGAAAAGAATAAGAGAGCCAGTTTGGCTTGTATGGAATTGATTCATGTATAAACTTTTTTTATAAAGCTTGTACAACTTTGGCATTATTGTACTATGAAAAAGGAGGGCCTTAATTAAGGAATATGTTTATTTATGTCAACAGTTTGGTAGGATTAATTAGAACACAAATTGACACGTGAGTAGGGTGAAAAGTGGGAGGATGGAAAGCGTCGAGATGATGGCACAATCCTACGACGGCGGGTGGACCCGATTAGTCAGGTAGCTTTCCAACAAATTAAGTGAAAGCCCTATGTTAGATAAATAGGTTGCCCAAATTATGATCAATTAATTACCCTATGGGTAATTTGAGTTTTACAAGACCACGCTCCCCGTGCGGGATAGGACTAGGTCTTACCTACAAATCGCATCCTTGAATCTTTAAATGGTCAAGGTGTCCACGAGTAGGAAATTTTTTCCCAGCTAAGACTTATAGACTATCTTAAGTGTTTCCCCTATTTTAGAAGGGAGGAACCTTACAATTAGTATCCAAGTAAAGGCTAACTATCAAGGGATTAAAACAAGTGATTGTTTGTCATATGAGTATGAATCAATCATCTCTACTAGCCATATAAATGGTTTTAATATCCTCACACGTTGAGACAATCATCCCTATAAAATTGTGCTTGTATCTTGGGGGTGCACAGGCAAGATACTTGTTCAATAAATTTGAATAATAGGATTGGGAAGGAAACCTTTTGAGGATAGTGGAGACTCAATAACTAGAAGGATAGACTGAAACTAGTGGAGACTCAATAACTAGAAGGATAGACCGAAACTAGTGGAGACTCAATAACTAGAAGGATAGACTGAAACTAACTTGGAGACTCTATAACTAGAAGGATAGACCGAAACTTTGTTTAGAGAAATTTTCAGGATATATCTCATTAACTCGCATATTATAAATTATTAAGAT
Organism: Cibotium barometz; assembly: GCF_041138505.1. Lineage (NCBI taxonomy): Eukaryota > Viridiplantae > Streptophyta > Polypodiopsida > Cyatheales > Cibotiaceae > Cibotium > Cibotium barometz. Next base: position 17,565,145 of record NC_141098.1, on the reverse strand, counting down.
TATAACTCCATTAGGGTTTGAATAGTTGGTGTATGAATGCCATCCATTGGACGCTTTACACTAGGACAATCATCCAAGATCTTGAGCCCATCTCAGACAAACATGGGTCTAACTTGAAATGTGTAATTCCCAGAGGATCATGCTATTAGATGTGTTAATCCCAAGATACTAGATGTGTCATTTTTAAAATACTAATCATCTCAGATGTGTTAATCTTTGGATGTGTCAATCCCAAGGCACTAGATGTGTAATTCTTAAAAAAATGAAGATCTCAATGTATTAATCCAGAGTGTCCTCAGATGTGGTGCTATGATAAGTATTTGATAGTTTTGAACTTTTCATGGATACAAGGAAAGAAGAAAGTTAACCGTTGCACGTCAAAATCATAAGAAATGCCGAATTAGTTGGAAGCACTGTTGTGAATCTAACCACTCGAACCATAATCAGTTATGGGATGCCATGAAAGTAAACCTTCATGAAAGGTTTTGTCCTCCAGGATTTTGAGAGGATAAAATGATGAATGAATTTTCGGAGCTAACCCAAGAAGGGAAGACCCTAAAGAATACCACCAAAATCTTGCTAAAACTTCTTCGATTAGCTCCAAAGATGGATGAATAAGCCCACCGTAGTGTGTAGACATCCCTCAGGGGGGCAGGAGGATCGAAGGAGCCTGAGAGGGCGACAGGCGGGCTTGAGTCCTTGCCGGCGCGACCGAAGACGACAAGGTGTATGGTCCCATAGGGTTTTGCCCAGCAGCATGTAGAGGCTGGAAGGCCGAATTCTAGATCATCGGTAGTATAAAGGAAAAGAATAAGAGAGCCGGTTTAGCTTGTATGGAATTGATTCATGTATAAACTTTTTTTTATAAATCTTACAAGTCCTTGGCATTATTGTATTGTGGAAAAAGGTTGTTTTGATGAGAAGGGGCCATACCTACAAATCGTATCCTTGAATCTTTACATGGTCAAGGTATCGACGAGTAGGAAATTTTCTCCAAGAGCTAAGACTTAGTAGACTATCTTAAGTGTTTGCCCTATTTTGGAAGAGGGGAACCTTACAATTAGTATCAGAGCAAAGGCTAACTATCAACACAAGGGATTAAAACAAGTGATTGTTTATCATATGAGGATGAATCAATTATCTCTACTAGCCATAGAAATGGTTTGAATATACTTACTTGTTGTCGTCTAAAAATCATAAGAAATGCAAAATTGGTTGGAAGCATTGTTATCAATCTAACCACTCAAACCAGAATGAGTTATGGGATGCCATGAAAGTACACCTTCGTGAAAGGTTTTTTCCTCCACAATTTCGATAGGATAAAATGAATGAATTTTTGGAGATAACCCAAGAACAGAAGACCCTGAAAGAATACCACCAAAATCTTACTTAAACTTCTCCGATTAGCACCAGAGATGGATGAGGTAACTCGTCTCCACCAATGATTCATTGGGAAGCTTAATCTCCCTTTGAATAACTTCGTCAAGAATGCAAAACCATAATCCTCTATTTCAAAAGCCATAATTATAGCCAGAGACTATGATAAAGTTTTCTTATGTAGAGGGTGTCGAGAAGGACATGAGTTCTTCCATGTTAATCAAGAAGAGGTCCCCTAATTTTCAAGAGGAACGTCAAGCCCACCCTTGGCTACTACAAGGAATCATGAGCTAGAGTAAAATTAGGTCAAGAAATAGGGATAACGAGGTTAAAGATAAGCGAATTCAACAAGTATTTCTATGAGTAAAAAGAAGAGGATTGGTGCAAGATTCATGTGAAGTAATGTACATGATGAATAGAGGTATTCTAGAAGACGATACTAAGATTATGCAATTGCTATCGTAAGTTAGATTTCGTAAAGAATTGTTCCCTTACGTTTTTCCATGACAAATTTTTAAGTACCATATTACATGGGGATATAGAATAAGGAATTTGTAAGGAAGGATTATGATTTTTTTTAATAAAAAGGTTCATATTGTATGAGAGGTATAATGGATGCATGAACTTAGGATAATAAGGCCAATTAACTTTAAACTAATAAAGACCATTCGGGGGCACAACAAAACGAGCCAAACACATGAAATAAGTGACCTTTTAGGAACAGTTTTTAGATAAAAGAAGATTTCTACCTAGTGGGGGGACACCACTTTGGAAGAGAGAGGAGGATTTACTTAGATTTGTTGGTAAAAGTGGACTTGAAGCAACCTTCTACTTATGAAGAGGTGGTGAGGATTACGGAAGAGAAAGAATGGAAGCTGAAGAAAATGGCGGATTATGGGATGATCAAGGAAGATGAAGTGGTCAAGAATGGTTGTCTTGATGTGAATATGGTCCAGGTTGATTTTGTGCAACAAACACCTACTATGTACCAACAAATTGGTAGGGGAATGTACTAGGTAAATCCTAAGGCAGTCGCCAAAGATTTTGGACAGTTTGATGAGAGCACTGTGAAGTCTATAGCGGTGGATGTTATGCCAGCTTATGGTTATGAGAATTACCAGATTTGTGATAATGTTTCCACTAGTCAGGGTGTGTTAAGTGATGTTATTTGTGCTTCTAAAGTTCAAGCAGAGAAAACTCTTGTAGAGAGAATAAGATTTTGCCAATCATAGGCAGGGATTTAGATGTCGACAGATGCTTCTCTTGGCTTAAAGAGCCAGTTCAGGAACCTAAGGGGGGGAGGGGAGAGACAGAAGATGGTCTACAAAAAGAGGATGGAGTGGAAGAGCAAGTAGACAAAGAGATTGAAGGAGATGGACTACAAATGGAGGATCTAGCAGGATTTGACACGAGGGGTGAGACAAGGGAGAATCCTAAGCCTGAAGAAGATCCCAAGGTGGTTGGCAATGAGGAAGTAGAGGACAAGATGATGCTTGACGCACCTTCGGAAATGAGTCTCTCTTCCGAAGAGGACAGTGGAAGTGGAAAGCTGGTCACGGATGATCCTGTGAGTGAGAGCAATGCTTATCTGCTGGATTCTGGGAATTTTCTTATTGAACCGATTGAAGAAGAACTAATGCTTGAGCAACCCGGCATGTGGGAGCCAGAGTCAGGTGAATTTGGGGTTATGAGGTATGGGAATGCTATGCTGAAAAAAGACGAAAAATTTTCCACAACAGTGAATGCTTATGAGCTAGGTAATCAAAGGCCCAAGGATTTGGGTTGCAAAATGTTAATGCATATGCTTTTAACTATGGCTGTGCAGTGGGCAAGTAAGGCCCAAGTATGTTTGGGATTGACCCAAGGAGAAGAAGATGTGGATGAGGGTTATGCAAACCCAATTTTTGGTGATGCTAAGAGTGTGCATGAAGAGGATAGTCAGAATGGGGAGATGCCATTAGTTTTGAATGAAAGGAACTCCCAATTGGTATATCACCTAGATGAACTAGATGGGCAGGCGTGTATAATTGGAAGAGACATGCAATAGTGGCCTTTTGACCCTGGAGGCTACTAACTGCTAGGCTAGGTGGTTGGCAAAGTATGTTAGGAGTTTTTCTGAAAGGTGTTTTGAGCTTGTGTACATATGGGATGCATGGTTTGTGAATAAGCTTTGCCCTGAATGCCCTGGCAAATGTACAGACCAAATGGTTTTGCAGTGAGCTGGTACACGCACGTTTTTTTGGGAGCAGATGCTGGAGATTTGGAAGTTTTTTATTGTAGCAGTGTGGTGTGTGGGTGGTTGCCAAATGCAGGGCACCGACCGATTCGAATGTGAGCCGCCTTTGGAGCATGGGGGAATGGTTGTATTTTGGTAAGTTGAGGTGCAGCTAATGGAAGGCTGTGGGCAGATATGTTTTGGAAGGTCGTGGGTGCCGCACGTGAATCTGAAGCACATGGTGATGTATAGGGTGATGGTGACCATAATTGAGGCTTTAAAGGAAAAAAAATAAATAAATAATACACTCATCGAAGTGGCCAGCTGTAGGAGACCACGTGGAGCTTTATTACGCTGCCAACACACCCTCTGGAAAGTTGGCGAAGGTTGCCGCCTCGTGAATGTGAAGGCTGACCATGGGGTTTTGCAAAAAAAAAATGCGAAAAAGGAAGTGGCCCCCTAGTAGTCGCCGGGCGGGTATTGTTGCAGTAGAACAGAGGCGAGGAAAGGAAGTTAGCCACTTTGTGCAAGAGGGCTCTCAGGGGTGTGAGAGAGAGAGGCCCGCTGTAGGTAGCTACCATGTGCAAAAAGGCTCTAGGTGCACAGGTGTGGCTGGCGATAGAGAAGAAGGCTGACATAGAGGGAAGGGATGCCTACGGGGTGATTCGGTAGAAAAAAAGCAATGAAGGAGGTGGTTGCCGCCTTGTACAAGGGGACCTCTCTTGTGAGTGTGGATAGGAGGCAACAGAGTGCCAGCATGGCTAGTAGGCCACCATTGTGAGGACTGGCGCGACTGTGTGAAGGCACGAGAGGTGCACTGGGGTTGTGTAGGCGGTGGTTGGTGCAAACGAAGAGGAGAGCAGAGCTGCCAGCCCCCTATAGCACGTAGGCAGAGAGGAAGCAAAGAAAGAGGGTGGCTGGCACGTAAAGAAGCGGGGAGCGCAAAGGTTAAAGAGAGGAAGGAGCAGCTTTGCTGTGGTGGTTTGGCTGATGGGCTGGCGCTGTAGAAGGGAGCTCATTTTGCACGATCCTGGACTGGAGGAGAGCCTGTGGAGCGCTTGTAGAGCTATGGATGCAGAGGAGACTACTAGAGGAGCTTGCCTGTGAGCCTGGAGAGCAAGATTGCAGCCAAGGAATATAGGAGGCTGGATACAGCAAGAACTGATCAGGTAACTTGATTCCATCGTGAAGAACAACTGAATTTTTAAGTTTCCAGGGTCGGGAGTTAGTAGAGAATTGGGCGACCTCATTTTTTGAGTGATTTTTTGGTCAGAAAGACAGGAAAAGAAGGGTGACCTGAATTCTATGGATTTTGTCAGTAGGACAATGTCAGAACGGCCATAGAAATGGTTTTAATATCCTTACATGGTTGTCCTCTAAAAATCATAAGAAATGCAAAATTGGTTGGAAGTATTGTGGTCAATCTAACCACTCGAACCAGAATGAATTATGGGATGCCATGAAAGTACAACTTTGTGAAAGGTTTTTTCCTCCACGATTTCGAGAGAATAAAATGAATGAATTTAAGGAGATAACCCAAGAAGGGAAGACCCTGGAAGAATACCACCAAAATCTTGCTAAAACTTCTCCGATTAGCTCCTGAGATGGATGAGGTAACTCTTCTCCACCAACGATTCATTTAGAAGCTTAATCTACCTTTGAATAACTTCGTCAAGAATGCAAAACCATCCTCCTCTATTTGAGAAGCCATAATTATAGCTAGAGACTATGATAAAGATTTTTTGTGTAGAGGGTGTCGAGAAGGACATGAGTTCTTCCATGTTAATCAAGAAGAGGTCCCCTAATTTTCAAGAGGAACGTCAAGCCCACCCTTGGCTATTACAAGGAATCATGAGCTAGAGTAAAATTAGGTCAAAAAATAGGGATAATGAGGTTAAAGATAATCGAATTCAACAAGTATTTCTATGAATAAATAGAAGAGGCTTGGTGCAAGATTCATGTGAAGTAATGTACATGATGAATAGAGGTATTCTAGAAGACGATACTAAGATTATGCAATTGCTATCATTGGTTAGATTTCGTAAAGGATTATTCCCTTACGTTTTTCCATGACAAATTATTAAGTACTATATTACATGGGGATATAGAATAAGGAATTCGTAAGGAAGGATTATGATTTTTTTAATAAAAAGGTTCATATTGTATGAGAGGTATAATGGATGCATGAACTTAGGATAATAAGGCCAATTAACTTTAGACTAATAAAGACTGTTTGGGGGCACAAAAAATGAGCCAAACACATGAAATAAGGGACTTTTAGGAACAATTTTTAGATAAAAGAAGATTTTTAACTAGTGGGGGGACACCACTTGGGAAGAGAGAGGAGGATTTACTTAGATACTATCCCACCTCACGAGATGAGGACATCTCACATCTTTTAAGTGTGGGGGGAGATTGTAAGGTCCCTCCGGAGTCATGTATGTGTCTCTTTTAATATAGATTTCAAGAAGGAAAGAGAGTGCACTTAGAGAAGAGTGAGGCAATAAGGCTAGAAACATTAGGAAAGTAATAGAGTAAAAATAGTAGCTGCAAAAATCCTAAAAGAAATAAGAAGACAAGAATAGTTCTTGTGCTTGTGTAGCCGGACGGCAGAGACATTAGTAAGGCCCGGAGTCGGCCCATGGTATGTATCCTTCATACCATTGGGAGAATGAGGTTCTCCGATTGAGGCGAGTGATTGTGATGCTGTCTACTTTTGAGGGCCCAGGCTAGTGCGGTGAATAAGCCCACCCTAGTGTGTATACATCCCTCTGAGGGGCAGGAGGATCGAGCGACGGAGCCTGAGAGGGAGATAGACCGGCTTGCGTCCTCGTGGTGGTGAGCGCGGCCTCGACGATGAGGTGCATGTCCCGTAGTAGGGATGTAGAGGCTGGAAGGTTGGAGTCTAGATCATCGGCAGTATAAAGGAAAAGAATAAGAGAGCCGGTTTGGCTTGTATGGAATTGATTCATGTATAAACTTTTTTTCTAAAGCTTGTACAACTTTGGCATTATTGTACTATGAGAAAAGGCTGTTTTAATCAAAAGGGCCTTAATTAAGGAATATGTTTATTTATGTCAAACAGTTTGGTAGGATTAATTAGAAAACAAATTGATGCGTGAGTAGGGTGGAAAGTGGGAGGATGGAATGCCCTGACGACACCATCCTACAGAGTACGGGTGGACCCAATTAGTCGGGTATCTTTCCAACAGATTAAGTGAAAGACTAATCCAAGAAACTAATCCAAGATTCTAGGCTAACGGGCAGCTGTGTATTGCATGGATGAGGAGAAAAGTGATGTCTCCAGGAATCAAGATTAGTAGTTGCCCAAATCATGATCAATTACGCTATGGGTAATTTGACTTTTAACCACGGGATAGGTCTAGATCATACCTACAAATCGTATCCTTGAATCTTTACATGGTCAAGGTACGACGAGTAGGAAATTTTCTCAGAGATAGACTTCGTAGACTATCTTAAGTGTTTTCGCTATTTTGGAAGGGGAGCATTACAATCGGTATCAGAGCAAAGGGTAACTCTATCAAGGGATTAAAACAAGTGATTGTTTGTCATATGAGGATGAATCAATCATATCTTCTAGCCATAGAAATGGTTTGAATATTCTCACCTGTTGAGACAATCATCCTATAAAGTTGGAATGCACGCGCAAGATATTTGTATAATAAATTTGAGAAATAAGATTGGGGAGCAAACCTTTTGAGGAAAAAAAACATAGGGTGATCAAATTAAGAAACCAGTGAGAGACTAAATGACTACAAGGATAGACTGAAACTTTGTTTAGAGAAATTTTTAGGATATATCTCATTAATTTGCATATTATAAATTATTAAGATTAGAACTCCATTAAGGTTTGAATAGTTGATGTATGAATGCCATCCATTGGATGCTTTACACTAGGATGATCGTCCAAGATCTTGAACCCATCTCAGGCAAATATGGGTCTAACTTGGGATGTGTAATTCCTAGAGGATCATGCTATTAGATGTGTTAATCCCCCAAGATACTAGATGTGTAATTTTTAAAAAACAAATTGTCTCAGACATGTTAATCCTGATAATCTTTGGATGTGTCAATCCCAAGGCCCCAGATGTGTAATTCTTAAAAAAATGAAGATCTCAGATATATTAATCCCGAGTGCCTTAAGATGTGGTGCTATGATAGTTTTGAACTTTCTGAAAGAAGAAAGTTCACCCTTGCTCATCTAAAAATCATAAGTTCGCCCTTGCATGTGCGGATACAACCTTGTGAAAAGGGCCTTAATTAGGGAATATGTTTATTTATGTCAAAAATAGTTTGGTGGGATTAATTAGAAAATAAATTGATGCGTGAGTTGGGTGGAAGGTGAAGGGATGGAAAGCCTCGAGACGGCACCATCCGCCTAACGGACGCGTGGACTTGATTAGTCAGGTAGCTTTCCAATAGATTAAGTGAAAGCCCTATGCTAGATAAATAGGTTCTGGGGAAACTCTATTCTAGGAGACTAGGCCAACGGGCGGCTGTGCCTTGCATGGATGGGGAAGAATGAGTTGTATCTAGGAATCAAGATTAGTAGTTTTCCAAATTATGATCAATTACCCTATGGGTAATTTGACTTTTAGAGAAGACCACGCTCCCCCTTTTGGATAGGACTAGGTCATACCTACAAATCGTATCCTTGAATCTTTACATGGTCAAGGTGTCGACGAGTAGGAAATTTTCTCCAAGAGCTAAGACTTAGTAGACTATCTTAAGTGTTTGCCCTATTTTGGAAGAGGGGAACCTTACAATTAAAACAAGTGATTGTTTGTCATATGAGGATGAATCAATCATCTCTAGTGGCCAGGGATTTCACTGACGTAAACGAGAACATGTGAACATGTTAATAACATATGTTAATAACACAAAAAATCTTGTGATCACATGTTATATTCACAAAGCTTTCACAAGGGCCTAAAAAAAATATCTTTGTCGGGCATAAAAAATCTTCTTATGTGGCCACTAACCTGCTATTATGTGAAGATGGTAACATGAGAACATGTGAATAGCTTATTCCCATGTGTAGCCAAGCTTTTAAGGGGTTCCTAAATGGCAAGTGACCTGTTATTTTGTGAACGGTAACATGAGAACATGTGAATAACTTGTTCACATGTGTTATTATCACAAAAAATCTTGTGATCACGTGAATATTAAATCCCTGCTAGTGGCCATAGAAATGGTTTTAATATCCTTACATGTTGTCGTCTAAAAATCATAAGAAATGCAAAATTGGTTGGAAGCATTGTTGTTAATCTAACCACTCGAACCCGAATGAGTTATGGGATGCCATGAAAGTACACCTTCGTGAAAGGTTTTTTCCTCCATGATTTTGAGAGGATAAAATGAATGAATTTTTGGAGATAATCCAAGAAGGGAAGACCCTCGAAGAATACCACCAAAATCTTGCTAAAACTTCTCCGATTAGCTCCTGAGATGGATGAGGTAACTCTTCTCCACCAACCATTCATTGGGAAGCTTAATCTACCTTTGAATAACTTCGTTAAGAATGCAAAACCATCGTCCTCTATTTCAAAAGCCATAATTATAGCCAAAGACTATGATAAAGTTTTTTTATGTAGAGGGTGTCGAGAAGGACATGAGTTCTTCCATGTTAATCATGAAGAGGTCCCCTAATTTTCAAGAGGAACGTCAAGCCCACCCTTGGCTACTACAAGGAATCATGAGCTAGAGTAAAATTAGGTCAAGAAATAGGGATAACGAGGTTAAAGATAATCAAATTCAACAAGTATTTCTATGAGTAAATAGAAGAGGATTGGTGCAAGATTCATGTGAAGTAATGTACATGATGAATAGAGGTATTCTAGAAGACGATACTAAGATTATGCAATTGCTATCGTAGGTTATATTTCATAAAGGATTATTCCCTTACATTTTTCCATGACAAATTATTAAGTACCATATTACATGGGGATATAGAATAAGGAATTTGTAAGGAAGGATTATGATTTTTTAATAAAAAGGTTCATATTGTATGAGAGGTATAATGGATGCATGAACTTAGGATAATAAGGCCAATTAACTTTAGACTAAAAAAAACCGTTTAGGGGCACAACAAAACGAGCCAAACACATGTAATAAGGGACTTTTTAGGAACAATTTTTAGATAAAAGAAGATTTCTAACTAGTGGGGGGACTTTTTAGGAACAATTTTTAGATAAAAGAAGATTTCTAACTAGTGGGGGGACACCACTAGTTAGAGGAGGATTTACTTAGATACTGTCCCAGCTCGCGAGATGAGGACATCTCAAATCTTTTAATATAGAGAGAGGAGGATTGTAAGGTCCCTCCGGAGTCATGTATGTGTCTCTTTCAATATAGATTTCAAGAAGGAAAGAGAGTGCACTTAGAGAAGAGTGAGGCAATAAGGCTAGAAACATTAGGAAAGTAATAGAGTAAAAATAGTAACTCCAAAAATCCTAAAAGAAATAAGAAGACAAGAATAGTTCTTGTGCTTATGTAGCCGAACGGCAGAGACAATAGTAAGGCCCGGAGTCGGCCCATGGTATGTATCCCTCATACCATTGGGAGAATGAGGTTCTCTGATTGAGGCGAGTAATTGTGATGCTGTCTACTTTTGAGGGCCCAAGCTAGTGCGGTGAATAAGCCCACCCTAGTGTGTAGACATCCCTCTGAGGGGCGGGAGGATCGAGCGACGGAGCCTGAGAGGGTGACAGGCCAGCTTGCATCGTCGTGGTGGCAAGCACGGCCTCGATGACGATGAGGTGCATGCCCTGTAGTAGGGATGTAGAGGCTAGAAGGTTGGATTCTAGATCATCGGCAGTATAAAGGAAAAGAATAAGAGAGCCAGTTTGGCTTGTATGGAATTGATTCATGTATAAACTTTTTTTATAAAGCTTTTACAACTTTGGCATTATTGTACTATGAAAAAAGGCTGTTTTAAAGAACCTTGTGAAGGGCCTTAATTAGGGAATATGTTTATTTATGTCAACAGTTTGGTAGGATTAATTAGAAAACAAATTGACGCGTGAGTAGGGTGGAAAGTGGGAGGATGGAAAGCCTCGAGATGATGGCACCATCCTACGACGGTGGGTGGACCCGATTAGTCAGGTAGCTTTCCAACAAATTAAGTGAAAGCCCTATGTTAGAGAAATAGGTTGCCCAAATTATGATCAATTAATTACCCTATGGGTAATTTGAGTTTTAGAAGACCACGTAGGAAATTTTCTCCCAGCGAAGACTTAGTAGACTATCTTAAGTGTTTTCCCTATTTTAGAAGAGAGGAACCTTACAATTAGTATCCAAGAAAAGGCCAACTATCAAGGGATTAAAACAAGTGATTGTTTGTCATATGAGGATGAATCAATCATCTCTACTGGCCATAGAAATGGTTTTAATATCCTCACATGTTCAGACAATCATCCCTATAAAATTATGCTTGTATCTTGGGGGTGCACAGGCAAGATACTTGTTCAATAAATTTGAATAATAGGATTGGGAAGGAAACCTTTTGAGGATAAAAAACATAGGGTGATCAAATTAAGAAACTAGTGGAGACTCAATAACTAGAACGATAGACCAAAACTTTGTTTAGAGAAATTTTCAGGATATATCTCATTAACTCGCATATTATAAATTATTAAGATTATAACTCCATTAAGGTTTGAATAGTTGGCGTATGAATGCCATCCATTGGATGCTTTACACTAGGATGATCGTCCAAGATCTTGAGCCCATCTCAGATAAACATGGGTCTAACTTCGGATGTGTAATTTTGAGAGGATCATGCTATTAGATGTGTTAATCCCAAGATACTAGATGTGTCATTTTTAAAATACTAATCATCTCAGATGTGTTAATCTTTGGATGTGTCAATCCCAAGGCACTAGATGTGTAATTCTTAAAAAAAATGAAGATCTCAATGTATTAATCCAGAGTGCCCTCAGATGTGGTGCTATGATAAGTATTTGATAGTTTTTTTGAACTTTTCATGGATGCAAGGAAAGAAGAAAGTTGACCGTGTTGCACGTCAAAATCATAAGAAATGCCGAATTAGTTGGAAGCACTATTGTCAATCTAACCACTCGAACCATAATCAGTTATGGGATGCCATGAAAGTACACCTTCGTGAAAGGTTTTGTCCTCTAGGATTTTGAGAGGATAAAATGATGAATGAATTTTTGGAGCTAACCCAAGAAGGGAAGACCCTGGAAGAATACCACCAAAATCTTGCTAAAACTTCTTCGATTAGCTCTAGAGATGGATGAATAAGCCCACCGTAGTGTGTAGACATCCCTCTGAGGGGCAGGAGGATTGAGCGACAGAGCCTGAGAGGGCGATAGGTGGGCTTGAGTCCTTGCCAGCGCGGTCGATGAACGACGAGGTGTATGGTTCCATAGGGTTTTGCCCAGCAGCATGTAGAGGCTGGAAGGCCGAATTCTAGATCATGGGCAGTATAAAGGAAAAGAATAAGAGAGCCGGTTTAGCTTGTATGGAATTGATTCATGTATAAACTTTTTTTTATAAATCTTGCAAGTCCTTGGCATTATTGTATTGTGGAAAAAGGTTGTTTTAACGAATCTTGTGTGATGAGAAGGGCCTTAATTAAGGAACATGTTTATTTATGTCCAACAGTGTGGTAGGATTAATTAGAAAAAAAATCGAGAAGAGGTCCCCTAATTTTCAAGAGTAACATCAAGCCCACCCTTGGCTACTACAAGGAATCATGAGCTAGAGTAAAATTAGGTCAAGAAATAGGGATAACGAGGTTAAAGATAATCGAATTCAACAAGTATTTCTAAGAGTAAATAGAAGAGGATTGGTGCAAGATTCATGTGAAGTAGTGTACATGATGAATAGAGGTATTCTAGAAGATGATACTAAGATTATGCAATTGCTATCATAGGTTAGATTTCGTAAAGGATTATTCCCTTACGTTTTTCCATGACAAATTATTAAGTACCATATTACATGGGGATATAGAATAAGGAATTCGTAAGGAAGGATTATGATTTTTTTAGTAAAAAGGTTCATATTGTATGAGAGGTATAATGGATGCATGAACTTAGGATAATAAGGCCAATTAACTTTAGACTAATAAAGACCGTTTGGGGGCACAACAAAACGAGCCAAACACATGAAATAAGGGACTTTTAGGAACAATTTTTAGGTAAAAGAAGATTTCTAACTAGTGGGGGGACATCACATTGGAACAGAGAGGAGGATTTACTTAGATACTATCCCAGCTTGCGAGATGAGGACATCTCAAATATTTTTAGTGTGGGGAAGAGATTGTAAGGTCTCTCTGGAGTCATGTATGTGTATGTTTTAATATAGATTCCAAGAACGAGAGAGAGTACACTTAGAGAAGAGAGGCAATAAGGCTAGAAACATTAGGAAAGTAATAGAGTAAAAATAGTAGCTCCAAAAATCCTAAAAGAAATAAGGCTAGAAACATTAGGAAAGTAATAGTAAAATAGTAGCTCCAAAAATCCTAAAAGAAATAAGAAGACAAGAATAGTTCTTGTGCTTGTGTAGCCAGACGGCAAAGACGTTAGTAAGGCCCGGAGTCAGCCCATGGTATGTATCCCTCATACCATTGGGAGAATGAGGTTCTCCGATTGAGGCGAGTGATTGTGATGCTGTCTACTTTTGAGGGCCCAGGATAGTGCGGTGAATAAGCCCACCCTAGTGTTTACACATCCCTCTGAGAGGCGGGAGAATCGAGCGACGGAGCCCAAGAGGGCGACAGGCATCCTCGTGGTGGTGAGCGCGGCCTCGACGATGAGGTGCATGTCCCATAGTAGGGATGTAGAGGCAGGAAGGTTGGATTCTAGATCATCCGCAGTATAAAGGAAAAGAATAAGAGAGCCGGTTTGTCTTGTATGGAATTGATTCATGTATAAACTCTTTTTATAAAGCTTGTATAACTTTGGCATTATTGTACTATGAAAAAAGGCTATTTTAAACGAACCTTGTGAACAGGGCCTTAATTAAGGAATATGTTTATTTATGTCAAACAGTTTGGTAGGATTAATTAGAAAACAAATTGACGTGTGAGTAGGGTGAAAAGTGGGAGGATGGAATGCCCTAACGACACCATCCTACGGAGGATGGGTGGACCCAATTAGTCAGGTAGCTTTCCAACAAATTAAGTGAAAGCCCTACGCTAGATAAATAGGTTCTCGGGCAACACTATTCTAGGAGACTAGGCCAACGGGCAGCTGTGCCTTGCATGGATGAGGAAAAAAGTGATGTCTCAAGGAATCACGATTAGTTGTCGCCCAAATCATGATCAATTATGCTATGGGTAATTTGACTTTTAAAGAACCACGCTCTCCCTATGGGATAGGTCTAGGTCGTACCTACAAATCGTATCCTTGAATCTTTACATGGTCAAGGTGCGACAAGTAGGAAATTTTCTCTCAGATAAGACTTCGTAGACTATCTTAAGTGTTTCCACTATTTTGGAAGGGAGAGCATTACAATTGGTATCAGAGCAAAGGCTAAGTCTATCAAGGGATTAAAACAAGTGATTGTTTGTCATATGAGGATGAATCAATCATACCTTCTCGCCATAGAAATGGTTTGAATATTCTCACATGTTGAGACAATCATCCTATAAAATTATGCTTGTATCTTGGGGGCAGGGATTTAACTGACGTAAACGAGAACATGTGAACATGTTAATAACATATGTTAATAACACAAAAAATCTTGTGATCACATGTTATATTCACAAAGCTTTCACAAGGGCCTAAAAAAAATATCTTTGTCAGGCATAAAAAATCTTCTTAGGTGGCCACTGACCTGCTATTATGTGAAGATGGTAACATGAGAACATGTGAATAGTTTATTCCCATGTGTAGCCAAGCTTTTAAGGGGTTCCCAAATGGCAAGTGACCTGTTATTTTGTGAACGGTAACATGAGAACATGTGAATAACTTGTTCACATGTGTTATTATCACAAAAAATCTTGTGATCACGTGAATATTAAATCCCTGCTTGGGGGTGCACGCGCAAGATATTTGTACAATAAATTTGAGAAATAAGATTGGGGAGGAAAACTTGTGAGGAAAAAAAACATAGGGTGATCAAATTAAGAAACCAGTGAGAGACTGAATGACTAGAAGGATAGACTGAAACTTTATTTAGAGAAATTTTCAGGATATCTCATTAATTTGCATATTATAAATTATTGAGAATAGAATAACATTAAGGTTTGAATAGTTGACGTATGAATGCCATCCATTGGATGCTTTACACTAGGATGATCGTCTAAGATCTTGAACCCATCTTAGACAAATATGGGTCTAACTTGGGATGTGTAATTCCTAGAAGATCATGCTATTAGATGTGTTAATCCCAAGATACTAGATGTGTAATTTTTAAAAAACTAATCATCTCAGACGTGTTAATCTTGAAAATCTTTGGATGTGTCAATCTCCCACAAGGCCCCAGATGTGTAATTCTTAAAAAAATGAAGATCTCAGATATATTAATCCCGAGTGCCTTAAGATGTGGTGCTATGATAGTTTTGAACTTTCAGAGAAAGAAGAAAGTTCACCCTTGCTCGTCTAAAAATCATAATTTCACCCTTGCATGTGCAGATACAACCTTGTGAAAAGGGCCTTAATTAAGAAATATGTTTATTTATGTCAAAAATAGTTTGGTGGGATTAATTAGAAAATAAATTGATGCGTGAGTAGGGTGGAAGGTGGAAGGATGGAAAGCCTCGAGAGACGGCACCATCCTCCTATGGACGGGTGGACCCGATTAGTCAGGTAGCTTTTCAACAGATTAAGTGAAAGCCCTATGCTAGATAAATAGGTTCTAGGGAAACTCAATTCTAGGAGACTAGGCCAACGGGTGGCTGTGCCTTGCATGGATGGGGAAGAAAGCGTTGTCTCTAGGAATCAAGATTAGTAGTTGCCCAAATTATGATCAATTACCCTATGGGTAATTTGACTTTTAGAAGACCACGCTCCCCTTGTGCGATAGGACTAGGTCATACCTATAAATCATATCCTTGAATCTTTACATGGTCAAGGTGTCGACGAGTAGAAAATTTTCTCCAAGAGCTAAGACTTAGTAGACTATCTTAAGTGTTTGCCCTATTTTAGAAGAGGGGAACCTTACAATTAGTATCAGAACAAAGGCTAACTATCAAGGGATTAAAACAAGTGATTGATTTGTCATATGAGGATGAATCAATCATCTCTAGTGGCCATAGAAATGGTTTTAATATCCTTACATGTTGTCATCTAAAAATCATAAGAAATGCAAAATTGGTTGGAAGCATTGTTGTCAATCTAACCACTCGAACCCGAATGAGTTATGGGATGCCATGAAAGTACACCTTCGTGAAAGGTTTTTTCCTCCACGATTTTGAGAGGATAAAATGAATGAATTTTTGGAGCTAACCCAAGAAGGGAAGACCCTAGAAGAATACCACCAAAATCTTGCTAAAACTTCTCCGATTAGCTCCAGAGATGGATGAGGTAACTCTTCTCCACCAACAATTCATTTGGAAGCTTAATCTACCTTTGAATAACTTCGTCAAGAATGCAAAACCATCCTCCTCTATTTCAAAAGCCATAATTATAGCCAGAGACTATGATAAAGTTTTTTTATGTAGAGGGTGTCGAGAAGGACATGAGTTCTTCCATGTTAATCACAAGAAGAGGTCCCCTAATTTTCAAGAGGAACGTCAAGCCCACCCTTGGCTACTACAAGGAATCATGAGCTAGAGTAAAATTTGGTCAAGAAATAGGGATAACGAGGTTAAAGATAATCAAATTCAACAAGTATTTCTATGAGTAAATAGAAGAGGATTGGTGCAAGATTCATGTGAAGTAATGTACATGATGAATAGAGGTATTCTAGGAGACGATACTAAGATTATGCAATTGCTATCGTAGGTTAGATTTCATAAAGGATTATTCCCTTACGTTTTCCATGACAAATTATTAAGTACCATATTACATGGGGATATAGAATAAGGAATTCATAAGGAAGGATTATGATTTTTTAATAAAAATGTTCATATTGTATGAGAGGTATAATGGATGCATGAACTTAGGATAATAAGGCCAATTAACTTTAGACTAATAAAAACCGTTTGGGGGCACAACAAAACGAGCCAAACACATGAAATAAGGGACTTTTTAGGAACAATTTTTAGATAAAAGAAGATTTCTAACTAGTGGGGGGACACCACTTTGGAAGAGAGAGGAGGATTTAGTTAGACACTATCCTAGCTCGCGAGATGAGGACATCACGAATCTTTTAAGTGGGGGGAGATTGTAAGGTCCCTCCGGAGCCATGTATGTGTCTCATTTAATATAGATTTCAAGAAGGAAAGAGAGTACACTTAGAGAAGAGTGAGGCAATAAGGCTAGAAACATTAGGAAAGCAAAAGAGTAAAAATAGTAGCTCCAAAAATCCTAAAAGAAATAAGAAGACAAGAATAATTCTTGTGCTTGTGTAGCCAAACGGCAGAGACATTAGTAAGGCCCCGAGTCGGCCCATGGTATGTATCCCTCATACCATTGGGAGATTGAGGTTCTCCGATTGAGTCGAGTGATTGTGATGCTGTCTACTTTTGAGGGCCCAAGCTAGTGCGGTGAATAAGCCCACCCTAGTGTGTAGACATCCCTCCGAGGGGGGCGGGAGGATCGAGCGACGGAGCCTGAGAGGGCGACAGGCCGGCTTGCGTCCTCGTGGTGGTGGCGAGCGCGGCCTCGACGATAAGGTGCATGTCCCGTAGTAGGGATGTAGAGGCTGGAAGGTTGGATTCTAGATCATCGACAGTATAAAGGAAAAGAATAAGAGAGCCAGTTTGGCTTGTATGGAATTGATTCATGTATAAACTTTTTTTATAAAGCTTGTACAACTTTAGCATTATTGTACTATGAAAAAAGGTTGTTTTAACGAACCTTGTGAAAAGGGCCTTAATTAAGGAATATGTTTATTTATGTCAGACAGTTTGGTAGGATTAATTAGAAAACAAATTGATGCGTGAGTAGGGTGGAAAGTGGGAGGATGGAAACCCTCGAGATGATGGCACCATCCTACGATGGCGGGTGGACCCGATTAGTTAGGTAGCTTTTCAACAAATTAAGTGAAAGCCCTATGTTAGATAAATAGGTTGCCCAAATTATGATCAATTAATTACCCTATGGGTAAGAAGACCACGTAGGAAATTTGCTGCCAGCTAAGACTTAGTAGACTATCTTAATTGTTTCCCCTATTTTAGAAGGGAGGAACCTTACAATTAGTATCCAAGCAAAGGCTAACTATCAAGGGATTTAAATAAGTGATTGTTTGTCATATGAGGATGAATCAATCATCTCTACTGGCCATAGAAATGGTTTTAATATCCTCACATGTTGAGACAATCATCCCTATAAAATTGTGCTTGTATCTTGGGGGTGCACAGGCAAGATACTTGTTCAATAAATTTGAATAATAGGATCGGGGAGGAAACCTTTTGAGGATAAAAAACATAGGGTGATCAAATTAAGAAACTAGTGGAGACTCAATAACTAGAACGATAGACCGAAACTTTGTTTAGAGAAATTTTCATGATATATCTCATTAACTTGCATATTATAAATTATTAAGATTATAACTCCATTAAGGTTTGAATAGTTGGCGTATGAATGCCATCCATTGGATGCTTTACACTAGGACGATCATCCAAGATCTTGAGCACATCTCAAACAAACATGGGTCTAACTTGGGATGTGTAGTTCCCAGAGGATCATGCTATTAGATGTGTTAATCCCAAGATACTAGATGTGTCATTTTTAAAATACTAATCATCTCAAATGTGTTAATCTTTGGATATGTCAATCCCAAGGCACTAGATGTGTAATTCTTAAAAAAAATGAAGATCACAATGTATTAATCCAGAGTGCCCTCAGATGTGGTGCTATGATAAGTATTTTGATAGTTTTGAACTTTTCATGGATACAAGGAAAAAAGAAAGTTGACTGTTGCACGTCAAAATCATAAGAAATGCCGAATTAGTTGGAAGCACTATTGTCAATCTAACCACTCGAACCATAATCAGTTATGGGATGCCATGAAAGTACACCTTTGTGAAAGGTTTTGTCCTCCAGGATTTTGAGAGGATAAAATGATGAATGAATTTTTGGAGCTAACCCACCCAAGAAGGAAAGACCTTGGAAGAATACCACCAAAATCTTGCTAAAACTTCTTCGATTAGCTCCAGAGATGGATGAATAAGCCCACGGTAGTGTGTAGACATCCCTCTGAGGGGAAGGAGGATTGAGCGATGGAGCCTGAGAGGGCGACAGGCAGGCTTGAGTCCTTACCAGCGCGGCCGACGACGACGAGGTGTATGGTCCCATAGGGTTTTGCCCAGCAGCATGTAGAGGCTGGAACGCCGAATTCTAGATCATCGGCAGTATAAAGGCAGTATAAAGGAAAAGAATAAGAGTGCCGGTTTAGCTTGTATGGAATTGATTCTTGTATAAAGTTTTTTTTATAAATCTTGCAAGTCCTTGGCATTATTGTATTGTGGAAAAAGGTTGTTTTAACGAACCTTGTGATGAGAAGGGCCTTAATTAAGGAACATGTTTATTTATGTCCAACAGTGTGGTAGGATTAATTAGAAAACAAATTGATGCGCGTGAGGATGGAATGCTTTGACGACACCATCCTACGGAGGACGGGTGGACCCAATTAGGGGTGGTTGCAAGATCAGGGTGCCCAGTTTTATCTACTCAGGCACCTTGTAAATAGTAAAAAAAAAGGCATTTGTGTGGCTAATCTCTCCTAGCTAACAAAGGAATTTCCTTTCAAGTTCTTTTGTTGGAATATCACATGCAAAATTTGGAATATAGTTGCATAATCTGATTAAGTATTAAATAGTCAAAAGTCCTCATTTCCTTAGGTACAACGTCAATGTATACACTATGTCCCAAATTTGGACAAGCTTCATAAAATACTAATATCTTTTACATTTAAACTCAAATGAGATTCCCACTTTGGACATTAGATCTTCACATAATACATAGCTTAACTTGATTTTTTGAGAAAATTTTAAGCTATTTGTCTATTTTCTTTAAATATTTCAAGGTCTTTAAAGTGTTATAATATATGGCACTTTTTGTACCCACAATATCTACCACTTAAAATGCTCAATCCTGTAGATCAAAAGAGTGTTAGATAAAGAGACATGAGTAGAATGTGGTGGTTAGTCAAAATTTCAAATCCAGTGGTTGGATTTTTAATGATATCTTTTTCAAAATTCTTCCAAGTTATCAGAAGGCCTACAAATATTAATAATCTAATTAGTAAAATTACATCTCTAAAATAAATAATCTAAAACCTATAGGGACTAGCGTACTTTAATGGTGCATCTATGGAAAAAAAATTGGATTACTCTAAGTATGAAAAGATCAAATTTTTATCATTTCAACATATTCATTAATTACACTAATTTATATTAATTTAAGTTTTATTGGGTCAATTTTAGTGCATGTGTATTTTCTATTAGTTTCTCATTTGAAGTACCCTACCTCCCTAAATTTTCTCTCCAAGCATTGTCTCAGTCCAGCATAAACTAGACAAAACTGGATACCTTGATCTTGCAACAACCCTTAATCAGGTAGCTTTCCACCAACAGATTAAGTGAACAGATTAAGTGAAAGCCCTAAATTTTTAGGATATCTCATTAATTTGCATATTATAAATTATTAAGATTAGAACTCCATTAAGGTTTGAATAGTTGACGTATGAATGCCATCGATTGGATGCTTTACACTACGATTATCGTCCAAGATCTTGAACCCATCTCAGACAAATATGGGTCTAACTTGGTATGTGTAATTCCTAGAAGATCATGCTATTAGATGTGTTAATCGCAAGATACTAGATGTGTAATTTTTAAAAAACTAATCATCTCGGAAGTGTTAATCCTTATAATCTTTGGATGTGTCAATCCCAAGGCCCCAGATGTGTAATTCTTAAAAAAATGAAGATCTCAGATATATTAATCCCGAGTGCCTTAAGACGTGGTGCTATGATAGTAGGTATTTGATAGTTTTGAACTTTCTGAAAGAAGAAAGTTCACCCTTGCTCGTCTAAAAATCATAAGTTCACCCTTTCATGTGCGCATACAACCTTGTGAAAAGGGCCTTAATTGAGGAATATGTTTATTTATGTCAAAAACAATTTGGTGGGATTAATTAGAACATAAATTGACGCATGAGTAGGGTGGAAGGTGGAAGGATGGAAAGCCTCGAGACGGCACCATCCTCCTACGGACGGGTGGACCCGATTAGTCAGGTAGCTTTCCCAACAAATTAAGTGAAAGCCCTATGCTAGATAAATAGGTTCTAGGGAAACTCTATTCTTGGAGACTAGGCCAACGGGTGGCTGTGCCTTGCATGGATGGGGAAGAAAGCGTTGTCTCTAGGAATCAAGATTAGTAGTTGCCCAAATTATGATCAATTACCCTATGGGTAATTTGACTTTTAGAGAAGACCACGCTCCCCTTGTGGGATAGGACTAGGTCATACCTACAAATCGTATCCTTGAATCTTTACATGGTCAAGGTGTCACGAGTAGGAAATTTTCTCCAAGAGCTAAGACTTAGTAGACTATCTTAAGTGTTTGCCCTATTTTGGAAGAGGGGAACCTTACAACTAGTATCAGAGCAAAGGCTAACTATCAAGGGATTAAAACAAGTGATTGTTTTGTCATATGATGATGAATCAATCATCTTTACTGGGGCCATAGAAATGGTTTTAATATCCTTACATGTTGTCGTCTAAAAATCATAAGAAATGCAAAATTGGTTGGAAGCATTGTTGTCAATCTAACCACTCGAACCAGAATGAGTTATGGGATGCCATGAAAGTACACCTTCGCGAAAGGTTTTTTCCTCCATGATTTCGAGAGGATAAAATGAATGAATTCTTGGAGATAACCCAAGAAGGGAAGACCCTAGAAGAATACCACCAAAATCTTACTAAAACTTCTCCGATTAGCTCCAGAGATGGATGAGGTAACTCTTCTCCACCAACGATTCATTTGTGTTGAGATTCAAGCTCGATGTCAGTGTGAGCCAGCTATGCTATGTGCTGGCAGATTAGGTAGGAACATGTGTGAGACATAAATGACCGCGTGTCCAGCTGGTCATAGTGTGTGGACATTAGCTAGGGTTAGTAGAGTGTGGACACAACTCATTGTGTGTTGTGTGGATTATGGATTAGTGCATTATGCTTTGTGTGAGTGTGGACATGGCTTCCCTCTATGGTTAGGGTTTGCAATATACATTAGGGTTTGCTCCTGTGTGTGTGTCTCCTCCTCCTCTACCGTTCTTTCAACATGGTATCAGAGCCTTGTGCTGTTTATTAGGGTTTATGTGTGAGTGAGTGAAGAGGGAGAAGAAGAAGCTGTGAAAAGAAGCTGTGAAGCTGTCCATTGGAGCTGTGAAGCTTGGAGCACACCAAATACTATCAGATCTGAAAGCTTGGCCTACCGGGTAAGGTCCTCTAAACATCCTTGAGCGGATTGCAGGTGAAACAGGCAAAAGCAAAGCAAAATAGAGCAAATCAAAGCAAAGAAAAATTCTGGTTTTTGAAGCTTTCCATTAAAGCTTGGGAACATTGATGTATGGTGGAAATACGTGTGATTCTGGCAAAAGACATATGCATTTGTCAAAGAGGGATGTATTGGCAACCCATGTGCAAGCCTTGAACAAATTTTGGAGCAATTTGGATGTATTTGATTGAGTGAAAATCTCTGGTTTTTGAGCTCTCACAAAACAGTGAAAAAGAAGCCCAAAATTGAAGCAATTGGAGTGTGATTTTGGCTCAAATCCAACCATTGGTGGGTTGCACACATACCTAGGTGTCTTGGGCACTTGTAGCACTCATCAATTAGCATCATAAAGCTTCCCAAAGGGCCCTACAGCAGGCGGCGCAGTCCATACAGAGAAAACAGAGCATTTTTTTGGTTTTTTGCTTACGAGGAGTTTGATTTCTCATTGGTTGCTTGATATCTTCCACAACTTCTTTAGCAATTGGATGCTTTACACCTTGGAGAAGAGGGCTATGTGCTTTGTTTGGTCAATGATGCTTAATTGAGCTGGGAATGAGCTGATTAAAACAGGGTGTCCACTGGTTGCAGAGAAACAGAGCATTTTAATTGAGCAATTAATCTTTGGTGTTTTACAATTGGACAAATTTCTCTTACATGGAGTTGATGGACACTATTGCTAAGCCAATGAATGCTGGTTGCCCAATTTGGTGAAAAAATGAAGGAATTAGAGCAAATTTTCTACTGGTTTTTCTGGTTTTTCCAAAAACAGAGAAAGGGGTTTTCAAAAATTGATAATTACACATGTCAGATGGAGTTGATACTCAACATTGAGGTTCATTAGGTGTCAATGCAAGTTTCCTAGACTTGATTGCACCATTACATTGTGATTTGGAGCCTTGAAAGGCGTGTCAATTTAGGGTATCCCGCACTTAGTGAGTCAGTTCATCTTGGATGATTACAGGTTGATTTCCTACATCAAATTTGGAGTTTGTTGGCTATCTTGGAGTATCTGGAACATTCATTGGAGTGTGGGTGAGCTGAGGAAGACTCATTTACAGATTTGAAGTGTGCGAAAGGTGTACGCATTGAGCAACATGTCGGACAATCCAGTTCAGATTGTTGGTGAAAAGCTGGATAGGAAGAACTTCCAGGCATGGAAGTACAGGATAAAGAGTTTCTTGAAAGGGAAAGGATTTTGGAATCTCATTACAGGTGCTGAGCCTGAGCCTGAGCTACCTCGGCAACCTACACAGCAGCAGCTTATTGCTCATAAGCAATGGTCAGAGAGAGCATTCAAAGTGCTGCATTATTTGTCTATATGCATTTCTGATGCTATGCTCATACACATTCAGGATGCTGAGAATCCCAAAGATGCATGGGATACTTTGGTCAAGATGTTTGATACAGATACGAGTGCTCGCAAGTCTCAATTGCGACAGCAGATACACAATGTGAAAAGGAATAAAAGGAGCATACATGATTATGTGCAAGAAATCAAGAAGTTTGTAGATGCATTGGCCACAATAAATGCCCCCATGCCTGATGATGATTTGGTGGATATTACCTTGCGTGGTCTTGGCAAGGAATACAAATCTTTTGATACATCTATCTCAGTGAGGAGTACAGGTCTACCCGACTTCGATGAGTTGGTTTCACTCTTATTGGTTGAGGAAATCAAGCTCAGTGATTCATTTCTGGATGCATCTACTAGCCATGATGATGGCAGAAATCAGGCTTTCTACTCGCAGAGAGGCTTTAGAGGCAGGGGGAGATTTGCATCACGTGGACGTGGTGGTAATGGTCGTGGATGGCAGGATAGGCCTCCACAACAGAATTTTCAGCCTTTATATGGTGCTCGAGGTGGTCGTGGATATGCACTTCAGCGAGGCAGAGGTACCCCCGTGTGGACGAGGACGTTGGCAAGGCCAACAAAATTCTATGCAAGATGTGGAATGCCATTATTGTGGCAAATATGGTCATATGGCGAGAGATTGTTTTCGCAAACAGAATGATTTGAGAGGGGGAAGAGCACAACGTGGTGGTCATTATGGTGGAAACTATGCACAACATGGTGGTAACTATGCATCAAGTAGCAATGATGGAACTGCAAATCATTTGTTTGCCATGAAGCATGTTGTGGGTTATATGACGACAAATGCTGAGAATGATGATACATGGTACATGGACTCAGGAGCATCAAACCATATGACATGTCATGGTGAATGGTTTGAGCACATGAAGCCAATGGATGTCAAAGGCTATGTGGAAACAGGTGATGATACCCAGCATGTCATTACACATGTTGGAAGTGTACCATTGGTCATGCATAATGGTCAGACAAAGTCTATGTCAGATGTGCTGTATGTGCCTTCGATCACTAAAAGCTTGGCCTCAGTTGGTCAAATGGTAGAACAAGGATTACAGGTTAGATTCAATGAGCATGGATGCTTCGTTGAAGACTTTAAACATGGATGTAGAGTGATTGCTAAAGGCAAGAAAGAAGGAAGACTGTTTAAGCTGGATGCTGGAATTCCTGAGCTAAAATCAGCCATGTTCTCAAAGAGCAGGAATGTGGTACAGGACATTGATATGTGGCACAAGAGGATTGGCCATGTCAATATACAGAGATTAAAGAACATGCAAACAAGAGGCATTGTCAATGGATTGCCTAGGTTCAAATATGATGGACATATGCATGTTTGTGAAGCCTGTCAGTTTGGGAAGCAGGCAAGATTGAGGTTTCCTAGAGAAGGAAATATGAGTAACAGGCCACTTGAGATCATACATAGTGATGTATGGGGTCCTGCACAAAACCCATCTATCAAAGGCAGTTTATACTATGTTACATTCATAGATGATTTCAGCAGGATGACATGGATATACTTTCTGAAAGAGAAGAGTGAAGTGTTGGAAAAATTCATGGATTTCAAAGCTTTTGCAAAAAAGCAGTATGGCTGTTGGATTAAATGTCTGAGGACAGATGGAGGTGGTGAATACACCTCAAAAGCTTTTGAGCATTTCTTGAGGAAGCATGGAATAAGGAGACAGCTGACTTGCAGGTATACACCTCAGCAGAATGGTGTGACTGAGAGGAAGAATAGAGTCATATGTGAAGTGGCAAGGGCGATGCTTAATGAAAAGAGCATGCCAGATTACTATTGGGCAGAAGCATGTGCTACTGCAGTTTATATATTGAACAAAATACCTACAGCAGCCATTCATGGAAGCACGCCAGAGATGCGGCTCACAGGTTATACAGGCCAGACATTGGACATCTTAAAGTTTTTGGATGCATAGCTTATGTACATGTGCCTGATGAAAGAAGAAGGAAGTTGGATCCTAAGGCAGAGAAATGTGTATTTGTGGGATATGCACAGGATAGAAAGGCATACAAATGTTATAATCCACAAACTAGACAAGTGGTCATCTCACGTGATGTGGTGTTTGATGAGCTTGCTAGTTGGTATAAAGCAAAAGATGAGGGTGTTATTGAGTCACTTGAGGCTAATGTACATGTGAACTTGCCACCACAAGCAAGTTCTAGTTCTACTACTATGTCTGGGCCAGCAGCAAAAGCTGAGAGTAGCAGTGTACGTCCATGGTCAGGACGTTTGAGGCATGAGAGTGTGAGCACTGGGAGTAGTGCTATGGATAAAGGCAAAAAGAAAGTCGAAGGAATTGGAATCACAGGATATGAGTCATCTAGTTCTGAGAGTTTGGATGAGGAGCTTGGCATACCTGTTTTACGCACACCTGGTGCTAGGCAGGATAGATATGTGCCACCACATGCTAGAGTTACAGGTGTACAGAGTGACCCGCATGCATTGCGGAGATCCCAGAGAGTCAGATATCCTGTTGACAGATTGACATATAGAGATTTTGCTATGCACTATGCATATATGACATCTATGGTGAAGCATGTGGAACCTACATGCTATACAGAGGCTATTGGAGAGCATGTATGGGAAAAAGCAATGGATGTGGAGATGGACGCATTGGTCCATAATGATACATGGGACTTGGTTGCACTACCAAAGAACAAGAATGTTATTGGATGTAAATGGGTTTACAAAGTGAAGTGCAAATCTGATGGTTCTATTGAGAGACATAAAGCTAGATTGGTAGCAAAGGGTTATGCACAGACCCAAGGATTGGATTATGATGAGACGTTTAGTCCAGTGGCTAAGATGGGCACAGCGAGAGCAGTCATTGCTATGGTTGCAGCTAATGGCTGGGAAATGCATCAGATGGATGTTAAGAATGCATTTCTGAATGGAGATCTACAAGAGGAAGTATACATGGCACAGCCAGAAGGGTATGTACACCCTAGATATCCCACTCACGTATGCAGGTTGAAAAAGGCATTGTATGGTCTGAAGCAAGCACCACGTGCTTGGAGTGATAAGATGAGCAGATATCTTATCTCACTTGGTTTTCAGATCTCTACAGCAGATTCTTCACTCTATGTGAAGAAGACACAGCATGGGATTGTTTTACTAGTCATCTATGTGGATGACTTGATTATCACAGGTGATCATAGTGCAGATATGATGCATGTCAAGAAAGCTTTGAGTGGGCAATTGAGGATGGCACCATCCTACAATGGCGGCTGGGTGGACTTGATTAGTCAGGTAGCTTTCCAACAAATTAAGTGAAAGCCATGTGTTAGATAAATAGGTTGCCCAAATTATGATCAATTAATTACCCTATGGATAATTTGAGTTTTAGAAGACCACACTTCCTGTGCGGGATAGGCCTAGGTCTTACCTACAAATTGTATCCTTGAATCTTTACATGGTCAAGGTGTCCAGGAGTAGGAAATTTTCTCTCAGCTACTAAGACTTAGTAGACTATCTTAAGTGTTTCCCCTATTTTAGAAGGGAGGAACTTTACAATTAGTATCCAAGCAAAGGCTAACTATCAAGGGATTAAAACAAGTGATTGTTTGTCATATGAGGATGAATCAATCATCTCTGCTAGCCATAGAAATGGTTTTAATATCCTCACATGTTGAGACAATCATCCCTATAAAATTGTGCTTGTATCTTGGGGGTGCACAGGCAAGATACTTGTTCAATAAATTTGAATAATAGGATTGGGGAGGAAACATTTTGAGGATAAAAAACATAGAGTGATCAAATTAAGAAACTAGTGTGAGACTCAATAACTAGAAGGATAGACCGAAACTTTGTTTAAAGAAATTTTCAAGATATGTCTCATCAACTTGCATATTATATAACTCCATTAAGGTTTGAATAGTTGGCATATGAATGCCATCCATTGGATGCTTTACACTAGGACGATCGTCCAAGATCTTGAGCCCATCTCAAGCAAACATGAGTCTAACTTGGGATGTGTAATTCCCAGAGGATCATGCTATTAGATGTGTTAATCCCAAGAAACTAGATGTGTCATTTTTAAAATACTAATCATCTCAGATGTGTTAATCTTTGGATGTGTCAATCCCAAGGCACTAGATGTGTAATTCTTAAAAAAAATGAAGATCTCAATGTATTAATCCAGAGTGCCCTCAGATGTGGTGCTATGATAGTTTTGAACTTTTCATGGATACAAGGAAAGAAGAAAGTTGACCATTGCACGTCAAAATCATAAGAAATGCCAAATTAGTTGGAAGCACTATTGTCAATTTAACCACTCGTACCATAATCATTTATGGCATGCCATGAAAGTACACCTTTGTGAAAGGTTTTGTCCTCTAGGATTTTGAGAGGATAAAATGAATGAATTTTTGGAGCTAACCCAAGAAGGGAAGACCCTAGAAGAATACCACCAAAATCTTGCTAAAACTTCTTCGATTAGCTCCAGAGATGGATGAATAAGCACACCGTAGTGTGTAGACATCCCTCTGAGGGACAGGCGAATTGAGCGACGGAGCCTGAGAGGGCGATAGGCGGCGAGCTTGAGTCCTTGCCAGCGCGGACGACGAGACGACGAGGTGTATGGTCCCGTAGGGTTTTGCCCAGCAGCATGTAAAGGCTGGAAGGCCAAATTCTAGATCATCTGCAGTAATAAGGAAATGAATAAGAGAGCCGGTTTAGCTTGTATGGAATTGATTCATGTATAAACTTTTTTTTATAAATCTTGCAAGTCCTTGGCATTATTGTATTGTGGGAAAAGGTTGTTTTAACGAACCTTGTGATGAGAAGGGCCTTAATTAAGGAACATGTTTATTTATGTCCAACAGCGTGGTAGGATTAATTAGAAAACAAATCGACGCGTGAGTAGGGTGGAAAGTGGGAGGATGGAATGCCCTGACGACACCATCCTACAGAGGACGGGTAGACCCAATTAGTCGGGTAGCTTTCCAACAGATTAAGTGAAAGCCCTATGCTAGATAAATAGGTTCTTGGGCAACACTATTCTAGGAGACTAGGCCAACGGGCAGCTGTGCCTTACATGGATGAGGAAAAAAGTGATGTCTCCAGGAATCAAGATTAGTAGTTGCCCAAATCATGATCAATTACGCTATGGGTAATTTGACTTTTAAAGAACCACGCTCTCCCTGCTAGATAGGTCTAGGTCTTACCTACAAATCGTATCCTTGAATCTTTACATGGTCAAGGTGCGACGAGTAGGAAATTTTCTCCAAGATTAAACTTCGTAGACTATCTTAAGTGTTTCCGCTATTTTGGAAGGAAGAGCATTACAATCGGTATCAGAGCAAAGGCTAACTCTATCAAGGGATTAAAACAAGTGATTGTTTGTCATATGAGGATG
This sequence comes from Cibotium barometz, assembly GCF_041138505.1. Classification (NCBI taxonomy): domain Eukaryota; kingdom Viridiplantae; phylum Streptophyta; class Polypodiopsida; order Cyatheales; family Cibotiaceae; genus Cibotium; species Cibotium barometz. Next base: position 17,536,221 of record NC_141098.1, on the reverse strand, counting down.
AATCAATCATATCTTTTGACCATAGAAATGGTTTGAATATTCTCACATGTTGAGACAATCATCGTATAAAATTGTGCTTGTATCTTGGGGGTGCACGTGCAAGATATTTGTACAATAAATTTGAGAAATAAGATTGGGGAGAAAACCTTGTGAGGAAAAAAAACATAGGGTGATCAAATTAAGAAACCAGTGTGAGAGACTAAATGACTGGAAGGATAGACTAAAACTTTGTTTAGAGAAATTTTCAGGATATATCTCATTAATTTGCATATTATAAAATATTAAGATTAGAACTCCATTAAGGTTTGAATAGTTGACGTATGAATGCCATCCATTGGATTCTCTACACTAGGATGATCGTCCAAGATCTTGAACCCATCTTAGACAAACATGGGTCTAACTTGGGATGTGTAAAGAGGATCATGCTATTAGATGTGTTAATCCCAAGATACTAGATGTGTAATTTTTGAAAAACTAATCGTCTGAGACGTGTTAATCCTGATAATCTTTGGATGTGTCAATCCCAAGGCCCCAGATGTGTAATTCTTAAAAAAATGAAGATCTCAAATATATTAATCCCGAGTGCCTTCAGATGTGGTGCTATGATAAGTATTTTTGATAGTTTTAAACTTTCTGAAAGAAGAAAGTTCACCCTTGCTCGTCTAAAAATCATAAGTTCACCCTTTCATGTTCGGATACAACCTCGTGAAAAGGGCCTTAATTAAGGATTATGTTTATTAGAAAATAAATTGACACGTGATGAGGGTGGAAAGTGGGAGGATGGAAAGCCTCGAGATGGCATCATCCTCCTACGGACGAGTGGACCCAATTAGTGAGGTAGCTTTTCATTTAGTGAAAGCCCTATGCTAGATAAATAGGTTCTGGGGAAACTCTATTTTAGGAGACTAGGCCAATGGGCAGCTGCGCCTTGCATTAGTATCAGAGCAAAGGCTAACTATCAAGGGATTAAAACAAGTGATTGTTTGTCATATGAGGATGAATCAATCATCTCTATTGGCCATAGAAATTGTTTTAATATCCTTACATGTTGTTGTCCAAAAATCATAAGAAATGCAAAATTGGTTGGAAGCATTGTTGTCAATCTAACCACTCGAACCAGAATGAGTTATGGGATGCCATGAAAGTACACCTTCGTGAAAGGTTTTTTCCTCCATGATTTCGAGAGGATAAAATGAATGAATTTTTGGAGATAACCCAAGAAGGGAAGACTCTGGAAGAATACCACCAAAATCTTGCTAAAACTTCTCCGATTAGCTCCAGAGATGGATAAGGTAACTCTTCGCCACCAACGATTCATTTGGAAGCTTAATCTACCTTTGAACAAGAATGCAAAACCATTATCCTCTATTTCAGAAGCCATAATTATAGCGAGAGACTATGATAAAGTTTTTTATATAGAGGGTGTCGAGAAGGACATGGGTTCTTCCATGTTAATCAAGAAGAGGTCCCCTAATTTTCAAGAGGAACGTCAAGCCCACCCTTGGCTACTACAAGGAATCATGAGCTAGAGTAAAATTAGGTCAAGAAATAGGGATAACGAGGTTAAAGATAATCGAATTCAACAAGTATTTCTATGAGTAAATAGAAGAGGATTGGTGCAAGATTCATGTGAAGTAATGTACATGATGAATAGAGTATTCTAGAAGACGATACTAAGATTATGCAATTGGTATCGTAGGTTAGATTTCGTAAAGGATTATTCCCTTACGTTTTTCCATGACAAATTATTAAGTACCATATTACATGGGGATATAGAATAAGGAATTCATAAGGAAGGATTATGATTTTTTTAATAAAAAGGTTCATATTGTATGAGACGTATAATGGATGCATGAACTTAGGATAATAAGGCCAATTAACTTTAGACTACTAAAGACCATTTGGGGACACAACAAAACGAGCCAAACACATGAAATAAGGGACTTTTTAGGAACAATTTATAGATAAAAGAAGATTTCTAACTAGTGGGGGGACACCACTTTGGAAGAGAGAGGAGGATTTACTTAGATACTGTCCCAGCTCGCGAGATGAGGACATCTCCAATCTTTTAAGTGGGGGAGAGATTGTAAGGTCCCTCCAGAGTCATGTATGTGTCTCTTTTAATATAGATTTCAAGAAGGAAAGAGAGTGCACTTAGAGAAGAGTGAGACAATAAGGCTAGAAACATTAGGAAAGTAATAGAGTAAAAATAGTAGCTCCAAAAATCCTAAAAGAAATAAGAAGACAAGAATAGTTCTTGTGCTTGTGTAGCCGGACGGCAGAGACGTTAGTAAGGCCCGAAGTCGGCCCATGGTATGTATCCCTCATACCATTGGGAGAATGAGGTTCTCCAATTGAGGTGAGTGATTGTGATTGGTGCTACGATAAGTATTTGATAGTTTTTTTGAACTTTTCATGGATACAAGGAAAGAAGAAAGTTGACCGTGTTGCACGTCAAAATCATAAGAAATGCGAAATTAGTTGGAAGCACTATTGTCAATCTAACCACTCGAACCATAATCAGTTATGGGATGCCATGAAAGTACACCTTCGTGAAAGGTTTTGTCCTCCAGGATTTTAAGAGGATAAAATGATGAATGAATTTTTGGAGCTAACCCAAGAAGGGAAGACCCTAGAAGAATACCACCAAATCTTGCTAAAACTTCTTTGATTAGCCCTAGAGATGGATGAATAAGCCGACTGTAGTGTGTAGACATCCCTCTGAGGGGTAGGAGGATTGAGCGACGGAGCCTGAGAGGGCGACAGGTGGGCTTGAGTCCTTGCCAGCACGGTCGACGGAGCGACGAGACGAGATGTATGGTCCCATACGGTTTTGCCAAGCAGCATGTAGAGGCTGGAAGGTCGAATTCTAGATCATCGGCAGTATAAAGGAAAAGAATAGGAGAGCCAGTTTATCTTGTATGGAATTGATTCATGTATAAACGTTTTTTTATAAATCTTGCAAGTCCTTGGCAGTATTGTATTGTGGAAAAAGATTGTTTTAACGAACCTTGTGATGAGAAGGGCCTTAATTAAGGAACATGTTTATTTATGTCCAAGAGTGTGGTAGGATTAATTAGAAAACAAATCGACACGTGAGTAGGGAGGAAAGTGGGAGGATGGAATGCCCTGAGGACACAATCCTACGGAGGACGGGTGGACCCAATTAGTCCGGTAGCTTTCCAACAGATTAAGTGAAAGCCCTATGCTAGATAAATAGGTTCTCGGGCAACACTATTATAGGAGACTAGGCCAACGGGCAGCAGTGCCTTGCATGGATGAGGAAAAAAGTGATGTCTCCAGGAATCAAGATTAGTAGTTCCCAAATCATGATCAATTATGCTATGGGTAATTTGACTTTTAAAGAACCACGCCTTCCCTGCGGGTAGGTCTAGGTCTTACCTACAAATCGTATCCTTGAATCTTTACATGATGGTCAAGGTGCGACGAGTAGGAAATTTTCTCCGAGATTAAACTTCATAGACTATCTTAAGTGTTTCCGCTATTTTGGAAGGGGGAGCATTACAATCGGTATCAGAGCAAAGGCTAACTCTATCAAGGGATTAAAACAAGTGATTGTTTGTCATATGAGGATGAATCAATCATATCTTCTAACCATAGAAATGGTTTGAATATTCTCACATGTTGAGACAATCATCCTATAAAATTGTGCTTGTATCTTGGGGGTGCACGTGCAAGATATTTGTACAATAAATTTGAGAAATAAGATTGGGGAGGAAACCTTGTGAGGAAAGAAAACATAGGGTGATCAAATTAAGAAACCAGTGAGAGACTGAATGACTAGAAGGATAGACTCAAACTTTGTTTAGAGAAATTTTCTGGATATATCTCATTAATTTGCATATTATAAATTATTAATATTAGAACTCCATTAAGGTTTGAATAGTTGGCATATGAATGCCATCCATTAAGGTTTGAATAGTTGGCATATGAATGCCATCCATTGGATGCTTTACACTAGGACGATCGTCCAAGATCTTGAACCCATCTCAGACAAACATGGGTCTAACTTGGGATGTGTAATTCCCAGAGGATCATGCTATTAGATGTGTTAATCCCAAGATACTAGATGTGTCACTTTTAAAATACTAATCATCTCATATGTGTTAATCTTTGGATGTGTCAATCCCAAGGCACTAGATGTGTAATTCTTAAAAAAATGAAGATCTCAATGTATTAATCCAGAGTGCCCTCAAATGTGGTGCTATGATATAAGTATTTGATAGTTTTGAACTTTTCATGGATACAAGGCAAGAAGAAAGTTGACCGTTGCACGTCAAAATCATAAGAAATGCGGAATTAGTTGGAAGCACTATTGTCAATCTAACCACTCGAACCATAATCAGTTATGGGATGCCATGAAAGTACACCTTCGTGAAAGGTTTTGTCCTCCAGGATTTTGAGAGGATAAAATGATGAATGAAATTTTGGAGCTAACCCAAGAAGGGAAGACCTTGGAAGAATATCACCAAAATCTTGCTAAAACTTCTTCGATTAGCTCCAGAGATGGATGAATAAGCCCACCGTAGTGTGTAGAAATCCCTCTGAGGGGTAGGAGGATTGAGTGACGGAGCCTGAGAGGGCAACAGACGGGCTTGAGTCCTTGCCAGTGCGGCCGACGACGATGAGGTGTATGGTCCCATAGGGTTTTGCCCAGCAGCTGGAAGGCCAAATTCTAGATCATCGGCAGTATAAAGGAAAAGAATAAGAGAGCCGGTTTGGCTTTGTATGGAATTGATTCATGTATAAACTTTTTTTTATAAATCTTGCAAGTACTTAGCATTATTGTATTGTGGAAAAAGGTTGTTTTAACGAACCTTATGATGAGAAGGGCCTTAATTAAGGAACATGTTTATTTATGTCCAAAAGTGTGGTAGGATTAATTAGAAAACAAATCGACGCATGAGTAGGGTGGAAAGTCGGAGGATGGAATGCCCTGACGACACCATCCTACGGAGGACGGGTGGACCCAATTAGTCAGGTAGCTTTCCAACAGATAAAGTGAAAGCCCTATGCTAGATAAATAGGTTCTCGGGCAACACTATTATAGGAGACTAGGCCAACGGGCAGCTATGCCTGCATGGATGAGGAAAAAAGTGATGTCTCCAGGAATCAAGATTAGTAGTTGCCCAAATCATGATCAATTACGCTATGGGTAATTTGAATTTTAAAGAACCACGCTCTCCCTATGGGATACGTCTAGGTCTTTCCTACAAATCGTATCCTTGAATCTTTACATGATGGTCAAGGTGCGACGAGTAGGAAATTTTCTCAGAGATTAAACTTCATAGACTATCTTAAGTGTTTCCGCTATTTTGGAAGGGGGAGCATTACAATCGGTATCAGAGCAAAGGCTAACTCTATCAAGGGATTAAAACAAGTGATTGTTTGTCATATGAGGATGAATCAATCATATCTTCTGACCATAGAAATGGTTTGAATATTCTCACATGTTGAGACAATCATCCTATAAAATTGTGGTTGTATCTTGGGGGTGCACGTGCAAGATATTTGTACAATAAATTTGAGAAATAAGATTGGGGAGAAAACCTTGTGAGGAAAAAAACATAGGGTGATCAAATTAAGAAACCACTAAGAGACTGAATGACTAGAAGGATAGACTGAAACTTTGTTTAGAGAAATCTTCAGGATATATCTCATTAATTTGCATATTATAAATTATTAAGATTAGAACTCCATTAAGGTTTGAATAGTTGACGTATGAATGCCATCCATTAGATGCTTTACACTAGGATGATCGTCCAAGATCTTGAACCCATCTCAGACAAACATGGGTCTAACTTGGGATGTGTAATTCCTAGAAAGAGGATCATGCTATTAGATGTGTTAATCCCAAGATACTAGATGTGTAATTTTTAAAAAACTAATCGTCTCAAACGTGTTAATCCTGATAATATTTAGATGTGTCAATCCCAAGGCCCCAGATGTGTAATTCTTAAAAAAATGAAGATCTCAGATATATTAATCTCGAGTGCCTTCAGATGTGGTGCTATGAGAAGTTTAATAGTTTTGAACTTTCTGAAAGAGGAAAGTTCACCCTTGCTCATCTAAAAATCATAAGTTTACCCTTTCATGTGCGGATACAACCTCGTGAAAAGGTCCTTAATTAAGGAATATGTTTATTTATGTCAAACAGTTTGGTGGGATTAATTAAAAAATAAATTGATGCGTGAGTAGGGTGGAAAGTGGGAGGATGGAAAACCTCGAGACGGCACCATCCTCCTATGGACGGGTGGACCCGATTAGTCAGGTAGCTTTCCAATAGATTAAGTGAAAGCCCTATGCTAGATAAATAGGTTCTGGGGAAACTCTATTCTAGGAGACTAGGCCAACGGCGGGCGGTTGTGCCTTGCATGGATGGGGAAGAAAGTGTGAGATCCCAAGTCTCCACCACGCAACAGATTCGGGGTACTAGCAGCGGAAGTAGCACATCGTGCGCGGGTAGGGGTCTCACACTCGGAGCCTCGCCCACGGATATCCGAACAAGAGACTAATCCGTCGGTTTGTCCAAAATCGAAACCGAAAAAACTCCCTTTACCCGGAAAGCACGGGCGATTCCACCAGATAACTTTGTACTCTAACGTAGTTAAGATCCTGCTGATCCGACTGCACCTATAAAGATACTCGGTCGGATCAAGGAAGAAACTTGCACTTGGATCATTGGGATCAACGCTTTTTTCCCCATCAAGAGGCACAGCCGTTGATTCCTATCCATAGAACAATTACTATCCGGGATTTACTTTATCTATCGTAATAACAGAAATTAAAATCTCGATTTACGGATCCATCAGTCCAGCCTAACCCCATCCGATCCCATGGGTTAGCCAACCGCCCAACCACTGTAGTGATGGGATCCAATTTGGAATTTGGTTAGGTTTTGTCCCGGGTACCAAGGAAAAGAGTTCCAAGGCCCCCTAGCCGGAAGTCCATGCAAACATAAAACTAGTCATACCACTTACACACCCAATATGAAATTGCCTTTTTCTTAGCATCAACTAGCTTTAAAACAATCCTTTAATAAAACCATTATGTCACTGATGACAATCCTCAAAGTCTCTGGTTGAATCCTTATCTCCAGTCATTCTTTCATCGGTGTACTTATGGCATCATTGGCAACCAGAACGCTCACCACCTGTTCTCTCAGGGGCCTTTTCCATAATTCTTAGCTCATAGTAACCGGCAATATATTTGTTGAACTACAGATAGAATACCTAATAGTTGCCTAATAGTTGCTTAGTCGGATATATGTATCTTTGCTCAGTCGGATTGTTGCTCAGTCGGAATTCTACTCAGTCGGATTGTTGCTCAGTCGGAATTCTACTCAGTCGGATTGTTGATCAGTCGGAGTTTGTTATGATCTGGTTAGTCGGATATCATCTGTTAGTGTCTTGTGACATTCTAGTTACAACCGTCTAAACTGTCTGAAGTCGCCTATTTATAGGGGCTTTGTAGTCGTCTTTTACAACAACAACAAGAAGAAGAAGAAGAAGAAGAAGAAAGCAATGTATGATTCATCTTGATCAATCAAACATGGTATTTCAGTTCTGTTCTGTTATTCTCTATCTTGTTTAGCAAATCTCTGCTTAATCTGTGTTCTCTATGGAGGAAGATGTTTGTGTTTAGCCTGATGTGGGAATTGAGGTTAGTGTTACTTAATGGGGGTGTCTTTGCTGTGTCAGAAGTAGTTAGTTGTGTTGTGTTTGAAGAACCCTAAACACATTGGCGATCCTGCTGGTCCCGTTCTGTTACGAGAAGGGAAATGAATGTCAGAAGGGGACAAAAGAGTAGGAAGGGTTTACTATACCAGGGCTCAGGCCCGAAGTGGTAACCCTGACCCGTTTCATTATGCTGACGAGGGTGAAGATGATCAGGAAAACCAAATCCCTGAAGAAATTGTTGTAGGCCAAGGGGGGAAAAGTTCAGTTGCACCAGAGAGGAGGCTAGTGGGGGGACTTCTAGGCGCCCTAATCCTGACAGGAAGGTCTGCAGGAGTTAGAAGGAGTCTTCAGTTCAACCCATTAAGGGGGGCTACCAGGCAAAGACCTAGGAAACCACCTCAGCCACATCCCATGGCTCAACAACTACCCAACCCTAGGGTGAAAGCAGCTAAATTCAGTGGAGGATCTAAGGAGGATGCTGATTGTCATGTAGCTCAGTTTGAGACAAAATGGGAAGCAAATGGTTATACTGTGTTGTACAATGATGCAGTTAAATTGCAGCAATTTGCAGCAACTCTAGAAGGGAAGGCCATGAGTTGGTTTAGCCAATATGGCATACCACACTTCCCAACATATGATGATCTTAGAACAGCCTTTTTACAGAGATTTAGGAAGGAAAAGACTCCAACAGACATTTTAAGAAAACTCCGAGACATCAGACAAAAGAAGATGCTTGTAGAGGACTATGCTCAGAAATTCAGAATTCTGGTTGAAAGGTTACAGGGAAATGAGAGACCCACCAATGAGATGCTGGCCGGTTATTTTCTGAAAGGCTTGAGAAGTGGGCTGAAAAATGCAGTGGCTAGCATTGATATTGCAGGTGGAATTAATGATTTGGTAATTGCAGCAGCTCGAGTAGAGAAAAGACTTGGAAGCTGCAAGGGCAAACACACCAGAAAGAATGATTCGGATTCCGATGACCAGCCAGAGTCAGCATCAGATTCTGAGCAGGAGGATTCAGAAGTAGGATCCGACAGTGAGGAAGAAGAGGTGAAGACAAAGAAAAAGCACAAGACCAAAGCAAAGCAATCCAAAGAGGAGGATTTGGTAAGTAAATTGAGAAAGATAGGTTATTCTGTTGCAGCACCAAAAGAAAAGAAGTTCTGTGAAATTTGTGACAAGGATGGGCATACGACAGCTTTCTGTTGGTATAATCCCAAGAACAGGGGTCAGCCTACACCTTATGCAGGTAGAGGCAGAGGTGAGGTTGCAGCAAACCAGGCCGCTCCAACTAGGGGCCGAGGAGTATTTCAGAGAGCACGATCTGATAGACCACCATGGAGGGAACAGGAAAATAATGAAGGAAGACAGGCAAGAGTCATGCCTTGTGTTTATTGTTCAGCACCAGATCATTGGATAGGGCCAAATTGTGCCTTATGGGTGAAACATAGAGAAGAAAGAGGTGTCCCAGTGCTTAGGAACAATCAAAATAACCAGCAGGGGCAGCAGCAACAACAGAATCAACCAGCAGCTCAAGCAAATGTAATCATGATTCAATTAGAGGATGAACAGGTACAGGTAGAACAAGGTCCAAACATACAGGAGCAGCAAAGTAAAGAGCATATTGAGGATATTGAGGTATTGGCTGTTACCAGGTCTAAACAAAAGGGACCAATTGATTGGAAGGAACAAAAAGGCATCAGGGACCAGGTCCAAAGAAGAATTTTGAAACATCAGGACAAGCAAGAAGAATCGGAGTTGGAGGATGAAGAAGAGTTAGTTCTGCATCAGTCAGAAAGCAATGTAAAGATGAAGGATGAAAGGGACAAAGATTGGTTTGAGGTACTCATAAATTCTCCCTTGCAATTATCATTAGATCAGTTGTTAGCTTTGGTTCCAGCATTTAAGGAAAGATTGCTTAAAAGACTTCAGGGTCAGCAGTCAGGAGATCATCCGACTTTGGTTCCAGCAGTTAATACCATTGATCCAGCAGATGTTGACTTTGTGGTTCCTGTCATTAAGGTTGAGTACCAGGGCAGGGTGTTTGATGAAGTTCTTTTGGATGGAGGATCAGGGGTTAACATTCTCCCTGAAACTGTATATAAAGAAATGGGTGCAGCAAGTTTAGCCCCAGCACCATTTCAGGTGAAAATGGCAGATCAAACCAGGGTGCAACCATTGGGAATTTTGAAGCAGCAGGAAATTGAAGTTGCAGGTATGGGATTTTTGGTAAATTTTGTGGTAATCAGAATGTCAGAATCACTATCACCTTATGAAATGTTACTGGGTAGGCCTTGGTTTAGAATGGCTAAAGTTAAACAGGATTGGGGATTGAATGTGGTGGTTCTGACCAAGGGGAAAAAGAAGATTACTGTAACCATGCAGGGTAAGAGAAATATGTCTCTTAAAGAAAAGCCATTGTTTGCACAGACAATTAATCTTGCTGAAGAAATAGAAGATGATGAGGAGGAACAGTTTTTAATGGCTAATCCAACAGTGGTGCCACTATTTGATGTTGATGTAGAGAGAATATTGCAGCCTGTGGAATATTCGACTCAGGAAGAGTCTGAGTTCTTGCCAGGTCAAGAGATTGAAGGGACAATATTCAGACAGTTGCTGGAACAGCAAACTGAGATTGCTACCAAGGAACAGATGGAACAAGAGCAAAAGGAGGCAGGAGAGATGGCTGTAAGGATTTATGACAAGAAGTATGGCACGTCCAGTCGGGTTAAAGAAGATGATCTTAAGGAATTGAATTTGGGTACAGATGCTGCACCAAGGATGGTGAAAGTAAGTGTGCAGGTGGAAGGACAATTTTTGGAGGATCTTTTGCAGTTGTTACAGGACTATATAGATGTCTTTGCTTGGGAGTATTCTCAGGTCAAGGGCATAGATCCTACATTACATCAGCATCGGATTAATTTAAGAACAGATGCAGTTCCAGTGGTGCAGCAAAGGTATAGGATGAATCCAAATTTTGCATTGCAGGTGAAGGAAGAAATAGATAAGTTGTTAGCAGTAGGGTTCATTAAACCTGTGAGCCAGGTGACATGGTTATCTCCAATCATTGTGGTGCCTAAGAAAAATGGGAAGCTGAGAGTATGTGTTGATTACAGGAAACTCAATGCAGCAACCATAACAGATCCTTTTCCAATGCCATTTTGTGATGCAGTGTTAGATGCTGTAGCAGGTCATGAAATGTATAGCTTTCTGGATGGATTTTCAGGTTACAATCAGATTAGTGTTGCTGAGGAGGATCAGCATAAGACTGCTTTCATTACTGAGTTTGGTGCATATGATTTTACTGTCATGAGTTTTGGTTTGAAAAATGGCCCACCATCCTTCAATTATGTGGCACATAAGGTTTTTGAGCCACACTTACAAGACTTCATGAGAGTATTTGTTGATGATTTCTCTGTTTTTGGTAAGAAGGACTTACATCTGATGCATCTGAAGTTGTGTTTGGAGAGGTGTAGGCAGTTCAGACTGGTCTTGAACCCTTTCAAGAGTGTGATTGCTGTGAAGAGTGGGATTTTGTTGGGCCATGTGATCTCACAGGAAGGCATGGCAATTGATGTGAAGAAGGTTGAGGCTATTCAAACAGCAAAGTCTCCTACTAATGTGAAGGAAGTAATGAGGTTTGTGGGTCAGATTAAATGGCATGCCAGGTACCTCAGATATTTAGCCAATATTTGTGCACCATTGACCCATTTAACTAAGAAGGATGTACCTTTTGTGTGGGCTGAGCCTCAAGAGAAGGCCTTTCAATTGTTGAAGAAGATGGTAGCTGTTGCACCAGTTTTGCAGCCACCAGATTGGACTCTACCTTTCCATATTTTTGTTGATGCCTCAGATGTAGCAGTAGGGGCAATTCTGATGCAGGAGAAGGTGAAAGGATGGTACAGGCCAGTATTTTATGCCAGTCGGATATTATCATCTGCAGAAAGGAATTATGCTGTGACTGAAAGAGAAGCTTTGGGGATGGTATATTCCTTGAATAAATTCAGGCATTATTTGTTGGGGAACAGGGTAATATTTCATGTGGATCACCAAGCCCTGCTGTATCTGATTAAGAAGCCATTGTTGACAGGAAGATTAGCCAGGTGGATGCTTTTGTTACAGGAGTTTGACTTTGTGATTGTCCATACTCCAGGGAAAGAGCATGCTATTGCTGATTACTTTAGCAGGTTGGAAACTGGAGAAGCAAGTGGGGTGGATGATGATTTACCAGATGCCCCATTGTTTGAAGTTCAGGCTGCTGAGTCGGATTCCTGGTATGATCAGTTTTTGACCTTTTTAACTGAGGGATTTATGCCAGTAAAATTTACTCCAGATCAGAGAAGGAAGTTTGCTTTGAAGAGTAGACCATTCTTAGTGATTGCTGGAGCATTGTACAAAAAGGGAATTGACCAGGTGATAAGAAGATGTGTACCTGAGTATGAGCAGAAGGCAGTAATTCAGGAAGCACATTCCGGAACAGCAGGAGGACATTTCTCAGGGGATATTACAGGAAAGAAAATATTGCAGGCTGGTTTGTGGTGGCCTACAGTTTTGAAAGATGCCCATGACTATGCCAAGAGATGTGTGATTTGTCAAAAGCTTGGACAGCCAGATAATTCAGATAGGATATCAGATCATCCTATTTTGCCTTTGGAACCATTTCAGAAGTGGGGAATTGATTTTGTGGGACCTGTCAAGCCAACAACTCCAAGAGGTAACAGGTATATCCTTGTTGCTACTGATTATTGTACAAAATGGGCTGAGGCTGTAGCTCTGAAGGATAACAAGGCTGCAAGTGTTGCCAAGTTCTTGTATCACAACATCATGACCAGGTTTGGGTGTCCTGTAGAATTGGTCAGTGATAGGGGAACTCACTTTCTGAATGATGTAATTTCTGAATTAACAAGAACTCATATGATTATGCACAAAAAGTCTACAGCTTATCATCCCCAGGCCAATGGACAAGCTGAGAGTACCAACAAGACATTGGTAAGGATCCTCAAGAAGATTGTGCAGGATAACCAGAAAGATTGGGACTTGAAGCTGGACTCTGCTTTGTGGTCTTATAGAACAGCTTTTAAAGTTACCACAGGGATGACACCATTCAGGTTGGTATATGGATTAGAAGCAGTTGTGCCTATGGAATTTGTGGTACCAAGTTTAAGAGTAACTGCTGAGAAAATGTCTCCAAGTTTGTCAGTGAAGTACCGGAGCAGGTATTTGATGCAGTTGGAAGAGGACAGATTAGTCAGTTCTTACATCACTGAGGTGATTCAAAGAAGAAGACAGGCTTGGGTGAGTATGAATGTCAAATTTAAGGTGTTTCAGGTTGGTGATTGGGTGATGGTGTACAATTCCAGGTTGGGACCTCATCCTGGTAAGCTAACACTGAGATACAAAGGGCCTTATCAAATTGTTGAAGATCTGGGACAAGGAACCTTTATTGTGGCTGATGTTTTTGGAACTAGGGTTGAGAAACCAATTAATGGGTTCAGGTTGAAAAAGTTTCAAGGAAAACCACCACATTTGGATTGGGCAAGTTCAGCATTGATACAGGTGGAACAAGTGAAAATGGATCCAGAAGAAAGTCCGACAATACAGGGATATGGGTCTGCATCGGATTCGGACTCAGTCGGATTTTGCTGGGTCGGATCTCAGATAGTCGGAGTTTTTGAAAATTTTCAAAATTTTGCATGGTGCCTTGATTTGAGTGGTGAGTGGACACTTACGGAGAATATCATTTCGAGGCAGCCGGAGTTTGATCGCACTTTTCGCGCGTACCAGAGTGTGCGAGGTCCTTTCTTTCCAGCATCCATGCAAGACCATTCGCGCATTTTCTCTGCGCTCTCCTGGCACTCGCCCATCGCCATGCCGAAAGCTAAGAGCTCTGCAGGCATGCAACCACCAGCGGAGGACGAGCAGAGGGATGTTCTGAAGAAGAGGCTTCGAAGGAAGGGAGCACCCATGAGAGTTGAGGTTAGCAGCTCTGAGGAAGAGGAGCGTGCGGCTGAGGAAGACGATGAGGTTCCTACACCGTTGTCTACCGGCAAAATCACACAGTCGCTGATGGATCCCTACACCGATTTCAAAGTCAAGCTTGACAAGGCAGCACCCGGGAATGCAACATGGTTGAAGCAAGTCGGTTTGCAGGAGTTTGCAGGCTTGCCATGGGATGACTGGAGGAATAACTTCTATGCTAAAAGCCAGGTGGAGATACTCAGAAAAACAAAAGGCGCAATTTCTTCAAAGGTGAGTCTTACTGTGGAAATGGTTGCCGAAGTATTTAAATTACCCTATGTTTCGGATGCTGTGATCCCAAAATGTCTTGATGAAGCCTTGAAGAAGGAATTTGGTCCCAGAGAAGGGGGTAGACAGTATTATATGTTAAGGAATGTCAACTATGCTAGGAGGGAACAGCTCAAATGGTATCTTGAAAGAATGTGCTCTATTATAAAATTTGATTACATGTCGAAGGAAAATTATGCACCATTGTCTTGGGCAGAGAAAGGAGAGGAGGTTAGCTGGGCACATTGGTTATTTGACAAGATTCATGGAGAAATATTTGGGTCGGACAAGAGAAAGACACAATCAAATAGCAGGTTGAGTGCTTATTTAGCTGCAATGTTTCAGTATGCACAGAAAGTGGAAGTGGGAGAGATTATGTTGCCAGATAAAGAAAAATACAGCAAAGTAGAGAAAGAGCAGCAGTCTGAGAAGGTTGTAGAGCAGGGGTTGGAATGTGATGAGCTGGAGCCTGACAAGAAGGAGTTGTATCAGAGCATGCTTACAGTTGGGTACAGTCCGACAGAGGCCTTCAAGGTGATATATGGAGCTCAGAAAAAACCGTATGTTGAGGGTGTAGAAGTGCAGACTTTGATTGATGCATCAGGTTCACAAACACCCAAGATGCTGGGGAAGAGTTTTACACTGTCCAAGAAGAGGAAACTTGAATTGGGGGGAAGCAAGTTAGTTGCAAAACTTGAATTTGGAGAACAGGTAGTGAATCAACCAGGGTTTGTGGTGAAGGATGTGAGTACTGCTCAGCAGTATCTGAAGGCACTTCAGTATTTCATAGAGAGTCAGCAGGAGAAGATTGAGCAGCAGCATCTTGTGAATGAGATAGTAACTTCAGAGGATTACCAGGATAAAAGTGCACAGATGAAGCAGCTTGAGGAGGAATTGAAGCAGACAAAGGAGATGCATATTGCTGAAAAGGCTCAGTTATTGGAACAACATGCATTGGAGATAGCTAAGGTTAAGATGTCTTTAGGAATTTTCAAGGAATGGACAGCAAAAATGGATGAGAGGGTTACATCCGAGTTGGATAAAATGGCTAAAGATAATGCAGAAATGAAGGTTGATAATGAAGTAATGCAATTGAGACTTCAGCCTTTACAGGTGTTGGAAAAACAGATGTTGATGAATGAAGAGTTGGATGTAAATGGAGTGCTGATGGCACAAGGGGATGTACAGATTCTGAAGTAGCAAATGTATAGCACTATGCAGGATTCTTGGGGAATGATCAAGGAGAGGATGTCTACAATGATAAATTATCCCTATGATGTTATGAAAACAGGGTTTGTAACTCAGCATGAGGCAAGATTGGTAGAAGAGGTTGGACAGTTGAAGAAAGAACGTGAGTACTGGATTCAGCAGGTACAGGAACTGAAAGAGATGCAGAGTGTGAAGATTCAGAGTGATAGGACTGTGGAGGAAATGTTTCAGGACCTAGAAGTTCAGGTGGAAGTACCTATTATCAATTTAAGTGTACAAACAGCAAGTCAGAGTGAGCAATCAGTGGAGACTTCAGTGGAAGATAAATCAGCAGAGATGACTGAAGTTTTGAAGGAGGTTCCAGTTGTTGAAGGGATGCAGGCTGAGCAGCAAAGTGATGTAGTACCTGACATTTGAAGAAGCAGCATCAAATTTTGTCATGTGGCCAGTATTTTCTGATCAAGGGATTGTGAATTCAAGTCCGATTTCCTTGAAATCAACCACCGGGCTGTGCCATGTGTTGAACTACAGATAGAATACCTAATAGTTGCTTAGTCGGATATATGTATCTTTGCTCAGTCGGATTGTTGCTCAGTCGGAATTCTACTCAGTCGGATTGTTGCTCAGTCGGAATTCTACTCAGTCGGATTGTTGATCAGTCGGAGTTTGTTATGATCTGGTTAGTCGGATATCATCTGTTAGTGTCTTGTGACATTCTAGTTACAACCGTCTAAACTGTCTGAAGTCGCCTATTTATAGGGGCTTTGTAGTCGTCTTTTACAACAACAACAAGAAGAAGAAGAAGAAGAAGAAGAAAGCAATGTATGATTCATCTTGATCAATCAAACATGGTATTTCAGTTCTGTTCTGTTATTCTCTATCTTGTTTAGCAAATCTCTGCTTAATCTGTGTTCTCTATGGAGGAAGATGTTTGTGTTTAGCCTGATGTGGGAATTGAGGTTAGTGTTACTTAATGGGGGTGTCTTTGCTGTGTCAGAAGTAGTTAGTTGTGTTGTGTTTGAAGAACCCCAAACAATATTCATATAATAGAATGGAATCTCCGTGGAAGATCAGCAAGATCAACCCACAGATCCATATAAAAGAGCCATGGACTCATCTGTTTTGAGGACCAGCAAGGTCAATCAACCAGATCCATGCCCGGTTTCAGAAAACAACTCTTACTCCTTGTTCCAATATCTTCCAACGACGCACATGTGGGTATCTTCAACGACCCAGAGCCCGAGCACCGTATGGTCAGCACCCTCTAGGATCCTTCGCAGGTGACCTAGCGCTTCACTCATAGGCCGCTTCCTTGGTCCCTCATCCACCGTACCGGAAGCTCACCATTTAAATCGAGCCGAGGCTGGTCAAGACCTCGATCGACCTTGCTACGCGAGACGTCCTCCATTGACTCTCCGTCAGCAATTGCAACTTTATCAGTTCAGTCTTCATGACCTTAATCCTCAAGACGGTCAAAATGCTTCTCCAGCATTCTTGACATAAAACAGTCATTTACAAACAGTCACAAATACAGTTTCTATAACGAACTCTTGTCTTTCCATATTATCCACTCTCGGACCACATTACTTATTCCACATTCTATTCAGTGTGTACTCGTTCTCATCCATTCACTCATATAGACTACATTATCTCACATACATCTTCATATTCATTATTCTACATACATATCCATGTTTGTACGTCCACATCATACATCCAATTTCACATTCATACATACGCATCTACATGCATACATCCACATCTACATTCATACATCCATACCTCCATTTCCACATCCACACATCCACATTCATATTCATACATCCACATTCACATGCATACATCCATTTTCACATCCTCATTCATACATCCACATCCACATCCGTATCTACATCCATACATTCACATCCACCTCTTCATTCACAATCACATCCATACATCCACATCTACATACATACATCCACATCTACATACATACATCCATACATCCACATCTACATACATACGTCCATTTTCACATCCTCATTCATACATACACATCCACATACATACATACACATCCGTATCTACATCCATACATCCACATCCACATCAACATTCACATTCATACATATACATCTACATGTATACATCCACATCACATTCATACAACCATATTACATCCATTCTCGTCCTAACACATCCCATATACATCTTAACACATCCTAACTCATCTTAACACATTCTATCACATCTCATACATATCTTATCACATCTTTTTACATCTCATACACCTCTTATCACATCCTATCACTTTCCATACGCATCTTATCAAATCTTATCATATCTCATACACATCTTATCACATCTTTTTACATCTCATACACCTCTTATCACATCCTATCACTTTCCATACGCATCTTATCAATTCTTATCACATCTCATACACCTCTTATCACATCTTATCACATTTCATATCTTTTTTTTTAAAGAGAATTCTTATATTTGATATAAGATTTCTCTACACATTTATTTATACATAAATTCCATTTAAGGAGACTAACACTTTCGAAATTAAAATCAATCTTTTATGCATCTTCTTATGCATAAATTCAATTTGGTAGGAAATTACACTTTTAGAATAAAAGAATTTCTCTTATGCATCTAAGTTAAGCATAAAATCCATTTATGAGGAAAATCACACTTTTAGTATAAAAAGAATATCTTTTATGCATACCTATATGCATGAAATCCAATATGATAAAAGTAACACTCTTACAATAAAATAATCAACTTTTATGCATACCTCTATGCATGAAATTCAATTATTATAATAAAATAATCAACTTTTATGCATACCTCTATGCATGAAATCCAATATGATAAAAGTAACACTTTTGATATAAAAAATTTTCCTTTATGCATACTTCTATGCATGAAAATTAAAAATGATAAAAGTAACACTTTTGATATAAAAATTTTTCCTTTATGCATACTTCTATGCATGAAAATTAAAAATGATAAAAGTAACACTTTTGATATAAAAAATTTTCTTTTATGCATACTTCTATGCATGAAAATTAAAAATGATAAAAGTAACACTTTTAATATAAAAAATTTTCTTTTATGCATACTTCTACGCATGAAAATTAAAAATGATAAAAGTAACACTTTTGATATAAAAATTTTTCCTTTATGCATACTTCTATGCATGAAAATTAAAAACGATAAAAGTAACACTTTTGATATAAAAAATTTTCCTTTATGCATACTTCTATGCATGAAAATTAAAAATGATAAAAATAACACTTTTGATATAAAAAATTTTCCTTTATGCATACTTCTATGCATGAAAATTAAAAATGATAAAAGTAACACTTTTGATATAAAAAATTTTCTTTTATGCATACTTCTATGCATGAAAATTAAAAATGATAAAAGTAACACTTTTAATATAAAAATTTTCTTTTATGCATACTTCTATGCATGAAAATTAAAAATGATAAAAGTAACACTTTTGATATAAAAATTTTTCCTTTATGCATACTTCTATGCATGAAAATTAAAAATGATAAAAGTAACACTTTTGATATAAAAAATTTTCCTTTATGCATACTTCTATGCATGAAAATTAAAAATGATAAAAATAACACTTTTGATATAAAAATTTATCCATTATGCATACTTCTATGCATGAAATAAAAATGGTAAAAATAACACTTTTGATATAAAAATTTATCCATTATGCATACTTCTATGCATGAAATAAAAATGGTAAAAATAATACTTTTGATATAAAAATTTATCCATTATGCATACTTCTATGCATGAAATAAAAATGGTAAAAATAACACTTTTGATATAAAAACTTATCCTTTATGCATGATATTAAAATTTAATTTCTCCATGATTGTAATGAGGATGATAATTCCTAGAATATGGTAGGAAGTCCTCTTTTTATGCTTTGAATGAGATTATTTTATGCATAATTTTTATAAAAATTTTGCCATAGCTCCGCTGCTATGACTGATAAATCTCAATTTTTCTAAGGGATAATGCTTATCATTAAGAAAATAATTAAAATGATCTCTAATTGGATTATTAATCCATAATGGATTGAAACATCATAAACTAAAAGCATAGAAAAAAGCCATTAATTTGGCCTCAAGCATAGCTTAATCTTGGATTAAGGAAAAGCTTTATGAAAAGCTTGATTTGGATTGAGAACGGGTCATGAGTATGACCATTTCTTGAGTGAGAGAGAGAATTTACATCAAAATCATTAGAATTTAAACATAAATGAAAATTAACTTCAATAGCATTTATTGAATTATGTAACTCTTCACTACTATTCAAACTTCAATAGCATTTAAAAAACCATACCAATTAAACTTCTCAAGCTTGAGAGGGGTTGAGAAGAGAGAAACATTGAGAAATTATAGAAAGATCAATATTCACTAATTACCTTACAACTTGCTTGATTCTTTGTTCACGGTAGAGGCCCCCAACCAATCAATTGGTTAAGTATGTTGATGGAGCCACTAATGGGGATTGAAGAAAGAGGGAAGCTCCAAAAACTAGTGAATTATTAAATGAATTCACAGTTCTTGGCTTAGGTGGAGTAGAGTAACGATGCATAAACACTATATAATTTTTCAACAAGGGGGAGGCTTCTATTTATAGGAAAAATTAAGCTCCTAACCAAACAAACTGATTCTAGAATTTTCTAAATCAGTTTGGTCAATATTTGACCATTTTTAGGTCAGTTAAGCTAACTTTTTGGAACTAGACTTAAATGAGGAGAGAGGAGAGATGAAATATCTCAATTTTTATGAGTTTAAAACTCATTCAAGCATGTGAAATATGCACCTCCTTTAAAGAACTCCCTTTCCTTACATATGTGTCATAATGGAATCATTTTAATATTACTCATAGTTTTTTACTAATAAACCTTGTACATTTTCAACTCTTCATCTTATGTGAAATATGCACCTCCTTTAAAGAACTCCCCTTTCTTACATATGTGTCATAATGGAATCATTTTAATATTGCTCATAGTTTTTTACTAATAAACCTTGTACATTTTCAACTCTTCATCTTATGTGAACATTTACTCATTTTTGGGTATCTTCTTTTACAAATTGGATTTATCTCCTCCCTACACATGGATTGATGCTATTGGCCCATAGGAACCTTAATTGGACCATAATCTAAAAATTTCAAAAAATCTAGACCCTTAGGCTAAGGTCCTTTATACCCATTTCCAATTAATTCCAATTGCACATTGGAAAGTTCTTTTTGAATTTCTGTTTCAAGGGAACTTATTTTAATAAGATGAGATAATTTTCTATCCAAAAATATTTAAAATTTGAATATTCTCTCTCTAGAATATTTTCTCTCTCTAGGTTAAAACAGTTAGAAACAAGTCTTTTATATTTCTGAAGAGGGATTGATTACAGGGGAAGATGTTGGACATTTTGAGAGGCTGGGGAGGAATCTTACATTCTCTCCCACTTAAAAAAACGCGAGATGCCCTCATCTCGCAAACTGGGGGTAATTTCGCAAGATGCACAAGTATGAGACTGAGAGAAAATTTTTTAATTAAGATTAACCACCAATTAAAAAAAATCTCAAGAGAGCAAGATTCAAGATAAGAACAAGATTTAAACTTTATTCATTCTCGGAACTTATACAGTAAAGATAGAAGAACTCTTTACACTTCCATAAGCCCGTCCATCATATGATCACAAAAGCAGCACTCACAAGCTGTACAAGTATAAGGTAACTCATCTATGGGAATAATTCTGTTGGTTATTGCCGCACCTATCTCAGTGGTATGAGGTGATCTAATAAAAGGACCTCTGAGAGGCAAGCCAAAAACGGGGTAAAGGCATATCTTCTCATGAGGAAGAAAACACGCCCGTAAGAAGACCCGCTCAGGAAACCCAGGATGCCTTGATCTCATGACGCAGTAGTATCGGGGACCCAAACCCAAAGCTTCAATAACCATGGCCAAGCAGACATTGTTACGAAAGTGCTGCTGACCCCAGGGTGTTACCCTAGTTATGTCTTGATAGGTCCGCCATTTTGTCTGCGCTACAGAAGTTCCCAAGTGAGGGAAAAGTGAGCTCTCATACTGCTCTATAAAATCTTTCTTCACGGACTCCCTTGCGTCTTGAAGGTGAGAAATCATCATGGATAAAACTAATTCTTGTTGCCAAGCCATGAAGGAGATTAAGAAAGAAAGAAGATCGATGGAAGTAAGATTACTGTGAACGACAAGTAAAAGTTACGACTTATATAAAGGAAGGAGCTAGCGTAACTTAGAAGCCAACGGTAACTTGCCACTGAAGTTTTACCGTCTTTCCATGATTTGGGTTTGGCACATTTTTCTATAGAAGGCATTCAAAACTTTGAGATGAGGAGATAAAAGAAGTTCGTAAGCTAAATCACCTACTTTCTTTGGTCCACAATATCTGGGAGATAACTTCTTATACTTCCCAAGAGATAAAGAACTTTTGGGCCGTACTCGAGACCAAAACCTTGATATCCAAAACATCGATTCTCACTTCTGAACTCGTTGTTCTGAATCCTTAAAACAGGTGGGACTCTTGAGAAGTATTCAGGAAAAAGGTTCTTCCTTTTTTAAACAGAATCTTTCTTTTATTTTAGAGAGAGAATAATTATAAGATCAGAAAGGGAGATTCTTACTCCTGTATACCTCTAAGGTTGGGGGAGGAATCTTACATTCTACCCCACTTAAAAGGTGCAAGATGTCCTCATCTCGCAAGTAGAGGACAACTTTTTTGCTTAAGATCCAATTTATTCTGAGGTTCCTTATATTCCGGTCAACCCAACAGAATATGGGGATAAATATCCCTTATATAGAATTCATCATTAAATAACAATTCATTCAGATCATATCATTCATATCTTTAACACGATAATGGTCCATTAGACCGAAAATTTCCTTCTGAACATTCCTCCACGGAATTTAAGTTAAGCAAGTTCTCAATTTGTCATCCCTTATCTTGATCTACCGTCTCAAGTATTAACAGTAGAAATTTGACAACATAATCCACTAATCTCATAGTGATTTGCTGAATCATTTTCATCATTTATCATTACAGAGACTCGTCCCAATCATCCACATTGTGGTTTCGCTCAGCTTATTACATTTCAACCCATTTTCAAGGATCATCATTTTTCAATCAGAATCCAAATCAATTCATCAGTTCCCAAACAGAATAAAAAATCATATCAACCACATTCAAAATCATCATCTGGATAGCATTAACGCTTATAATTTCAAGTCTTAGATTTACTCGTATATACTGTCGGTAAAGAGCTGCAGTTATACCCTCGGTATATACGAATAGTCATGATACTCGAAACTATAAGGTAAATACCATCATGTCTAGGTCTCAAGCAAGTCAGGGTTCCATACAATTGCGGTACTTCCAATTGAAGACCCAATTACTAATTTACGAATTTCAATTTGAATTAACAATTTGTATGAATTATATCAAACAATTACAACCTTTTTGTGCGTCTTGATAAACTTTTGACATAATTTGCTGCTCAGTTGATCTTATTGGAGATCTATGACTTAAGTCTGATAAATAGATTTTTCTTCATCCGATCGTCCGTAAAAAAAAAACATTTGTATATTTATATACAAGTTGCAATAATTACATAGAGTGGCTCGGCTCCAAAATTCAAAATCTCTTCGAGAGACGCATAAGACGACGGTACTGGGCTATAGTCATGCCCTGTTACATAAGTTCTCTAACTGCGAAGGGAGTTATTATTTTCTCCTTAGGGATAAATCGACTAAGGAGTCTATAAATTCGACATGAAAGTCTGAAATTTCGAGGTGTCGAATGATATAGAATGACACCACGCACCATTTTCAGCTTTAACAGGATCATAGTCAATGAGAGATTCTGCCACAGCATTGTACGGCGGTTGCAATGGGCGTGGACATATTGCCCTGCAAACCACTTATGTTGTATTCTCTCCGCTGGGGTAGGAAAATATAAATCCGCGAAATGGCGTGCGAGTCTTGCTCGGCTTGTTTGAGTTGAAGCGGAAGAGATGAGATACTCGAAGGCAAATGCAATCATATCTTGAGACTGGGTGAGGTCAGGAATACCAGATAAATGTGGAACTTCCATCTATAAAAACAATTTCTTTGATTAAAATTTCTTCATTAAAGAAGCTTACGGAATGAAAATACATTATGAAAATGCTTTTTGTGAATTCTTATTCCAATTTCAGATAAGAATTTAATTATCTTTATTAGCTTTCAAAACCGCTCTGATACCAACTGTGAGATCCCAAGTCTCCACCACGCAACAGATTCGGGGTACTAGCAGCGGAAGTAGCACATCGTGCGCGGGTAGGGGTCTCACACTCGGGGTCTCGCCCACGGATATTCGGACAAGAGACTAATCCGTCGGTTTGTCCAAAATCGAAACCGAAAAAACTCCCCTTACCCGGAAAGCACGGGCGATTCCACCAGATAGCTTTGTACTCTAACGTAGTCAAGATCCTTACCGATCACGCTGATCCGACTGCACCTATAAAGATACTCGGTCGGATCAAGGAAGAAACTTGCACTTGGATCATTGGGATCAACGCTTTTTTCCCCATCAAGAGGCACAGCCATTGATTCCTATCCATAGAACAATTACTATCCGGGATTTACTTTATCTATCGTAATAACAGAAATTAAAATCTCGATTTACGGATCCATCAGTCCAGCCTAACCCCATCCGATCCCATGGGTTAGCCAACCGCCCAACCACTGTAGTGATGGGATCCAATTTGGAATTTGGTTAGGTTTTGTCCCGGGTACCAAGGAAAAGAGTTCCAAGGCCCCCTAGCCGGAAGTTCATGCAAACATAAAACTAGTCATACCACTTACACATCCAATATGAAATTGCCTTTTTCTTAGCATCAACTAGCTTTAAAACAATCCTTTAATAAAACCATTATGTCACTGATGACAATCCTCAAAGTCTCTGGTTGAATCCTTATCTCCAGTCATTCTTTCATCGGTGTACTTATGGCATCATTGGCAACCAGAACGCTCACCACCTGTTCTCTCAGGGGCCTTTTCCATAATTCTTAGCTCATAGTAACCGGCAATATATTCATATAATAGAATGAAATCTCCGTGGAAGATCAGCAAGATCAACCCACAGATCCATATAAAAGAGCCATGGACTCATCTGTTGAGGACCAGCAAGGTCAATCAACCAGATCCATGCCCGGTTTCAGAAAACAACTCTTACTCCTTGTTCCAATATCTTCCACGACGCACGTGTGGGTATCTTCAGCGACCCAGAGCCCGAGCACCGTATGGTCAGCACCCTCTAGGATCCTTCGCAGGTGACCTGGCGCTGCACTCATAGGCCGCTTCCTTGGTCCCTCATCCACCGTACCGGAAGCTCACCATTTAAATCGAGCCGAGGCTGGTCAAGACCTCGATCGACCTTGCTACGCGAGACGTCCTCCATTGACTCTCCGTCCAGCAATTGCAACTTTATCAGTTCAGTCTTCATGACCTTAATCCTCAAGACGGTCAAAATGCTTCTCCAGCATTCTTGACATAAAACAGTCATTTACAAACAGTCACAAATACAGTTTCTATAACGAACTCTTGTCTTTCCATATTATCCACTCTCGGACCACATTACTTATTCCACATTCCATTCAGTGTGTACTCGTTCTCATCCATTCACTCATATAGACTACATTATCTCACATACATCTTTATATTCATTATTCTACATACATATCCATGTTCGTACGTCCACATCATACATCCAATTTCACATTCATACATACGCATCTACATGCATACATCCACATCTACATTCATACATCCATACCTCCATTTCCACATCCACACATCCACATTCATATTCATACATCCACATTCACATGCATACATCCATTTTCACATCCTCATTCATACATCCACATTCACATACATACATCCACATCCGTAACTACATCCATACATTCACACAATATGATAAAAGTAACACTTTTGATATAAAAAATTTTCCTTTATGCATACTTCTATGCATGAAAATTAAAAATGATAAAAGTAACACTTTTGATATAAAAAATTTTCCTTTATGCATACTTCTATGCATGAAAATTAAAAATGATAAAAGTAACACTTTTGATATAAAAAATTTTCTTTTATGCATACTTCTATGCATGAAAATTAAAAATGATAAAAGTAACACTTTTAATATAAAACATTTTCTTTTATGCATACTTCTATGCATGAAAATTAAAAATGATAAAAGTAACACTTTTGATATAAAAATTTTTCCTTTATGCATACTTCTATGCATGAAAATTAAAAATGATAAAAGTAACACTTTTGATATAAAAAATTTTCCTTTATGCATACTTCTATGCATGAAAATTAAAAATGATAAAAGTAACACTTTTGATATAAAAAATTTTCCTTTATGCATACTTCTATGCATGAAAATTAAAAATGATAAAAGTAACACTTTTGATATAAAAAATTTTCTTTTATGCATACTTCTATGCATGAAAATTAAAAATGATAAAAGTAACACTTTTAATATAAAAATTTTCTTTTATGCATACTTCTATGCATGAAAATTAAAAATGATAAAAGTAACACTTTTGATATAAAAATTTTTCCTTTATGCATACTTCTATGCATGAAAATTAAAAATGATAAAAGTAACACTTTTGATATAAAAAATTTTCCTTTATGCATACTTCTATGCATGAAAATAAAAATGATAAAAATAACACTTTTGATATAAAAATTTATCCATTATGCATACTTCTATGCATGAAATAAAAATGGTAAAAATAACACTTTTGATATAAAAATTTATCCATTATGCATACTTCTATGCATGAAATAAAAATGGTAAAAATAACACTTTTGATATAAAAATTTATCCATTATGCATACTTCTATGCATGAAATAAAAATGGTAAAAATAACACTTTTGATATAAAAACTTATCCTTTATGCATGATATTAAAATTTAATTTCTCCATGATTGTAATGAAATTCTTTCAATTAATCTAGGATGATAATTCCTAGAATATGGTAGGAAGTCCTCTTTTTATGCTTTGAATGAGATTATTTTATGCATAATTTTTATAAAAATTTTGCCATAGCTCCGCTGCTATGACTGATAAATCTCAATTTTTCTAAGGGATAATGCTTATCATTAAGGAAATAATTAAAATGATCTCTAATTGGATTATTAATCCATAATGGATTGAAACATCATAAACTAAAAGCATAGAAAAAAGCCATTAATTTGGCCTCAAGCATAGCTTAATCTTGGGTTAAGGAAAAGCTTTATGAAAAGCTTGATTTGGATTGAGAACGGGTCATGAGTATGACCATTTCTTGAGTGAGAGAGAGAATTTACATCAAAATCATTAGAATTTAAACATAAATGAAAATTAACTTCAATAGCATTTATTGAATTATGTAACTCTTCACTACTATTCAAACTTTAATAGCATTTAAAAAACCATACCAATTAAACTTCTCAAGCTTGAGAGGGGTTGAGAAGAGAGAAACATTGAGAAATTATAGAAAGATCAATATTCACTAATTACCTTACAACTTGCTTGATTCTTTGTTCACGGTAGAGGCCCCCAACCAATCAATTGGTTAAGTATGTTGATGGAGCCACTAATGGGGATTGAAGAAAGAGGGAAGCTCCAAAAACTAGTGAATTATTAAATGAATTCACAGTTCCTGGCTTAGGTGGAGTAGAGTAACGATGCATAAACACTATATAATTTTTCAACAAGGGGGAGGCTTCTATTTATAGGAAAAATTGAGCTCCTAACCAAACAAACTGATTCTAGAATTTTCTAAATCAGTTTGGTCAATATTTGACCATTTTTAGGTCAGTTAAGCTAACTTTTTGGAACTAGACTTAAATGAGGAGAGAGGAGAGATGAAATATCTCAATTTTTATGAGTTTAAAACTCATTCAAGCATGTGAAATATGCACCTCCTTTAAAGAACTCCCTTTCCTTACATATGTGTCATAATGGAATCATTTTAATATTGCTCATAGTTTTTTACTAATAAACCTTGTACATTTTCAACTCTTCATCTTATGTGAAATATGCACCTCCTTTAAAGAACTCCCCTTCCTTACATATGTGTCATAATGGAATCATTTTAATATTGCTCATAGTTTTTTACTAATAAACCTTGTACATTTTCAACTCTTCATCTTATGTGAACATTTACTCATTTTTGGGTATCTTCTTTTACAAATTGGATTTATCTCCTCCCTACACATGGATTGATGCTATTGGCCCATAGGAACCTTAATTGGACCATAATCTAAAAATTTCAAAAAATCTAGACCCTTAGGCTAAGGTCCTTTATACCCATTTCCAATTAATTCCAATTGCACATTGGAAAGTTCTTTTTGAATTTCTGTTTCAGGGGAACTTATTTTAATAAGATGAGATAATTTTCTATCCAAAAATATTAAAAATTTGAATATTCTCTCTCTAGAATATTTTCTCTCTCTAGGTTAAAACAGTTAGAAACAAGTCTTTTATATTTCTGAAGAGGGATTGATTACAGGGGAAGATGCTGGACATTTTGAGAGGCTGGGGAGGAATCTTACAGAAAGCATTGTCTCTAGGAATCGAGATTAGTAGTTGCCGAAATTATGATCAATTACCCTATGGGTAATTTGACTTTTAGAAGACCATGCTCCCCCTGTGGGATAGGACTAGGTCATACCTACAAATCGTATCCTTGAATCTTGACATGGTCAAGGTCTCGACGAGTAGGAAATTTTCTCCAAGAGCTAAGACTTAGTAGACTATCTTAAGTGTTTGCCCTATTTTGGAAGAGGGAAACCTTACAATTCGTATCAGAGCAAATGCTAACTCTAAAATTAGGTCAAGAAATAGGGATAACGGGGTTAAAGATAATCAAATTCAACAAGTATTTCTATGAGTAAATAGAAGAGGATTGGTGCAAGATCATGTGAAGTAATGTACATGATGAATAGAGGTATTCTAGAAGACGATACTAAGATTAAGCAATTGCTATCGTAGGTTAGATTTCGTAAAGGATTATTCCCTTATGTTCTTCCATGACAAATTATTAAGTACCATATTATATGGGGATATATAATAAGGAATTCGTAAGCAAGGATTATGATTTTTTTAATAAAAAGGTTCATATTTTATGAGAGGTATAATGGATGCATGAACTTAGGATAATAAGGTCAATTAACTTTAGACTAATAAAGACCATTTGGGGGCACAACAAAACGAGCCAAACACAAGAAATAAGGGACTTTTTAGGAACAATTTTTAGATAAAAGAAGATTTCTAACTAGTGGGGGGACACCACCTTGGAAGAGAGAGAAGGATTTACTTAGATACTGTCCCAGCTCGCGAGATGAGGACATCTCGAATCTTTTAATCTAGGGGAAGATTGCAAGGTCCCTTCGGAGTCATGTATGTGTCTCTTTTAATATAGATTTCAAGAAGGAAAGAGAGTGCACTTAGAGAAGAGTGAGGCAATAAGGCTAGAAACATTAAGAAAGTAATAGAGTAAAAATAGTAGCTCCAAAAATCCTAAAAGAAATAAGAAGACAAGAATAGTTCTTGTGCTTGTGTAGCCGGATGGCAGAGACGTTAGTAAGGCCTGGAGTCAGCCCATGGTATGTATCCCTCATACCATTGGGAGAATGAGGTTCTCCGATTGAGGCGAGTGATTGTGCTGCTGTCTACTTTTGAGGGCCCATGCTAGTGTGGTTGAATAAGCCCACCCTAGTGTGTAGACATCCCTCTGAGGGGCGGGAGGATCGAGCGACGAAGCCTGAGAGGGTGACTGGCCGGCTTGCATCCTCATGGTGGCGAGCGCGGCCTCGACGATGAGATGCATGTCCCGTAGTAGGATGTAGAGGGTGGAAGGTTGGATTCTAGATCATCGACAGTATAAAGGAAAAGAATAAGAGAGCCGGTTTGGCTTGTATGTAATTGATTCATGTATAAACTTTTTTTATAAAGCTTGTACAACTTTGGTATTATTGTACTATGAAAAAAGGCTGTTTTAACGAACCTTGTGAAAAGGGCCTTAATTAAGGAATATGTTTATTTATGTCAAACAATTTGGTAGGATTAATTAGAAAACAAATTCATGCGTGAGTAGGGTGGAAAGTGGGAGGATGGAAAGCCTCGAGATGATGGCACCATCCTACGATGTCGGGTGGACCCGATTAGTCAGGTAGCTTTTCAACAAATTAAGTGAAAGCCCTATATTAGATAAATAGGTTGCCCAAATTATGATCAATTAATTACCCTATGGGTAAGAAGACCACGTAGGAAATTTGCTGCCAGCTAAGACTTAGTAGACTATCTTAAGTGTTTCCCCTATTTTAGAAGGGAGGTACCTTACAATTAGTATCCAAGCAAAGGCTAACTATCAAGGGATTTAAATAAGTGATTGTTTGTCATATGAGGATGAATCAATCATCTCTACTGACCATAGAAATGGTTTTAATATCCTCACATGTTGAGATAATCATCCCTATAAAACTATGCTTGTATCTTGGGGGTGCACAGGCAAGATACTTGTTCAATAAATTTGAATAATAGGATTGGGGAGGAGACCTTTTGAGGATAAAAAACATAGGGTGATCAAATTAAGAAACTAGTGGAGACTCAAACTAGAAGGATACACCGAAACTTTGTTTAGACAAATTTTCAGGATATATCTCATTAACTCGCATATTATAAATTATTAAGATTATAACTCCATTAAGGTTTGAATATTTGGCGTATGAATGCCATCCATTGGATGATTTACACTAGGACGATCGTCCAAGATCTTGAGCCCGTCTCAGACAAACATGGGTCTAACTTGGGATGTGTAATTCCCAGAGGATCATGCTATTAGATGTGTTAATCCTAAGATACTAGATGTGTCATTTTTAAAATACTATTCATCTCAGATGTGTTAATCTTTGGATGTGTCAATCCTAAGGCACTAGATGTGTAATTCTTAAAAAAAATGAAGATCTCAACGTATTAATCCAGAGTGCCCTCAGATGTGGTGCTATGATAGTTTTGAACTTTTCATGGATACAAGGAAAGAAGAAAGTTGACCATTGCACGTCAAAATCATAAGAAATGCCGAATTAGTTAAAAGCACTATTGTCAATCTAACCACTCGAACCATAATCAGTTATGGGATGCCATGAAAGTACACCTTCATGAAAGGTTTTATCCTCCAGGATTTTGAGAGGATAAAATGATGAATGAATTTTTGGAGCTAACTCAAGAAGGGAAGACCTTGGAAGAATACCACCAAAATCTTGTTAAAACTTCTTCGATTAGCTCCAGAGATGGATGAATAAGCCCACCATAGTGTGGAGACATCCGTCTGAGGGGCAGGACGATTGAGTGACGGAGCCTGAGAGGGTGACAGGCGGCGGGCTTGAGTCCTTGCCAGCGCGGTTGACAAGGACAGCAAGGTGTATGGTCCCATAGGGTTTTGCCCAACCAGCAGCATATGTAATGTCTGGAAGGTCGAATTCTAGATCATCGGTAGTATAAAGGAAAAGAATAAGAGAGCCGATTTGGCTTGTATGGAATTGATTCATGTATAAACTTTTTTTATAAATCTTGCAAGTCCATTATTGTATTGTGGAAAAAGGTTGTTTTAATGAACCTTGTGATGAGAAGGGCCTTAATTAAGGAACATGTTTATTTATGTCCAACAGTGTGGTAGGATTAACTAGAAAACAAATTGACGCGTGAGTAGGGTGGAAAGTGGGAGGATGGAATGCCCTGACGACACCATCCTACGGAGGACGGGTGGACCCAGTTAGTCGGGTAGCTTTCCAACAGATTAAGTGAAATCCCTACGCTAGATAAATAGGTTCTCGGGCAACACTATTCTAGGAGACTAGGCCAACGAGCAGCTGTGCCTTGCATGGATGAGGAAAAAAGTGATGTCTCCAGGAATCAAGGTTAGTAGTTGCCCAAATCATGATCAATTACGCTATGGGTAATTTGACTTTTAAAGAACCACGCTCTCCGTGCGGGATAGGTCTAGGTCTTACCTACAAATCGTATCCTTGAATCTTTACATGATGGTCAAGGTGCGATGGTCAAGGTGCGACGAGTAGAAAATTTTCTCCGAGATTAAACTTCGTAGACTATCTTAAGTGTTTTTGCTATTTTGGAAGGGGGAGCATTACAATCGGCATCACAGCAAAGGCTAACTCTATCAAGGTATTAAAATAAGTGATTGTTTGTCATATGAGGATGAATCAATCATATCTTCTGACCATAGAAATGGTTTGAATATTCTCACATGTTGAGACAATCATCCTATAAAATTGTGCTTGTATCTTAAGGGTGCACGTGCAAGATATTTGTAAAATAAATTTGAGAAATAAAATTGGGGGGAAAACCTTGTGAGGAAAAAAAACATAGGGTGATCAAATTAAGAAACCAGTGAGAGACTGAATGACTAGAAGGATAGACTGAAACTTTGTTTAGAGTAGACTATCTTAAGCGTTTCTGTTATTTTGGAAGGGGGAGCATTACAATCGGTATCAGAGCAAAGGCTAACTATATCAAGGGATTAAAACAAGTGATTGTTTGTCATATGAGGATGAATCAATCATATCTTCTGACCATAGAAATGGTTTGAATATTCTCACATGTTGAGACAATCATCCTATAAAATTGTGCTTGTATCTTGGGGGTGCACATGCAAGATATTTGTACAATAAATTTGAGAAATAAGATAGGGAAGGAAACCTTGTGAGGAAAAAAACCTAGGGTGATCAAATTAAGAAACCAGTGAGAGACTAAATGACTAGAAGGATAGACAGAAACTTTGTTTAGAGAAATTTTCAGGATATATCTCATTAATTTGCATATTATAAATTATTAAGATTAGAACTCCATTAAGGTTTGAATAGTTGACGTATGAATGCCATCCATTGGATGCTTTACACTAGAATGATCGTCCAAGATCTTAAACCCATCTTAGACAAACATGGGTCTAATTGGGATGTGTAATTCCTAGAGGATCATGCTATTAGATGTGTTAATCCCAAGATACTAGATGTGTAATTTTTAAAAAACTAATCGTCTCAGACATGTTAATCCTGATAATCTTTGGATGTGTCAATCTCAAGGCCCCAGATGTGTAATGCCTAAAAAAATGAAGATCTCAAATATATTAATCCCGAGTGCCTTCAGATGTGGTGCTATGATAAGTATTTGATAGTTTTGAACTTTCTGAAAGAAGAAAGTTCACCCTAGCTCGTCTAAAAATCATAAGTTCACCCTTTCATGTGCGGATACAACCTTGTGAAAAGGGCCTTAATTAAGGAATATGTTTATTTATGTCAAACAGTTTGGTGGGATTAATTAGAAAATAAATTGACGCGTGAGTGAGTAGGGTGGAAAGTGGGAGGATGGAAAGCTTTGAGACGGCACCATCCTCCTATGGGGGACGGGTGGACCCGATTAGTCAGGTAACTTTCCAACAGATTAAGTGACAGATTAAGTGAAAGTCCTATGCTAGATAAATAGGGGAAACTCTATTCTAGGAGACTAGGCCAATGGGCGGCTGTGCTTTGCATGGATGGGGAAGAAAGCGTTGTCTCTAGGAATCAAGATTAGTAGTTGCCCAAATTATGATCAATTACCCTATGGGTAATTGATCTTTTAGAAGACCACGCTCCCCTTGTGGGATAGGACTAGGTCATACCTACAAATCGTATCCTTGAATCTTTACATGGTCAAGGTGTCGACGAGTAGAAAATTTTCTCCAAGACCTAAGACTTAGTGGACTATCTTAAGTGTTTGCCCTATTTTGGAAGAGGGGAACCTTACAATTAGTATTAGAGCAAAGGCTAACTATCAAGGGATTAAAACCAGGGATTTAATATTCACGTGATCACAAGATTTTTTGTGATAATAACACATGTGAACAAGTTATTCACATGTTCTCATGTTACCGTTCACAAAATAACAGGTCACATGCCATTTAGGAACCCCTTAAAAGCTTGGCTACACATGGGAATAAGCTATTCACATGTTCTCATGTTACCATCTTCACATAATAGCAGGTCAGTGGCCACCTAAGAAGATTTTTTATGCCCGACAAAGATAATTTTTCTAGGCCCTTGTGGTGAATATAACATGTGATCACAAGATTTTTTGTGTTATTAACATATGTTATTAACATGTTCACATGTTCTCATTTATGTCACTGAAATCCCTGATTAAAACAAGTGATTGTTTATCATATGAGGATGAATCAATCATCTCTACTAGCCATAGAAATGGTTTTAATATCCTTACACATGTTGTCGTCTAAAAATCATAATAAGAAATGCAAAATTGGTTGGAAGCATTGTTCTCAATCTAACCACTCGAACCATAATGAGTTATGGGATGCCATGAAAGTACACCTTCGTGAAAGGTTTTTTCCTCCACGATTTCGAGAGGATAAAATGAATGAATTTTTGGAGATAACCCAAGAAGGGAAGACCCTAGAAGAATACCACCAAAATCTTGCTATTCTTCGATTAGCTCCAGAGATGGATGAGGTAACTCTTCTCCACCAACGATTCATTTGGAAGCTTAATCTACCTTTGAATAACTTCATCAAGAATGCAAAACCATCATCCTCTATTTCAGAAGCCATAATTATAGCGAGAGACTATCATAAAGTTTTTTTATGTAGAGGGTGTCGAGAAGGACATGAGTTCTTCCATGTTAATCAAGAAGAGGTCCCCTAATTTTCAAGAGGAATGTCAAGCCCACCCTTGGCTACTACAAGGAATCATGAGCTAGAGTAAAATTAGGTCAAGAAATAGGGATAACGGGGTTAAAGATAATCGAATTCAACAAGTATTTCTATAAGTAAATAGAAGAGGATTGGTGCAAGATACATGTGAAGTAATGTACATGATGAATAGAGGTATTCTATAAGATAATACTAAGATTATGCAATTTCTATCATAGGTTAGATTTTGTAAAGGATTATTCCCTTACGTTTTTCCATGACAAACTATTAAGTACCAAATTACATGGGGATATAGAATAATGAATTCGTAAGGAAGGATTATGATTTTTTTAATAAAAAGGTTCATATTGTATGAGAGGTATAATGGATGCATGAACTTAGGATAATAAGGCCAATTAACTTTAGACTAATAAAGACCGTTTGGGGGCACAACAAAACGAGCCAAACACATGAAATAAGGGACTTTTTAGGAACAATTTCTAGATAAAAGAAGATTTCTAACTAGTGGGGGGACACCACTTTGGAAGAGAGGAGGATTTACTTAGATACTATCCCAGCTCGCGAGATGAGGACATCTCGAATCTTTTAAGTGGGGGGGAGATTGCAAGGTCCCTCCGGAGTCATGTATGTGTCTCTTTTAATATAGATTTCAAGAAGGAAAGAGAGTGGGGATGTAGAGGCTGGAAGGTTGGATTCTAGATCATCGGCAGTATAAAGGAAAAGAATAAGAGAGCCGGTTCGGCTTGTATGGAATTGATTCATGTATAAACTTTTTTTATAAAGCTTGTACAACTTTGGCATTATTGTACTGTGAAAAAAGGCTATTTTAACGAACCTTGTGAAAAGGGCCTTAATTAAGGAATATGTTTATTAATGTAACAGTTTGGTAGGATTAATTAGAAAACAAATTGACACGTGAGTAGGGTGAAAAGAGGGAGGATGGAAAGCCTCGAGATAATGGCACCATCCTACGATGGCGGATGGACCCGATTAGTCAGATAGCTTTCCAACAAATTAAGTGAAAGCCCTATGTTACATAAATAGGTTGCCCAAATTATGATCAATTAATTACCCTATGGGTAATTTGAAATTTAGAAGACTATGCTCCCCGTGAGGGATAGGACTAGGTCTTACCTACAAATCGTATCCTTGAATCTTTACATGGTCAAGGTGTCCACAAGTAGGAAATTTTCTCCCAGCTAAGACTTAGTAGACTATCTTAAGTGTTTCCCCTATTTTAGAAGGGAGGAACCTTACAGTTAGTACTCAAGAAAAGACTAACTATCAAGGGATTAAAACAAGTGATCGTTTGTCATATGAGGATGAATCAATCATCTCTACTGGCCATAGAAATGGTTTTAATATCCTCACATGTTGAGACAATCATCCCTATAAAATTGTGCTTGTATCTTGGGGGTGCACAAGCAAGATACTTGTTCAATAAATTTGAATAATAGGATTGGGGAGGAAACGTTTTGAGGATAAAAAACATAGGGTGATCAAATTAAGAAACTAGTGGAGACTCAATAACTAGAAGGATAGACCGGAACTTTGTTTAGAGAAATTTTCAGGATATATCTCATTAACTCGCATATTATAAATTATTATGATTATAACTCCATTAAGGTTTGAATAGTTGGCGTATGAATGCCATCCATTGGATGCTTTACACTAGGACGATCGTCCAAGATCTTGAGCCCATCGCAGACAAACATGGGTCTAACTTGGGATGTGTAATTCCCAGAGGATCATGCTATTAGATGTGTTAAT
Source organism: Cibotium barometz (assembly GCF_041138505.1). Lineage (NCBI taxonomy): Eukaryota > Viridiplantae > Streptophyta > Polypodiopsida > Cyatheales > Cibotiaceae > Cibotium > Cibotium barometz. The sequence continues at coordinate 17,500,425 of NC_141098.1, read as the reverse complement.
CCTAAGATACTAGATGTGTCATTTTTAAAATACTAATCATCTCATATGTGTTAATCTTTGGATGTGTCAATCCCAAGGCACTAGATGTGTAATTCTTAAAAAAAATGAAGATCTCAATGTATTAATCCAGAGTGCCCTCAGATGTGGTGCTATGATAGTTTTGAACTTTTCATGGATACAAGGAAAGAAGAAAGTTGACCATTGCACGTCAAAATCATAAGAAATGCCAAATTAGTTGGAAGCACTATTGTTAATCTAACCACTCGAACCATAATGAGTTATGGGATGCCATGAAAGTACACCTTCATGAAAGGTTTTATCCTCCAGGATTTTAAGAGGATAAAACGATGAATGAATTTTTGCAGCTAACTCAAGAAGGGAAGACCTTGGAAGAATACCACCAAAATCTTGTTAAAACTTCTTCGATTAGCTCCAGAGATGGATGAATAAGCCCACCATAGTGTGGAGACATCCCTCTGAGGGGTAGGACAATTAAGTGATGGAGCCTGAGAGGGTGACAGGCGGGCTTGAGTCCTTGCCAGCGCGGTTGACATGGACAACAAGGTGTATGGTCCCATAGGGTTTTGCCCAACCAGCAGCATATGTAATGTCTGGAAGGTCGAATTCTAGATCATCGGTAGTATAAAGGAAAAGAATAAGAGAGCCGATTTGGCTTGTATGGAATTGATTCATGTATAAACTTTTTTTATAAATCTTGCAAGTCCTTGGCATTATTGTATTGTGGAAAAAGGTTGTTTTAACGAACCTTGTGATGAGAAGGGCCTTAATTAAGGAACATGTTTATTTATGTCCAACAATGTGGTAGGATTAACTAGAAAACAAATCGACGCGTGAGTAGGGTGGAAAGTGGGAGGATGGAATGCCCTCACGACACCATCCTACGGAGGACGGGTGGACCCAATTAGTCGGGTAGCTTTCCAACAGATTAAGTGAAAGCCCTACGCTAGATAAATAGGTTCTCGGGCAACACTATTCTAGGAGACTAGGCCAATGAGCAGCTGTGCCTTGCATGGATGAGGAAAAAAGTGATGTCTCCAGGAATCAAGATTAGTAGTTGCCCAAATCATGATCAATTACGCTATGGGTAATTTGACTTTTAAAGAACCACGCTCTCCGTGCGGGATAGGTCTAGGTCTTACCTACAAATCGTATCCTTGAATCTTTACATGATGGTCAAGGTGCGATGGTCAAGGTGCGACGAGTAGAAACTTTTCTCCGGGATTAAACTTCATAGACTATCTTAAGTGTTTTTGCTATTTTGGAAGGGGGAGCATTACAATCGGTATCAGAGCAAAGGCTAACTCTATCAAGGTATTAAAATAAGTGATTGTTTGTCATATGAGGATGAATCAATCATATCTTCTGACCATAGAAATGGTTTGAATATTCTCAGTGTGTTAATCCCAAGATACTAGATGTGTAATTTTTAAAAAACTAATCGTGATAATCTTTGGATGTGTCAATCCCAAGGCCCCAGATGTGTAATTCTTAAAAAAATGAAGATCTCAGATATATTAATCCCGAGTGCCTTCAGATGTGGTGCTATGATAAGTAATAGTTTTGAACTTTCTGAAAGAAGAAAGTTCACGCTTGCTCGTCTAAAAATCATAAGTTCACCCTTTCATGTGCGGATACAACCTTGTTAAAAGGGCCTTAATTAAGGAATATGTTTATTTATGTCAAAACAGTTTAGTGGGATTAATTAGAAAATAAATTGACACATGAGTAGTAGGGTGGAAAGTGGGAGGATGGAAAACCTCGAGACGGCACCATCCTCCTACGGGGTAGCTTTCCTCCAACAGATTAAGTGAAAGCCCTATGCTAGATAAATAGGTTCTGGGAAAACTCTATTCTAGGAGACTAGGCCAACGGGCGGCTGTGCCTTGCATGGATGGGGAAGAAAGCGTTGTCTCTAGGAATCAAGATTAGTAGTTGCCCAAATTATGATCAATTACCCTATGGGTAATTTGACTTTTAGAAGACCATGCTCTCCTTGTGGGATAGGACTAGGTCATACCTACAAATCGTATCCTTGAATCTTTACATGGTCAAGGTGTGACGAGTAGGAAATTTTCTCCAAGAGCTAAGACTTAGTAGACTATCTTAAGTGTTTGCCCTATTTTGGAAGAGGGGAACCTTACAATTAGTATTAGAGCAAAGGCTAACTATCAAGGGATTAAAACAAGTGATTGTTTATCATATGAGGATGAATCAATCATCTCTACTAGCCATAGAAATGGTTTTAATATCCTTACACATGTTGTCATCTAAAAATCATAATAAGAAATGGAAAATTGGTTGGAAGCATTGTTGTCAATCTAACCACTCGAACCAAAATGAGTTATGGGATGCCATGAAAGTACACCTTCGTGAAAGGTTTTTTCCTCCACGATTTCGAGAGGATAAAATGAATAAATTTTTGGAGATAACCCAAGAAGGGAAGACCCTGGAAGAATACCACCAAAATCTTGCTAACACTTCTCCGATTAGCTCCCCAGATGGATGAGGTAACTCTTCTCCACCAATGATTCATTTGGAAGCTTAATCTACCTTTGAATAACTTCGTCAAGAATGCAAAACCATCATCCTCTATTTCGGAAGCCATAATTATAGCCAGAGACTATGATAAAGTTTTTTTATGTAGAGGGTGTCGAGAAGGACATGAGTTCTTCCATGTTAATCAAGAAGAGGTCCCCTAATTTTCAAGAGGAACGTCAAGCCCACCCTTGGCTACTACAAGGAATCATGAGCTAGAGTAAAATTAGGTCAAAAAATAGGGATAACGAGGTTAAAGATAATCGAATTCAACAAGTATTTCTATGAGTACATAGAAGAGGATTGGTGCAAGATTTATGTGAATTAATGTACATGATGAATAGAGGTATTCTAGAAGATGATACTAAGATTATGCAATTGCTATCATAGGATAGATTTTGTAAAAAAGGATTATTCCCTTACGTTTTTCCATGACAAATTATTAAGTACCATATTACATGGGGATATAGAATAAGGAATTTGTAAGGAAGGATTATGATTTTTTTTATAAAAAGGTTCATATTGTATGAGAGGTATAATGGATGCATGAACTTAGGATAATAAGGCCAATTAACTTTAAGATAATAAAGACCGTTTGGGGGCACAACAAAACAATCCAAACACATGAAATAAGGGACTTTTTAGGAACAATTTTTAGATAAAAGAAGATTTCTAACTAGTGGGGGGACACCACTTTGGAAGAGAGAGGAGGATTTACTTAGATACTGTCCCAGCTCACACGAGATGAGGACATCTCGAATCTTTTAAGTGGGGGAGATTGTAAGGTCCCTCCGGAGTCATGTATGTGTCTCTTTTAATATAGATTTCAAGAAGGAAAGAGAGTGCACTTAGAAAAGAGTGAGGCAATAAGGCTAGAAACATTAGGAAAGTAATAGAGTAAAAATAGAAGCTCCAAAAATCCTAAAAGAAATAAGAAGACAAGAATAGTTCTTATGCTTGTGTAGCCGGACGGTAAGGACGTTAGTAAGGCCCGGAGTCGGCCCATGGTATGAATCCCTCATACCATTGGGAGAATGAGGTTCTCCGATTGAGGCGAGTGATTGGTTGTGATGTTGTCTACTTTTGAGGGCCCAGGATAGTGCGGTGAATAAGCCCACCCTAGTGTGTAGACATCCCTCTGAGGGGCGGGAGGATCAAGTGACAGAGCCTGAGAGGGCGAGAGGCTGGCTTGCGTCCTCGTGGTGGTGAGTGCAGCCTCGACGATGAGGTGCATGTCCCGTAGTAGGGATGTAGAGGCTGGAAGGTTGGATTCTAGATCATTGGCAGTATAAAGGAAAAGAATAAGAGAGCCGGTTCGGCTTGTATGGAATTGATTCATGTATAAACTTTTTTTATAAAGCTTGTACAACTTTGGCATTATTGTACTGTGAAAAACGGCTATTTTAACGAACCTTGTGAAAAGGGCCTTAATTAAGGAATATGTTTATTTATGTCAAACAGTTTGGTAGGATTAATTAGAAAACAAATTGATGCGTGAGTAGGGTGGAGAGTGAGAGGATGGAAAGCCTCGAGATGATGGCACCATCCTACGATTGGCGGGTGGACCCGATTAGTCAAGTAGCTTTCCAACAAATTAAGTGAAAGCCCTATGTTAGATAAATAGGTTGCCCAAATTATGATCAATTAATTACCCTATGGGTAATTTGAGTTTTAGAAGACCACGCTCCCCGTGCGGGATAGGACTAGGTCTTACCTACAAATCGTATCCTTGAATCTTTATACATGGTCAAGGTGTCCACGAGTAGGAAATTTTCTCTTAGCTAAGACTTAGTAGACTGTCTTAAGTGTTTCCCCTATTTTAGAAGGGAGGAACCTTACAATTAGTATCCAAGCAAACGCTAACTATCAAGGGATTAAAACAAGTGATTGTTTGTCATATGAGGATGAATCAATCATCCTCATATGAGGATGAATCAATCATCTCTACTGGCCATAGAAATGGTTTTAATATCCTCACATGTTGAGACAATCATCCCTATAAAATTGTGCTTATATCTTGGGGGTGCACAGGCAAGATACTTGTTCAATAAATTTGAATAATAGGATTGGGGAGGAAACCTTTTGAGGATAAAAAACATAGGGTGATCAGATTAAGAAACTAGTGGAGACTCAATAACTAGAAGGATAGACCAAAACTTTGTTTAGAGAAATTTTCAGGATATATCTCATTAACTTGCATATTATAAATTATTAAGATTATAACTCCATTAAGGTTTGAATAGTTGGCATATGAATGCCATCCATTGGATGCTTTACACTAGGATGATCGTCCAAAACCTTGAGCCCATCTCAGACAAACATGGGTCTAACTTGGGATGTGTAATTCCCAGAGGATCATGCTATTAGATGTGTTAATCCCAAGATACTAGATGTGTCATTTTTAAAATACTAATCATCTCAGATGTGTTAATCTTTGGATGTGTCAATCCCAAGGCACTAGATGTGTAATTCTTTAAAAAAATGAAGATCTCAATGTATTAATCTAGAGTGCCCTCAGATGTGGTTCTATGATATAAGTATTATAGTTTTAAACTTTTCATGGATACAAGGAAAGAAGAAAGTTGACCGTTGCACGTCAAAATCATAAGAAATGCCGAATTAGTTGGAAGCAATATTGTCAATCTAACCACTCGAACCATAATCAGTTATGGGATGCCATGAAAGTACACCTTCGTGAAAGGTTTTGTCCTCCAAGATTTTGAGAGGATTAAATGATGAATAAATTTTTGAAGCTAACCCAAGAACGAAAGACCCTAGAAGAATACCACCAAAATCTTGCTAAAACTTCTTCGATTAGCTCCAGAGATGGATGAATAAGCCCATCGTAGTGTGTAGACATCCCTCTCAGGGGCAGGAGGATTGAGCAACAGAGCCTGAGAGGGCGACAGATGGGCTTGATTCCTTGCCAGCACGGTCGACGACGACGAGGTGTATGGTCCCATAGGGTTTTGCCCAGCAGCATGTAGAGCCTGGAAGGCCGAATTGTAGATCATCGCCCGGCAGTATAAAGGAAAAGAATAAGAGAGCCGGTTTAGCTGGTATGGAATTGATTCATGTATAAACTTTTTTTTATAAATCTTGCAAGTCCTTGTCATTATTGTATTGTCAAAAAAGGTTGTTTTAACGAACCTTGTGATGAGAAGGGCCTTAATTAAGGAACATGTTTATTTATGTCCAACAGTGTGGTAGGATTAATTAGAAAACAAATCGACGCGTGAGTAGGGTGGAAAGTGGGAGGATGGAATGCCCTAACGACACCATCCTACGGAGGAGGGGTGGACCCAATTAGTCGGGTAGCTTTCCAAAAGATTAAAAGAAAGCCCTACGCTAGATAAATAGGTTCTCGGGCAACACTATTTTAGGAGACTAGGCCAACGGGATGTTGTGCCTTGCATGGATGAGGAAAAAAGTGATGTCTCCAGGAATCAAGATTTGCCCAAATCATGATCAATTATGCTATCGGTAATTTGACTTTTAAAGAACCATGCTCTCCCTGCAGGATAGGTCTAGGTCTTACCTACAAATCATATCCTTGAATCTTTACATAGTCAAGGTGTGACGAGTAGGAAATTTTCTCCGAGATTAAACTTTGTAGACTATCTTAAGCGTTTCTGTTATTTTGGAAGGGGGAGCATTACAATCGGTATCAGAGCAAAGGCTAACTATATCAAGGGATTAAAACAAGTGATTGTTTGTCATGTGAGGATGAATCAATCTTATCTTCTGACCATAGAAATGGTTTGAATATTCTCACATGTTGAGACAATCATCCTATAAAATTGTGCTTGTATCTTAGGGGTGCACGTGCAAGATATTTGTACAATAAATTTGAGAAATAAGATAGGGAAGGAAACCTTGTGAGGAAAAAAACCTAGGGTGATCAAATTAAGAAACCAGTGAGAGACTAAATGACTAGAAGGATAGACAGAAACTTTGTTTAGAGAAATTTTCAGGATATATCTCAGTAATTTGCATATTATAAATTATCAAGATTAGAACTCCATTAAGGTTTGAATAGTTGACGTATGAATGCCATCCATTGGATACTTTACACTAGAATAATCGTCCAAGATCTTAAACCCATCTGAGACAAACATGGGTCTAATTGGGATGTGTAATTCCTAGAGGATCATGCTATTAGATGTGTTAATCCCAAGATACTAGATGTGTAATTTTTAAAAAACTAATCGTCTCAGACATGTTAATCTTGATAATCTTTGGATGTGTCAATCTCAAGGCCCCAGATGTGTAATGCTTAAAAAAATGAAGATCTCAAATATATTAATCCCGAGTGCCTTCAGATGTGGTGCTATGATAAGTATTTGATAGTTTTGAACTTTCTGAAAGAAGAAAGTTCACCCTTGCTCGTCTAAAAATCATAAGTTCACCCTTTCATGTGCGGATACAACCTTGTGAAAAGGGCCTTAATTAAGGAATATGTTTATTTATGTCAAACAGTTTGGTGGGATTAATTAGAAAATAAATTGACGCGTGAGTGAGTAGGGTGGAAAGTGGGAGGATGGAAAGCCTTGAGACGGCACCATCCTCCTATGGGGGACGGGTGGACCCGATTAGTCAGGTAACTTTCCAACAGATTAAGTGACAAATTAAGTGAAAGTCCTATGCTAGATCAATAGGGGAAACTCTATTCTAGGAGACTAGGCCAATGGGCGGCTGTGCCTTGCATGGATGGGGAAGAAAGCGTTGTCTCTAGGAATCAAGATTAGTAGTTGCCCAAATTATGATCAATTACCCTATGGGTAATTTGACTTTTAGAAGACCACGCTCCCCTTGTGGGATAGGACTAGGTCATACCTACAAATCGTATCCTTGAATCTTTACATGGTCAAGGTGTCGACGAGTAGAAAATTTTCTCCAAGACCTAAGACTTAGTGTACTATCTTAAGTGTTTGCCCTATTTTGGAAGAGGGGAACCTTGCAATTAGTATTAGAGCAAAGGCTAACTATCAAGGGATTAAAACCAGGGATTTAATATTCACGTGATCACAAGATTTTTTGTGATAATAACACATGTGAACAAGTTATTCACATGTTCTCATGTTACCGTTCACAAAATAACAGGTCACATGCCATTTAGGAACCCCTTAAAAGCTTGGCTACACATGGGAATAAGCTATTCACATGTTCTCATGTTACCATCTTCACATAATAGCAGGTCAGTGGCCACCTAAGAAGATTTTTTATGCCCGACAAAGATAATTTTTCTAGGCCCTTGTGGTGAATATAACATGTGATCACAAGATTTTTTGTGTTATTAACATATGTTATTAACATGTTCACATGTTCTCATTTACGTCAGTGAAATCCCTGATTAAAACAAGTGATTGTTTATCATATGAGGATGAATCAATCATCTCTACTAGCCATAGAAATGGTTTTAATATCCTTACACATGTTGTCATCTAAAAATCATAATAAGAAATGCAAAATTGGTTGGAAGCATTGTTCTCAATCTAACCACTCGAACCATAATGAGTTATGGGATGCCATGAAAGTACACCTTCGTGAAAGGTTTTTTCCTCCACGATTTCGAGAGGAGAAAATGAATGAATTTGTAAGGTTCCTCCCTTTAAAAATGGGAGAAACACTTAAGATAGTCCGCTAAGTCTTATCTTGGGAAAAAATTTCCTATTCATCGACACCTTGACCCTGTAGAGATTCAAGGATACGATTTATAGGTATGACCTAGCTCTATCCCGCAGGGGGAGCGTGATTTCCTAAACATCAAATCACCCATAGGGCAATTGATCAAAAATTGGGCAACTACTAGACTTGATTTCTAGGGACAACGCTTTTTTCCTCATCTTATGCAAGGCACAGCCGCTGGCCTAGTCTTCTTGAATAGAGTTGCCCAAGAACCTAACTATCTAACGTAGGGCTTTCACTTAATTTGTTGGAAAGCTACCCGACTAATTGGGTCCACCCATCCATAGGATGGTGCCGTCAGGGCACTCCATCCTCCCACTTTCCACCCTACTCACGCATCAATTTGTTTTCTAATTAATACTACCACACTGTTTGACATAAATAAGCATATTCCTTAATTAGGGCCCTTCTTCACAAGGTTCGTTATAACAGCCTTCTTACACAATACAATCATACCAAAGACAAGATGCAATTATATAAAAAGTTTATACATGAATCCATTTCCATACAAGCCAATCTGGCTCTCTTATTCTTATTCTGCCGATGATCTAGAATTCGGCCTTCCAGCCTCTACATGCTGGGCAAAACCCTACGGGACCATACACCTCATCGTCGGCCGCTGGCGAGGACTCAAGCCGGCCTGTCGCCCTCTCAGGCTCCATCGCTCGATCCTCCCGCCCCTTAGAGGGATGTCTGCGCACTAGGGTGGGCTTATTTACCGCACTAGCCTGGGCCCTCAGAACTAGGCAGCCTCATAATCTCTCGCCTCAATCGGCGATCCTTATTCTCCCAAAGGTATGAGGGATACCTTGGGCCATTCCCGGGCTTTGCTAATGACGCCGCCCGGCTACACAAGCACGGAACGGAGTTAGCGTTGAAGCCAAAAGAAATCTTGAATTCCAAAGATAACAACTTCAATGCAATTTTCTAAGTATAGCATTCACAATTCATGAAGATAGCAATTTCAACGAAATTTATCGAAAACAACATCACATAATTCGTAATTTCATATAACTTTTATGTCCTCGTTTTAAAAGAAAAAGACACCATTCATTAATACTAATTTAAGAAAAATTCTCTTCTTTTGAAAATTAACCAAGCTAACCTGGCCACCGTTTCCTTGAGGGACTTGAAAAGGGAGGACTGGAGCCGCATTGGGCGCATCTCCCTCCATCTCGTTGTTACGTGCACCTCTTGAGGCAATATTTTGCCGTCTCCGGGATGAGGCCATCTTAGGCGTCGCCTTGTAGAGCTCGCTGCTGCGATCGAAACGCTTCAATCGGATCTGAATTCCGAGCTCGTTTGCTCACCGTATGAGCAAAAGAATATGGCGCACGAACCCTCGCTTGAGCCAAAAATCCCTTACTAAAGTCTACGCAAATAGGGGGGGGGGGATTGTGAGATGTCCTTAAGCCCAAAGGCAAAAACGTGGAGAGGGCTGGGAGGGGTGGCTGCAAGCCTCTCTGTAAGTCTATTCACACGGGGGGGGGGGGGGGAGAAGAGTTAAGGACACTGGTCCATGGAAAGAGGAGGATGGAGGAAAATTGGCTTATCTGAAAAGAGCCAAATGAGGGGGTGTGAGAGGGGTGGCTGCAAGGGCGGCTGTACTTGCAGCAAGTACGCTACGGCGGTACGGACGGCGGCACAACAGGGCATACGCTACACAGAAGTGCGTGCCGACTGAGGAGCACCCCGGGGGTTTATATAGCTGAGGGGTGAGGGTGCGGGCGCTGCGCAAAGCAGGGACGAAAGGACGGTGTACCTTCAAAGGCTATGGATCAGTGGCCTGCATGGGTCTACCGGAAAGGTACGGTGTCGGTTGTCTGGGAAAGGAGTGGTACGCATGTACCTTATCCGGTCTGGGTGTCCGCCCAAGGGTACGCGTGGACCAAACAGTGGGCGGTCGTCCTTTGGTTCTTGGGCGGCCATTGTACGGGCGCCCTAGTAAGTGTGTACGGACCAAATTTTTGGGGCGGGGTACCCAAATTTGGGGCGCTCGCCTCGATTTGCGTGCCGGACCGCCCCGGGGGCGAAAATTTTTTTTGTCCGGGAGGTTCTCCTGGTCGTAGGGGTTCAGACCGTTCGTCAATCGGACGTGTGGTCGTGCATTTATTAAGGTTTAAAGGTCGCCGTTTTCTAACTAAAATGATTGAAATTAGCGTATAGGCTTGATCCGGTGTCCGTTTTGGATGCTGTAAAATCCTATATTAGGGTAAAATCGCACGTAGATTCCAAATTTGGGCTCAGAATTTGAAGATTCTAAGTGGAAATGACTCAAATAATAAAATTATTGATATTTATACCATAAAAACTCATAATTACATGGACATTTCTTTATTAGTGAAGATGGGTACGTTACATCCTTCCCCCCTTAAAGAAATCGAGATGTCCTCATCTCGTCATGAATTGGGGATAATCCTTTAGGAGTGTAGCTTCATCTTCCCAAGTTGCATCCTCTTCAGGGTAATCTTTCCACTGAACTAGATGTTCTACAAGAGTTCTATTTCGGAGTTGCCTTTCCCTAGAATCTATGATGCTATTGGGCTGTAATTCAAGGACTCCTTGAGTAGGGATTACAACTTGTTCATCATCAAGAATATGATCGAGACTGGGGACATATGGCTTTAACAAACTTACATGAAATACATTATGGACTTTGATATGGGCTGGAAGTTGGAGTTTATAGGCACTTTTACCTAGACACTTGATAACTGTATAAGGACCACAATAACTAGGGCTGAGCTTCTTATATTTCCCAAGTGATAGAGAACTTCGTTTGGGGCGCACTCGTAGAAGAACTTTGTCTCCTTCCTTGAAGATCCTTTCAGACCTCTTGTTGTCAGCATAATGTCGATCTTGGGCAGCTTTAATATCCCTTTGGATAGCTTTGGTTTGTTCCTCCATCTCTTCGAGCATTTTCCTAGATGCCTCAACTCTTATGGTCGGATCAGAGAAATTTAGAGGAGACAAGCATCCTTGCCCATAGAGTGCTTTGAATGGTGACATTCCTATGCTTTGATGATAAGACGCATTGTAGGCAAATTCTACCAGAGGAAGGTATTGAATCCACCTTCTAGGTTCCCGTCCACAGTATGCTCTGAGAATGTCTTCAATTACTTGATTGACTCTTTCAGTCTGGCCATCGGTCTCTGGGTGATAAGCTGTGCTAAAGCAAAGTTGAGTCCCCAGAGCTTGAAATAAAGACTGCCAGAATTTTGAAGTGAAATCAGAATCCCGATCGCTTACTATCCTTTTTGGGAGACCATGAAGTTTGAAGACTTCCTTGATGAATATACGAGCAACATCAGAAGCTTTGAAGGTCTTCTTTGCTGGTATAAGGTGAGCTACTTTGGTAAGTAAGTCCACTACTACTAGAATGGAGTCATATCCTCCTTGAACAGTGGGGAGACTTGTGACAAAATCCATACTAATGCACTCCCACTTCATTTGGGGAATATCTAAGGGTTGAAGCTTTCCAGGCATCTTGACTCTTTCAGCCTTGATCCTTTGGCATGAGAGACATTGATTCAAGTACCGAAGCACATCATTTTTCAAGCCTGCCCAATGAAAGCTCCTTCTTACCGCATTTAATGTTTTTGCATAACCTGGGTGTCCTGCAGCAGGGCTATCATGAGCTTCATGGAGGATTAGTTTCTTTAAAGCAGGGTCCTTAGGGATACATAGCCTGTGATTGAAGTAGAGGCTTCCTTCATGAGTGGAGTATCCCTTGATTAGATTCTTTTCTTTCTCCGAATGTCCCCCTTCTTCTACTAACTTTATCATCCTCTGATAATCTGGGTCATGAGATGAGACTTCTTCCACCTTGACCAGTATGGGATTATTTGGCATTGAAATTGCATTCAAGAAAGATTTGCAGCTAAGTGCATCAGCTACCACATTATCTTTCCCAGGGCAGAATTTGATGTCGAAATCATATTCTTGTAGAATTTCAATCCATCTCCTTTGCCGCATGTTGAGGTTAGGCTGGGTGAAGATCCACTTTAGACTTTTGTGGTCAGTTACAAGCTGGAATTTGCCTCCCAAGAGGTAATGTCTCCATAATTTGAGGCAATGAACAACTGCTAAGAGTTCCAAATCATGGGTGGCATAGTTTGCTTCATATTGCTTCAGCTTGCGGGAAGTATAAGCGACTGGTCTTCCTTCTTGGCCTAAGACACCACCAAGTGCTAGACTACTAGCATCGGTAACCACTTCAAATTCCTTGGAGAAATCAGGAAGCTTTAAGACTAGGGCAGAAGTAATAATGACTTTCAGCTGATCAAAGCTGTTTTGATGGATTGGCAGCCACACTATTTTGCAATCCTTCTTAAGAAGATCTGTCAAGGGTGCTAAGGCATAATCTTTGATAAAAATCCTATACCAACCCGTGATTCCCAAAAATCCACGAACTTCACGAACTGATTTAGGGGGTGGCCATTCTAGAATATCCTTGACTTTGGCAGGGTCTACTGAGATGCCATCTTTGGAGACGATGAATCCAAGATACTCAATTTGATGAGTAAAGAAGGTACATTTGCTCTTCTTGGCATAGAGTTTGTGTCTGCGCAGCAATTGCAGAACTCTACGCACATGCTCCTCATGCTCTTCCATTGATTTGGAGTAGATTAGGATGTCATCAAAGAAAACAAGCACAAACTCATCCAAGTATGGGCGGAATATATCTTGCATTAGGCGGTTGAAGGTTGCAGGAGCATTGGTTAACCCGAATGACATTACAGTAAACTCATAGTGACCATAACGGGTATTAAAGGCTGTTTTGGGTATATCTGCTTCCTTGACTTTGATCTGATAGTAACCAGACCTCAAATCTATTTTCGAGAAGACTTTGGCCCCATGAAGCCTGTCAAGAAGTTCATCGATGCGAGGGATAGGATACTTATTCTTGACAGTGACTTGATTTAGCCCTCGATAATCTATGCAGAGGCGGAGAGTCCCGTCCTTCTTTTTTTGGAAAAGAACAGGTGCTCCCCACGGAGAGCTACTGGGGCGTACAAATCCTTGTTCAATGAGTTGGGAAAGTTGCTCTTTAAGTTCAATGGCTTCAGGAAGGGACATTTTATAGGGAGTTTTTGAGACGGGTTGAGCTCCAGGGATCACCTCGATTTCATGGTCGACTTCTCGAGGAGGCGGTAACCCTGTAAGCTCGTCAGGGAAGATGTCAGAGAATTCTTGGAGCCAAGAGGGTTCTGTCTCCATACTAGGTTCAATGACTTTGTTGAGTTTGACTAAGAAAACTTGCTGACCCTTACGTGTCCCCTTGAGAAGATGTTTTGCCTTGACTACCCTAGACTTAGGTTTTCCTGTGATTCCCTGAACAGATATTACTTGGCCATGCTCATTTTCAAAAGTGATACTCCCCTGGTTGCAATGAATGCTAGCTTTGTTTGCAATTAACCAATCCATCCCAAGGATTCCATCATAAATTCCTAATGGCAAGACTCTAAAGTGACCATGAGTTTGCTCATTACCCAGCTCAAAATCAAGGTTTCCTATAGAGTGGCGAGATACTACTTCTTTCCCACTGGCTAACTCTACAATCATTTTTCTAGCTGATTTTTGACTCAAGTTTAATTTTTGCAAGCACCTAGGAGAAAGGAATGAATGGGTACTACCACAATCAATCAAAAGCTGAAATGGCTTACCGTGATGAGTGGCGGGGGCTTGGATTACACCAAATTGTTTATTCGGACCTTGGTGTTCTACTGCCGCATGGACGGTGGCGCGCTCTTCTTCAGCCTCTTCCAAGGTTGGTTCTTCACTTATAACACAGGCAGTTCTAGCAACTGTTCCTCCGCGGCCTCTGCCACGACCACTGCCTCTTGCACCTTGGTGGGTAGGGGTTCCACGGCCTTGATTTCCTCTGTTACCTTGGGGGAATGATGTTGCCATCTTGGGACAGTTGGCTCTAAAGTGTCCCGGCTCATTGCACTCAAAACACAGAGGGCCTTCTCTGGAAGAAGCAGCATACGAGCGGGGGGCAAAAGAGTTGCCTTGTCGCCCTCTGTTGTAGTAGGGGAAATTCTGTTGAGGTTTCTTGTAGGGTTGATCTCTAAGGTTTGCCTCAGGGTAAGATCTCTTTTGATTCTTCGGTTTGTTAGCCTTCATTTCTTTCACAAGGGGCTTTGCTCGTATGAGAGCATCCTGTAAAGTGGTTGGCCTCATTGCTTCAAGGCGGGAATCTAGGGGTTCATTTAGCCCTTGGCAGAAACGAGCCACTTGCTGGGAAGTAGTCATAGCTGGGGCATACTTCCGAAGGGTAATGAATTTGGAATAGTAGTCCTCAAGAGTTAAGCTGCACTATCTAAGACTAAAGAACTCATTCATCTTTATGGATTCATGGGATGGAGGAAGATATCTTTCCTTCACTGCCTGCTTGATGTCTTCCCACGTTTGAGAATGCTCGGTGACTTCCTTGTCACGGCACCACTGTTTCCACCAGAGTTTAGCATCTCCAGTGAGGCGAAACCGTGCGAGCATAGACTGATTTGCTACTCCAGTACCGGTAGCAGAGAAATAATCGTCCATCGCCTCAATCCAAACTTCAGCATCCTTCTCAACCTTTGAACCTTCTCCTTTAAAGGAAGGAGGTTGCATTTGCTTGAGCAGGAGCTTCTTCTCCTGGGTATCGGTATAAAGCGCATTGCGAAGTGGAGGGTGGTCATCCTGGCCATCATCGTAAAAACAATTTTTAAGATTACAAGATTCATATTTGCACAACGCTTAATTTTTGGAGAGCAAAACCATTGAAATTATTTTATTTCCAAATATTTACAAGGACAAGTTTTATTACAAAGATCTGAGACTAATATAATTAGTCTTATTTGACATCAAGGGAAATTCCTAGGCTTCACTGTGACATAAGGGTAGAGCGGTCCACATATGTGAAATATGGGGGTTCCGCTGTAGTTTCTAAGACTCTAAAAACTGATGGTAAGGGTGGTAAACTCTGGATTGGGGTGGGACCCAACACTGCTACTCTATCAGCAGGTAAGACCTGCATCACTTTGTCATACACCCAACGATCCTGAGGTATGCGAACCCCATCTATAGTCACCGAGGTGTCGTCCCTGGGGGTACCGACGAACCAAAATAAGCGGACCATCTTCAGCTTCTCAATCCAACGAATCCGCTTAAGGTCGGTGGTGAGGTTCCCAATCTGATCTGCTCGGATGATGAAGTATCTCGGCCCACGACTCCAGAAATCTCTACCCATCCTCTCTGAATACGAGAGAAATGAGGGAGGGATATCTTCTCTAATATCTGCACCATGGTGTCGCGGAACTCGAAATTCGAGGAGTGACTAGCAGTCTCGAAGATGCATTGGAAAACTAGAAATTTGGAGTAGGCATCTTCCTCTTCCTACAATCATTCAAACATCAATTTAATTTATTTGTTTTAGTAGGATGTCTTTACTAATTATGTTAGGTAAAATATTTATTACAAAACAGTCCTTAAACAGCAATTCCTAGGAGCCAAACTTGCTCTGATACCAATTGTAAGGTTCCTCCCTTTAAAAATGGGAGAAACACTTAAGATAGTCCGCTAAGTCTTATCTTGGGAAAAAATTTCCTATTCATCGACACCTTGACCCTGTAGAGATTCAAGGATACGATTTGTAGGTATGACCTAGCTCTATCCCGCAGGGGGAGCGTGATTTCCTAAACATCAAATCACCCATAGGGCAATTGATCAAAAATTGGGCAACTACTAGACTTGATTTCTAGGGACAACGCTTTTTTCCTCATCTTATGCAAGGCACAGCCCCGCTGGCCTAGTCTTCTTGAATAGAGTTGCCCAAGAACCTAACTATCTAACGTAGGGCTTTCACTTAATTTGTTGGAAAGCTACCCGACTAATCGGGTCCACCCATCCATAGGATGGTGCCGTCAGGGCACTCCATCCTCCCACTTTCCACCCTACTCACGCATCAATTTGTTTTCTAATTAATACTACCACACTGTTTGACATAAATAAGCATATTCCTTAATTAGGGCCCTTCTTCACAAGGTTCGTTATAACAGCCTTCTTACACAATACAATCATACCAAAGACGATGCAATTATATAAAAAGTTTATACATGAATCCATTTCCATACAAGCCAATCTGGCTCTCTTATTCTTATTCTGCCGATGATCTAGAATTCGGCCTTCCAGCCTCTACATGCTGGGCAAAACCCTACGGGACCATATACCTCATCGTCGGCCGCTGGCGAGGACTCAAGCCGGCCTGTCGCCCTCTCAGGCTCCATCGCTCGATCCTCTCGCCCCTCAGAGGGATGTCTGCGCACTAGGGTGGGCTTATTTACCGCACTAGCTTGGGCCCTCAGAACTAGGCAGCCTCATAATCTCTCGCCTCAATCGGCGATCCTTATTCTCCCAAAGGTATGAGGGATACCTTGGGCCATTCTCGGGCTTTGCTAATGACGCCGCCCGGCTACACAAGCACGAAACGGAGTTAGCGTTGAAGCCAAAAGAAATCTTGAATTCCAAAGATAACAACTTCAATGTAATTTTCTAAGTATAGCATTCACAATTCATGAAGATAGCAATTTCAACGAAATTTATCGAAAACAACATCACATAATTCGTAATTTCATATAACTTTTATGTCCTCGTTTTAAAAGAAAAAGACACCATTCATTAATACTAATTTAAGAAAAATTCTCTTCTTTTGAAAATTAACCAAGCTAACCTGGCCACCGTTTCCTTGAGGGACTTGAAAAGGGAGGACTGGAGCCGCATTGGGCGCATCTCCCTCCATCTCGTTGTTACGTGGCGCCTCTTGAGGTAATATTTTGCCGTCTCCGGGATGAGGCCATCTTAGGCGTCACCTTGTAGAGCTCGCTGCTGCGATCGAAACGCTTCAGTTGGATCTGAATTCCGAGCTCGTTTGCTCACCGTATGAGCAAAAGAATATGGCGCACGAACCCTCGCTTGAGCCAAAAATCCCTTACTAAAGTCTACGCAAATGGGGGGGGGGGGGGGAATTGTGAGATGTCCTTAAGCCCAAAGGCAAAAACGTGGAGAGGGCTGGGAGGGGTGGCTGCAAGCCTCTCTGTAAGTCTATTCACACGGGGGGGGGGGGGGGGGGGGAGAAGAGTTAAGGACACTGGTCCATGGAAAGAGGAGGATGGAGGAAAATTGGCTTATCTGAAAAGAGCCAAATGAGGGGGTGTGAGAGGGGTGGCTGCAAGGGCGGCTGTACTTGCAGCAAGTACGCTACGGCGGTACGGACGGCGGCACAACAGGGCATACGCTACACAGAAGTGCGTGCCGACTGAGGAGCACCCCGGGGGTTTATATAGCTGAGGGGTGAGGGTGCGGGCGCTGCGCAAAGCAGGGACGAAAGGACGGTGTACCTTCAAAGGCTATGGATCAGTGGCCTGCATGGGTCTACCGGAAAGGTACGGTGTCGGTTGTCTGGGAAAGGAGTGGTACGCATGTACCTTATCCGCCGGTCTGGGTGTCCGCCCAAGGGTACGCGTGGACCAAACAGTGGGCGGTCGTCCTTTGGTTCTTGGGCGGCCATTGTACGGGCGTCCTAGTAAGTGTGTACGGACCAAATTTTTGGGGCGGGGTACCCAAATTTGGAGCGCTCGCCTCGATTTGCGTGCTGGACCGCCCCGGGGGCGAAAATTTTTTTTGTCCAGGAGGTTCTCCTGGTCGTAGGGGTTCAGACCGTTCGTCAATCGGACGTGTGGTCGTGCATTTATTAAGGTTTAAAGGTCGTCGTTTTCTAACTAAAATGATTAAAATTAGCGTATAAGCTTGATCCGGTGTCCGTTTTGGATGCTGTAAAATCCTATATTAGGGTAAAATCGCGCGTAGATTCCAAATTTGGGCTCAAAATTTGAAGATTCTAAGTGGAAATGACTCAAATAATAAAATTATTGATATTTATACCATAAAAACTCATAATTACATGGACATTTCTTTATTAGTGAAGATGGGTACGTTACAGAATTTTTGGAGATAACCCACGAAGGGAAGACCCTGGAAGAAAACAACCAAAATCTTGCTATTCTTCGATTAGCTCCAGAGATGGATGAGGTAACTCTTCTCCACCAACGATTCATTTGGAAGCTTAATCTACCTTTGAATAACTTCGTCAAGAATGCAAAACCATCATCCTCTATTTCAGAAGCCATAATTATAGCGAGAGACTATCATAAAGTTTTTTTATGTAGAGGGTGTCGAGAAGGACATGAGTTCTTCCATGTTAATCAAGAAGAGGTCCCCTAATTTTCAAGAGGAATGTCAAGCCCACCCTTGGCTACTACAAGGAATCATGAGCTAGAGTAAAATTAGGTCAAGAAATAGGGATAACGGGGTTAAAGATAATCGAATTCAACAAGTATTTCTATGAGTAAATAGAAGAGGATTGGTGCAAGATACATGTAAAGTAATGTACATGATGAATAGAGGTATTCTATAAGATAATACTAAGATTATGCAATTGCTATCATAGGTTAGATTTTGTAAAGGATTATTCCCTTACGTTTTTCCATGACAAATTATTAAGTACCATATTACATGGGGATATAGAATAATGAATTCGTAAGGAAGGATTATGATTTTTTTAATAAAAAGGTTCATATTGTATGAGAGGTATAATGGATGCATGAACTTAGGATAATAAGGCCAATTAACTTTAGACTAATAAAGACCATTTGGGGGCACAACAAAACGAGCCAAACACATGAAATAAGAGACTTTTTAGGAACAATTTTTAGATAAAAGAAGATTTCTAACTAGTGGGGGGACACCACTTTGGAAGAGAGGAGGATTTACTTAGATACTATCCCAGCTCGCGAGATGAGGACATCTCGAATCTTTTAAGTGGGGGGGAAATTGCAAGGTCCCTCCGGAGTCATGTATGTGTCTCTTTTAATATAGATTTCAAGAAGGAAAGAGAGTGGGGATGTAGAGGCTAGAAGGTTGGATTCTAGATCATCGGCAGTATAAAGGAAAAGAATAAGAGAGCCGGTTCGGCTTGTATGGAATTGATTCATGTATAAACTTTTTTTATAAAGCTTGTACAACTTTGGCATTATTGTACTGTGAAAAAAGGCTATTTTAACGAACCTTGTGAAAAGGGCCTTAATTAAGGAATATGTTTATTAATGTAACAGTTTGGTAGGATTAATTAGAAAACAAATTGACACGTGAGTAGGGTGAAAAGAGGGAGGATGGAAAGCCTCGAGATAATGGCACCATCCTACGATGGCGGATGGACCCAATTAGTCAGGTAGCTTTCCAACAAATTAAGTGAAAGCCCTATGTTACATAAATAGGTTGCCCAAATTATGATCAATTAATTACCCTATGGGTAATTTGAAATTTAGAAGACCACACTCCCCGTGAGGGATAGGACTAGGTCTTACCTACAAATCGTATCCTTGAATCTTTACATGGTCAAGGTGTCCACAAGTAGGAAATTTTCTCCCAGCTAAGACTTAGTAGACTATCTTAAGTGTTTCCCCTATTTTAGAAGGGAGGAACCTTACAGTTAGTACTCAAGCAAAGGCTAACTATCAAGGGATTAAAACAAGTGATTGTTTGTCATATGAGGATGAATCAATCATCTCTACTGGCCATAGAAATGGTTTTAATATCCTCACATGTTGAGACAATCATCCCTATAAAATTGTGCTTGTATCTTGGGGGTGCACAAGCAAGATACTTGTTCAATAAATTTGAATAATAGGATTGGGGAGGAAACGTTTTGAGGATAAAAAACATAGGGTGATCAAATTAAGAAACTAGTGGAGACTCAATAACTAGAAGGATAGACCGAAACTTTGTTTAGAGAAATTTTCAGGATATATCTTATTAACTCGCATATTATAAATTATTATGATTATAACTCCATTAAGGTTTGAATAGTTTGCATATGAATACCATCCATTGGATGCTTTACACTAGGACGATCGTCCAAGATCTTGAGCCCATCGCAGACAAACATGGGTCTAACTTGGGATGTGTAATTCCCAGAGGATCATGCTATTAGATGTGTTAATCCCAAGATACTAGATGTGCCATTTTTAAAATACTAATCATCTCAAATGTGTTAATCTTTGTATGTGTCAATCCCAAGGCACTAGATGTGCAATTCTTTAAAAAAATGAAGATCTCAATGCATTAATCCATAGTGCCCTCAGATGTGGTGCTATGATAAGTATTTGATAGTTTTGAGGTTTTCATGGATACAAGGAAAGAAGAAAGTTGACCGTTGCACGTCAAAATCATAAGAAATGCCGAATTAGTTGGAAGCACTGTTGTCAATCTAACCACTCAAACCATCGGCCTTCCAGCCTCTACATGCTGCTGTGCAAAACCCTATGGGACCATACACCTCATCGTCGGCTGCGTTGGCAAGGACTCAAGCCTGCGTGTCACCCTCTCAGGCTCCGTCGCTCAATCCTCCTGCCCCTCAGAGGGATGTCTACACACTACGGTGAGCTTATTCATCCATCTCTGGAGCTAATCGAAGAAGTTTTAGCAAGATTTTGGTAGTATTCTTCTAGGGTCTTCCCTTCTTGGCTTAGCTCCAAAAATTCATTCATTTTATCCTCTCAAAGTCCTGGAGGACAAAACCTTTCACAAAGGTGTACTTTCATGGCATCCCATAATTGATTATGGTTCGAGTGGTTAGATTGACAATAGTGCTTCCAACTAATTTGGCATTTCTTTTGATTTTGATGTGCAACGGTCAACTTTCTTCTTTCCTTGTATCCATAAAAAGTTCAAAACTATCAAATACTTATCATAGCACCACATGTGAGGGCACTCTGGATTAGCCTTGGGATTGACACATCCAAAGATTAACACATCTGAGATGATTAGTATTTTAAAAATGATACATCTAGGATCTTGGGATTAACACATCTAATAGCATGATCCTCTAGGAATTACACATCCCAAGTTAGATCCATGTTTGTCTGAGATGGGCTCAAGAACTTAGACGATCGTCCTAGTGTAAAGCATCCAATGGATGGCATTCATACACCAACTATTCAAACCTTAATGGAGTTATAATCTTAATAATTTATAATATGCGAGTTAATGAGATATATCCTGAAAATTTCTCTAAACAAAGTTTTGGTCTATCCTTCTAGTTATTGAGTCTCCACTAGTTTCTTAATTTGATCACCCTATGTTTTTTATCCTCAAAAGGTTTCCTCCCCAATCCTATTATTCAAATTTATTGTACAAGTATCTTGCGTGTGCACCCCCAAGATACAAGCACAATTTCATAGGGATGATTGTCTCAACATGTGAGGATATTAAAACTATTTCTATGGCCAGTAGTAGAGATGATTGATTCATCCTCATATGACAAACAATCACTTGTTTTGATCCCTTGATAGTTAGCCTTTGCTTGGATACTAATTGTAAGGTTCTTCCCTTCTAAAATAGGGGAAACACTTAAGATAGTCTACTAAGTCTTAGTTTGGAGAAAATTTCCTACTCGTGGACACCTTGACCATGTAAAAATTCAAGGATACGATTTGTAGGTAAGACCTAGTCCTATCCCGCACAGGAAGCGTGGTCTTCTAAAACTCAAATTACCCATAGGGTAATTGATCATAATTTGGGCAACCTATTTATCTAACATAGGGCTTTCACTTAATTTGTTGGAAAGCTACCTGACTAATCGGGTCTACCCGCCATCGTAAGATGGTGCCATCATCTCGAGGCTTTTTATCCTCCCACTTTCAACCCTACTCACGCGTCAATTTTTTTCTAATTAATCATACCAAAGTGTTTGACATAAATAAACATATTCCTTAATTAAGGCCCTTTTCACAAGGTTCGTTAAAACAACCTTTTTTCACAGTACAATAATGCCAAAGTTGTACAAGCTTTATAAAAAAAGTTTATACATGAATCAATTCCATACAAGCCAAACCGGCTCTCTTATTCTTTTCCTTTATATTGCGGATAATCTAGAATCCAACTTCCAGCCTCTACATCTCTACTACGGGACATGCACCTCATTGTCTAGGCCGTGCTTGCCACCACGAGGACACAAGCCAGCTTATCGTCCTCTCAAGCTCCGTCGCTCGATCCTCCTGCCCCTCAGAGGGATGTCTACACACTAGGATGGGCTTATTCACCGCACTAGCCTGGGCCCTCAAAACTAGACAGCATCACAATCACTCGCCTCAATCGGAGAACCTCATTCTCCCAATGGTATGAGGGATACCATGGGCCGACTACTGGCCTTACTAACTTCTCTGCCGTCCGGCTACACAAGCACAAGAACTATTCTTGTCTCTTATTTCTTTTAGGATTTTTGGAGCTACTACTTTTACTCTATTACTTTCCTAATGTTTCTAGCCTTATTGCCTCACTCTTCTCTAAGTGCACTCTCTTTCCTTCTTGAAATCTATATTAAAAGAGACACATACATGACTCTGGAGGGACCTTACAATCTCCCCCCCACTTAAAAGATTCGAGATGTCCTCATCTCGCGAGCTGGGACAGTATCTAAGTGAATCCTTCTCTCTCTTCCAAATTAGTGTCCCTCCACTAGTTAGAAATCTTCTTTTATCTAAAAATTATTCCTAAAAAGTCCCTTATTTCATGTGTTTGGCTCGTTTTGTTGTGCCCCCAAACGGTCTTTATTAGTCTAAAGTTAATTGGGCTTATTATCCTAAGTTCATTCATCCATTATACCTTTCATACAATATGAACCTTTTTATTAAAAAAATCATAATCCTTCCTTTACGAATTCCTTATTCTATATCCCCATGTAATATGGTACCTAATGACTTATCATGGAAAAATGTAAGGGAATAATCCTTTACGAAATCTAACCTATGATAGCAATTGCATAATCGTAGTATCGTCTTCTAGAATACCTCTATTCATCATGTACATTACTTCACAAGAATCTTGCACCAATCCTCTTCTATTTACTCATAGAAATACTTATTGAATTCGATTATCTTTAACCTCGTTATCCCTATTTCTTGACCTAATTTTACTCTAGCTCATGATTCCTTGTAGTAGCCACAAGGGTGGGCTTGACATTCCTCTTGAAAATTAGGGGACCTCTTCTTGATTAACATGGAAGAACTCATGTCCTTCTCGACACCCTCTACATAAAAAAACTTTATCATAGTCTCCAGCTATAATTATGGCTTCTCAAATAGAGGATGGTTTTGCATTCTTGAGGAGGTTATTCAAAGAGGTAAATTAAGCTTCCAAATGAATCGTTGGTGGAGAAGAGTTACCTCATCTATCTCTAGAGCTAATCGAAGAAGTTTTAGCAAGATTTTGGTGGTATTCTTCCAAGGTCTTCCCTTCTTGGGTTATCTCCAAAAATTCATTCATTTTATCCTCTCAAAATCGTGGAGAGGAAAAAACCTTTCACGAAGGTGTGCTTTCATGGCATCCCATAACTCATTCTGGTTCGAGTGGTTAGATTGACAACAATGCTTCCAACCAATTTTGCATTTCTTATGATTTTTAGACGACAACATGTAAGGATATTCAAACCATTTCTATGGCCAGTAGAGATGATTGATTCATCCTCATATGACAAACAATCACTTGTTTTAATCCCTTGATAGTTAGCCTTTGCTCTAATACTAATTGTAAGGTGCCCCTCTTCCAAAATAGGGCAATCACTTAAGATAGTCTACTAAGTCTTAGCTCTTGGAGAAAATTTCCTACTCGTCGTCGCGACACCTTGACCATGTAAAGATTTAATGATACGATTTGTAGGTAAGACGTGGTTCTTTAAAATTCAAATTATCCATAGCGTAATTGATCATGATTTGGGCAACTACTAATCTTGATTCCTTGAGACATCACTTTTTTCCTCATCCATGCAAGGCACAGCTGCCCATTCTCCTAGTCTCCTAGAATAGTGTTGCCCGAGAACCTATTTATCTAGCATAGGGCTTTCACTTAATCTGTTGGTGGAAAGCTACCCGACTAATTGGGTCCTGACTAATTGGGTCCACCCGTCCTCCGTAGGATGGTGTCGGCATTCCATCCTCCCACTTTCCATCCTACTCATGCGTCAATATATTTTCTAATTAGTCCTATCACACTATTTGACATAAATAAACATGTTCCTTAATTAAGGCCCTTCTCATCACAAGGTTCATTAAAACAGCCTTCTTTCACAGTACAATAATGCCAAGGACTTGCAAGATTTATAAAAAAAAGTTTATAAATGAATCAATTCCATACAAGCTAAACCGGCTCTCCTATTCTTTTCCTTTATACTGCCGATGATCTAGAATTCGGCCTTCTAGCCTCTACATGCTGCAGGGCGAAACCCTATGGGACCATACACCTCGTTATCGACCGTGTTGGCAAGGACTCAAGCCCGCCTGTTGCCCTCTCAGGCTCGGTCGCTCAATCCTCCTGCCCCTCATAGGGATGTGTACACACTATGGTGGGCTTATTCATCCATCTCTGGAGCTAATCGAAGAAGTTTTAGCAAGATTTTGGTGGTATTCTTCCAGGGTCTTCCCTTCTTGGGTTAGCTCCAAAAATTCATTCATTTTATACTCTCTAAATCCTGGAGGACAAAACCTTTCATGAAGGTGTACTTTCATGGCATCCCATAACTGATTATGGTTCGAGTGGTTAGATTGACAATAGTGCTTCCAACTAATTCGGCATTTCTTTTGATTTTGACGTGCAACGGTCAACTTTCTTCTTTTCCTGTATCCATGAAAAGTTCAAAACTATCAACAAATACTTATCATAGTACCACATGTGAGGCCACTCTGGATTAATACATCTGAGATCTTCATTTTTTTTTAAAAGAATTACACATCTCGTGCCTTGGGATTGACACATCCAAAGATTCACACATCTGAGATGATTAGTATTTTAAAAATGACACATCTAGGATCTTGGGATTAACACATCTAATAGCATGATCCTCTAGGAATTACAAGATCTTGGACGATCGTCCTAGCATAAAGCATCCAATGGATGGCATTCATACGCCAACTATTCAAACCTTAATGGGATTAACACATCTAATAGCATGATCCTCTGGGAATTACAAGATCTTGGACGATCGTCCTAGCATCCAATGGATGGCATTCATACGCCAACTATTCAAACCTTAATGGAGTTATAATCTTAATAATTTATAATATGCGAGTTAATGAGATATATCCTAAAAATTTCTCTAAACAAAGTTTCGGTCTATCCTTCTAGTTATTGAGTCTCCACTAGTTTCTTAATTTGATCACCCTATGTTTTTTATCCTCAAAAGGTTTCCTCCCCAATCCTATTATTCAAATTTATTGTACAAGTATCTTGCATGTGCACCCCCAAGATACAAGCACAATTTCATAGGGATGATTGTCTCAACATGTGAGGATATTAAAACCATTTGTATGGCCAGTAGAGATGATTGATTCATCCTCATATGACAAACAATCACTTGTTTTAATCCCTTGATAGTTAGCCTTTGTTTTAATCCCTTGATAGTTAGCCTTTGCTTGGATACTAATTGTAAGGTTTCTCCCTTCATATGGCCAGTAGAGATGATTGATTCATCCTCATATGACAAACAATCACTTGTTTTAATCCCTTGATAGTTAGCCTTTGCTTGGATACTAATTGTAAGGTTTCTCCCTTCTGAAATAGGGGAAACACTTAAGATAGTCTACTAAGTCTTAGCTTGGAGAAAATTTCCTACTCGTGGACACCTTGACCATGTAAAGATTCAAGGATACGATTTGTAGGTAAGACCTAGTCCTATCCCGTACGGGGAGTGTGGTCTTCTAAAACTCAAATTACCCATAGGGTAATTGATTATATTTTGGGCAACCTATTTATCTAACATAGGGATTTTCACTTAATTTGTTGGAAAGCTACCTGACTAATCGGGTCCACCCGCCATTGTAGGATGGTGCCATCATCTTGAGGCTTTCCATCCTCCCACTTTCCACCCTACTCACGCATCAATTTGTTTTCTAATTAATCCTACCAAATTGTTTGACATAAATAAACATATTCCTTAATTTAGGCCCTTTTCACAAGGTGCATTAAAACAGCCTTTTTTCACAGTACAATAATGCCAAAGTTGTACAAGCTTTATAAAAAAAGTTTATACATGAATCAATTCCATACAAGACAAACCGGATCTCTTATTCTTTTCTTTATACTGCTGTAAGATTCCTCCCCCAGCCTTCGAGGTATACAAGAATAAGAACCTCCCTTTTTTTATCTTATAATTATTCCCTCTCTAAAATAAAAGAAAGATTCTGTTTAAAAAGAAAGACCCTTTCCCCAGAATACTTCTCAGGAGTCCCACCTGTTTTAAGGATTCAGAACGATGAGTTCAAAAATGAGAACCGGTGTTTTGGATACCAAGGTTTTGGTCTTCATTCGAGTATGGCCCAAAAGAAGTTCTTTATCTCTTAAGAAGGATAAGAAGTTATCCCCCAAATATTGTGGGCCATATCTGAATTCAAAGAAAGTAGGTGACTTAGCCTACGAGCTTCTTTTACCTCCTCATCTCAAAGGTCATAATGTATTTCATGTAAGCCTTCTATAGAAATATGTGCCAAACCCAAATCATGGAAAGATGGTAAAACTTCAGTGGCAAGATACCCCGTTGGCTTCTAGATTACGCTAGTTCCTTCTTTTATATAAGTCGTAACTCTTACTTGTCGCTCGCAGTAATCTTACTTCCATCGATCTCCTTTCTCTCTTAATCTCTTTTATGGCTTGGCAGCAAGACTTGGTTTTATCCATGAAGATTTCTCACCTTCAAGACGCAAGCGAGTCTGTGAAGAAGGATTTTCTAGAACTGTATGAGCGCTCACTTTTCCCTCACTTGGGAACTTCTGTAGTTCAGACCAAATGGCAGACCTATCGAGACATAACTAGGGTAACACCGTGGGGTCGGCATCACTTTGGTAATAATGTCGGCTTGGCTATGGTTATTGAAGCTTTAGGTTTAGATCCCCGACACTATTGTGTGATGAGATCAAGGCATGGTGGATTTTCTGAGCGGGTCTTCTTACTTGCGTGTTTTCTTTCTCACCAGAAGATATGCAGATATGCCTTTACCCCATTTTCGGCTTGTCTCTTAGATGTCCTTTTATTAGGTCACCTCATATCGATGAGGTAGGTACTGCGATAATCGACCAAATTATTCCCATAGATGAGTTACCTTATACGTGTGCAGCTTGTGAGTGCTGCTTTTGTGACCATATGATGGACGGGCTTATGGAATTGTAAAAAGCTCTTCTATCTTGCTGTATATGTTCCAAGAGTGAATAAAGTTGAAATCTTTGTTCTTGTCTTGAGTCTTGCTCTCTTTGAGACTTTTCTTGGTGGTTACTCTTAATTAAATTTTCTCTTAGTCTCATATTTGTGCATCTTGCAGAATTACCCCCAAATTGCCAGATGAGGGCATCTCGCGTTTTTCAAGTGGGAGAGAATGTAAGATTCCTCCCCAGCCTCTCAAAATATCCAGCATCTTTCCCCTGTAATCAATCCCCTCTTCAGAAATATAAACGATCTTGTCTCTGCCTATTTTGACATAGAGAGAGAAAATATTCTAGAGAGAGAATATTCAGATTTTGAATATTTTTAGATAGAAAAATTTCTCATAATATTAAAATAAATTCCCTTGAAACAGAAATTCAAAAAGAACTTTCCAATGTGCAATTGGAATTAATTGGAAATGTGTATAAAGGACCTTAGCCTAAGGGTCTAGATTTTCAGAAATTTTTGGATTATGGTCCAATAAAGGTTCCTATGGGCCAATAAGATCAATCCATGTGTGGGGAAGAGATAAATCCAATTTGTAAAAGAAATTATCCAAAAATGAATAAATGCTCACATAACATGAAGAGTTGACTATGTACAAAGTTTATTAGTAA
Organism: Cibotium barometz; assembly: GCF_041138505.1. Classification (NCBI taxonomy): domain Eukaryota; kingdom Viridiplantae; phylum Streptophyta; class Polypodiopsida; order Cyatheales; family Cibotiaceae; genus Cibotium; species Cibotium barometz. The sequence continues at coordinate 17,472,280 of NC_141098.1, read as the reverse complement.
GGAACTATGAGTAATATCAAAAATATGAGATATTTTGGGTATAATAATTCCATTTTGACACATATGTAAGGAAGGGGAGTCCCTTCAATGCTCACATAAGATGAAGAGTTGAATATGTACAAGGTTTATTAGTAAGAAACTATGAGTAATATCAAAAATATGAGATATTTTGGATATAATGATTCCATTTTGACACATATGTAAGGAAGGGGAGTCCCTTCAATGAGGCACCTAATTCATATGCTTGAATGAGTTTTGAACTCAAAAATAATGTGATATTTTTATCTCTCCTCTCTCTTGAACCAAACCAAATCAAAATGGAACCAAACCGAAACAAAAAGGAACCAAACTAGGTCCAAATCTAGTCCAAATTTAACCAAATTGAATCTAGAAAATTCTAGAAATTAGTTAGCCTTGGTTAGAGACTCCCTCTCCTATAAATAGAACATGAGTCCTTTTAAAAAAATAGGAGAATTTTACTATACTAGAATTATGCTGAAATAATGCTAAATTTTACTATTCTCTAAAATTCTCTCCAAATTGAAGAAATTAGAGCTTCCCTCTTTCTTCAATCTCCATTGGCGGCTCCATCAACATACTTAACTAATTGATTGGTTAGGGGCCTCTACCGTGAACAAAGAATCAAGCAATTTGTAAGGTAAAGGGTGAATTTTGATCTTTTCTATAATTTCTCAATGTTTCTCTCTTCTCAACCCCTCTCAAGCTTGAGAAGCTTAATTGGAATGGTTTTTGAATGCTATTGAAGTTAATTGATGAATGGTAGTAAAGATTTACATAAATTGATGAATGCTATTGAAGTTAATTGATGAATGATAGTAAAGAATTACATAAATTTTCATTTATGCTTAATTCTAATGGTTTATATGTAACTTCTCTCTCTCACTCAAGGAATGGTCATACTCATGACCTATTCTCAATCCAAATGAAGCTTTTCATAAAGCTTTTCCTTAATCCAAGATTAATCTATACTTGAGGCCAAATTAATGGTTTTTTTAATGCTTTATGTCTTCTCTAAAAATGTTATGCCTCATTACAAAAAGGCATTCCCCAATCTTCTCTAGCAAAACCAACCATTCTCTATCCTAGGTGAATGATTAATGATTAATGTCAAGTTTTTATAATGTTCTCTTAATTAAGTGAAAAAATGTTTACTTTAGAATAATTTCGATACTTTTGGTGCACTTTAATTAGTTTTAAAGACTTAAAAATTTTAAAAATGGTCAGCCATACAAAGGAGGTTATGGCGAATTTTTTAGAAATTAGTGAAATAAAATTCATCTTTTATTATTCTAAAAGAGTAATCCTTATAGTTTCAATATTCTAAAGTATCATTTTCATGCATAGAAGATACATTTTGATTATGTGTATAAAAGATAAATTTTTATTATAAAAGTGTTACTTTTATCACATTTGATTTTCATGCATAGAGGTATGCATAAAAGATTATTATTCTAATGTAAAAGTGTTACTTTTATCACATTTGGATTTCAGGCATAGAGGTATGCATAAAAGATTATTATTTTAATGTAAAAGTATTACTCCATGTAATATGGTACTTAATAATTTGTTATGGAAAAACGTAAGGGAATAATCCTTTACGAAATCTAACCTATGATAGCAATTGCATAATCTTAGTATCGTCTTCTAGAATACCTCTATATCTTGCACCAATCCTCTTCTATTTACTCATAGAAATACTTGTTGAATTCGATTATCTTTAACCTCGTTATCCCTATTTCTTGACCTAATTTTACTCTAGCTCATGATTCCTTGTAGTAGCCAAGGGTGGGCTTGACATTCCTCTTGAAAATTAGGGGACCTCTTCTTGATTAACATGGAAGAACTCATGTCCTTCTCGACACTTTCTACATAAAAAAACTTTATCATAGTCTCTGGTTATAATTATGGCTTCTGAAATAGAGGATGATGGTTTTGCATTCTTGAGACGAAGTTATTCAAAGGTAGATTAAGCTTCCAAATGAATCATTGGTGGAGAAGAGTTACCTCATCCATCTTTGGAGCTAATCAGAGAAGTTTTAGTGGTATTCTTCCAGGGTCTTCCCTTCTTGGGTTATCTCCAAAAATTCATTCATTTTATCCTCTCAAAATCGTGGAGGAAAAAACCTTTCACAAAGGTGTACTTTCATGGCATCCCATAACTCATTCTGGTTTGAGTGGTTAGATTGACAACAATGCTTCCAACCAATTTTGCATTTCTTATGATTTTTAGATGACAACATGTACGGATATTCAAACCATTTCTATGGCCAGTAGAGATGATTGATTCATCCTCATATGACAAACAATCACTTGTTTTAATCCCTTGATCATTAGCCTTTGCTCTAATACTAATTGTAAGATTCCCCTCTTCCAAAATAGGGCAAACACTTAAGATAGTCTACTAAGTCTTAGCTCTTGGAGAAAATTTCCTGCTCGTCCACACCTTGACCATGTAAAGATTCAAGGATACGATTTGTAGGTAAGACCTAGACGCATCCGGCAGGGAGAGCGTGGTTCTTTTAAAGTCAAATTACCCATAGCGTAATTGATCATGATATGGTATACTAATCTTGATTTCTGGAGACATCACTTTTTTCCTCATCCATGCAAGGCACAGCTGCCCGTTGGCCTAGTCTCCTAGAATAGTGTTGCCCGAGAACCTATTTATCTAGCATAGGGCTTTCACTGAATCTGTTGGAAAGCTACCTGACTAATTGGGTCCACCCATCCTCCGTAGGATGGTGTCGTCAGGCCATTCCATCCTCCCACTTTCCACCCTACTCATGCATAAATTTGTTTTCTAATTAATCCTACCACACTGTTGGATATTAATAAACATGTTCCTTAATTAAGGCCCTTCTCATCACAAGTGACGATTGTCCTAGTGTAAAGCGTCCAATGGATGGCATTCATACGCCAACTATTCAAACCTTAATGGAGTTATAATCTTAATAATTTATAATATGCGAGTTAATGAGATATATCCTGAAAAATTCTTTAAACAAAGTTTTGGTCTATCCTTCTAGTTAGTTATTCAGTCTCCACTAGTTTCTTAATTTGATCAACCTATGTTTTTTTTCCTCAAAAGGTTTCCTCCCCAATCCTATTATTCAAATTTATTGTACAAGTATCTTACCTGTGAACCCCCAAGATACAAGCACAATTTCATAGGGATGATTTTATCCTCTCGAATTCGTGGAGGAAAAAACCTTTCATGAAGGTGTACTTTCATGGCATCCCTTAACTCATTTTGGTTCGAGTGGTTAGATTGACAACAATGCTTCCAACCAATTTTGCATTTCTTATGATTTTTAGACGACATGTAAGGATATGTAAGGTCCCTCCCAAGCCATGTATGTATGTGTCTCTTTTAATATAGATTTCAATAAGGAAAGAGAGTGTAATTAGAAAGAGTGAGACAATAAGGCTAGAAACATTAGAAAAGTGTTAGAATAAAAATATAAGCTTCAAAAATCCTAAAAGAAATAAGAACATAAGAATAGTTATATTAAGAGATAAGTATCCCCAGAAATAGAATTTTGATTTTAGGTGATAAGAGGTCATATTTAGAGTACTTTTACACATTTAGAGTCCATGCATACTAAAAATATGAAAAAACAATGTGTTTCCAAAGATGGCGCGTTTGTGGCTATATACACACGTTTTTGCCTATTCTGCTTACGTTGGCTTGTAGACCAGATGCCTTCCCGTTCTTTTGACTGGTTATATGACCATATTCTGAGTTTTTATCAGAGAGTTATGGCCGAAACAATTTGCTGTTTCTGTCAGGGTCTTTACATAGAGAAAACTGTGAGAAGACAGCAAGTAGCCTCAAGGTAATCCTAGAGTTTGAGATGCATATATCCCTTCATTCTTATCTAATATCTCAGAAAAGAAGCTTAGATTGCTATAGTCTTTCGGAGGAAGAGACCAAAACTCCATAGCTTTTCTTTTAAAGAAAGAATAGTATGCCGTAGCCCTGTAAGAGAAGGCTATTTTGCCATAGATCTTAGAAAGAGAGAAGAGTCACAGTATGAGTAAGAGGAGATAAAGCTTGGACATGATTGGATGATCTCAATCATAAGAGAAGGTATTAGAAGACTCTATATTCTAAAGCTCTCGTTAATAACGAGAGGCAAAGGCAACGATAAACGACAAATTTCTATGAGGTATATACATATTTTGTTTTTCAATTATATATCATTCTTAGGGGTTGAGGTATGGCCCCGGCTTCTCTATTGATTGTTACAGTGATCTATTTGATTGATTTATCATTTAAAGTTTGTATTCTTTTAAGCAACAGCATATGCCTTAATAAAGAATGTCTTATCGCAATCTCAAGTTGAAATGCTAAAATCTGTGTGAGAAAACGATTGTTTTCTTAAGAAGGTAACATGGATTCTAGTCCTATGGTTTAGTGAGTAAATGGATTATTATCTTAGTTAAATTAAGGTACATGTACAACTTCTCCCTGCCTTGACGCTGCCCCGTTCTTGTGCTTGTATAGCCAGACGGCGGAGACGTTAGTAAGGCCCGGAGTTGGCCCATGGTATCCCTCATACCATTGGGAGAATGAGGTTTACCGATTGAGGCGAGTGATTATGATGCTGCCTAGTTCTGAGGGCCCAGGCTAGTGCGGTGAATTAGCCCACCCTAGTGCGCAGACATCCCTCTGAGGGGCGGGAGGATCGAGCGATGGAGCCTGAGAGGGCGACAGGTCGGCTTGAGTCCTCGCCAGTGGCCGACGATGAGGTGTATGGTCCCGTAGGGTTTTGCCCAGCATGTAGAGGCTGGAAGGCCGAATTCTAAATCATGAGCGGTATAAAGGAAAAGAATAAGAGAGCCGGTTTGGCTTGTATGAAATTGATTCATGATTAAACTTTGTTTTTATAAATCTTGTCTTTGGTATGATTGTATTGTAGAAAAAGGCTGTTTTAATTAGAAAACAAATTGACGCGTGAGTAGGGTGAAAAGTGAGAGGATGGAATGCCCCGACGGCACCATCCTACGGACGGGTGGACCCGATTAGTCGGGTAGCTTTCCAATAGATTAAGTGAAAGCCCTACGCTAGATAAATAGGTTCTCGGGCAACTCTATTTTAGAAGACTAGGCCAGCGGCTGTGCCTTGCATGGATGAGGAAAAAAGCGTTGCCTCTAGAAATCAAGTCTTGTAGTTGCCCAATTTATGTGATCAATTACCCTATGGGTGATTTGATTTTAGAAGACCACGCTCCCCCTGCGGGATAGAACTAGGTCTTACCTATGAATCGTATCCTTGAATCTCTGTATGGTCAAGGTGTCGATGAGTAGGAATTTTTCTCTAAGATAAGACTTAGTGGACTATCTTAAGTGTTTCCCCCATTTTGGAAAGGGGGGAAACCTTACAAGTGGTATCAGAGCGGATCTTAGTTCCTAGGATTTGTTTTTCAAAGGTTAACTATCAAGGGATTAAAACAAGTGATTGGTTATCATATGAGGACGAATCAATCATCTCTACTGGCCATAGAAGTGATTTGAATATCCTCACATGTTGAGACAATCATCCTATGAAATTGTGCTTATATCTTGGGAGTGCACACGCAAGATATTTGTACAATAAATTTGAGAAATAAGATTAGGGAGAAAACCTTTTGTAAGAAAAAATATAGGGTAATCAAATTAAGAATCTAGTGAGAGACTGAATAGAAGGATAGACCAAAACTTTGTTTAGAGAAATTTTCAGGATATATCTCATTAGTTCACATATTATAAATTATTAAGATTATAACTCCATTAAGGTTTGAATAGTTGACATGTGAATGCCATCCATTGGATGCTTTACACTAGGACGATCATCCAAGATCTAGAACCCATCTCAGACAAACATGGGTCTAACTTCGGATGTGTAATTCCCAGAGGATCATGCTCTTAGATGTATTAATCCCAAGATACTAGATGTGTAATTTTCAGAAAACTAATCTAACTTCGGATGTGTAATTCCCAGAGGATCATGCTCTTAGATGTATTAATCCCAAGATACTAGATGTGTAATTTTCAGAAAACTAATCATCTCAGATATGTTAATCCTGATAATCTTTGGATGTGTCAATCCCAAGGCACCAGATGTGTAATTCTCAAAAAATGAAGATCTCACATATATTAATCCAGAGCGCCTTTCGATGTGGCACTATGATAAGTATTTGATAGTTTTGAGCTTTTCATGGATACAATGAAAGAAGCAAGTTCACCCTTGCTCATCTAAAAATCATAAGAAATGCCAAATTAGTTGGAAGCACTATTGTCAATCTAGCCACTGGAGCTAGAATCAGTTATGAGATGCCATGAAATTACACCTTCGTGAAAGGTTTTGTCCTCCAAGATTTTGAGAGGATAAAATGAATGAATTTTCAGAGCTAACCCAAGAAAGGAAAACTCTAAAAGAATACCACCAAACTTTTGTTAAATTTCTCCGATTTGCTCTAGAGATGGATGAGGTAACTCTTCTCCATCGATTCATTTGGAAGCTTAATCTATCTTTGAATAACCTCATCAAGAATGTGAAACCATCCTCTATTTTAGAAGCCATAATTATAGCCAGAGACTGTGATAAAGTTTTTTTGTATAAAAAGTGTCGAGAAGGACATCAGTCCTTCCATGTTAATCAAGAAGAGGTCTCCTAATTCGAGAGGAACGTCAAGCCCACCCCTGGCTACAAGGAATCATGAGCTAGAGTAAAAATTAGGTCAAGAAATAGGGATAGCAGGGTTAAAGAAGATAATCAAATTCAACAAGTATTTCTATGAGTAAATAGAAGAGGATTGGTGCAAGATTCATGTGAAGTAATGTGCATGATGAATAGAGCTATTCCACAAGACGATACTAAGAGTATGAAATTGCTATCATAGGTTAGATTGCATAAAGGATTGATTCCCTTACATTTTTCCATGATAATTTGTTAAGTACTATATTACATGGGGGTATAGAATAAGGAATTCAAAGGTTCATATCATATGAGAGGTATATGGATGCAAGAAATTAGGATAATAAGGTAAAATAAAACAAGCCAAACACATGAAATAAGGGACTCGGAACAATGTTTAGATAAAAGAAGATTTCGTTCTTGTGCTTGTATAGCCGGACGACGGAGACGTTAGTAAGGCCCGGAGTTGGCCCATGGTATCCCTCATACCATTGGGAGAATGAGGTTTGCCGATTGAGGCGAGTGATTATGATGCTGCCTAGTTCTGAGGGCCCAGGCTAGTGCGGTGAATTAGCCCACCCTAGTATGCAGACATCCCTCTGAGGGACGGGAGGATCGAGCGATGGAGCCTGAGAGGGCGACAGGCCGCGGCTTGAGTCCTCGCCAGCGGCCGACGACGAGGTGTATGGTCTCGTAGGGTTTTGCCCAGCATGTAGAGGCTAGAAGGCCGAATTCTAGATCATCGGCGGTATAAAGGAAAAGAATAAGAGAGCCGGTTTGGCTTGTATGAAATTGATTCATGATTAAACTTTGTTTTTATAAATATTATCTTTGGTATGATTGTATTGTAGAAAAAGGCTGTTTTAACAAACCTTGTGAAAAGGGCCTTAATTAAGGAACATGTTTATTTATGTCAAACAGTGTGGTAGGATTAATTAGAAAACAAATTGACGCGTGAGTAGGGTGGAAAGTGGGAGGATGGAATGCCCCGACGGCACCATCCTACGGACGGGTGGACCCGATTAGTCGGGTAGCTTTCCAACAGATTAAGTGAAAGCCCTACGTTAGATAAATAGGTTCTCGGGCAACTCTATTTTAGAAGACTAGGCCAGCGGCGGCGGCTGTGCCTTGCATGGATGAGGAAAAAAGCGTTGCCTCTAGAAATCAAGTCTTGTAGTTGCCCAATTTATGTGATCAATTACCCTATGGGTGATTTGATTTTAGAAGACCACGCTCCCCCTGTGGGATAGAACTAGGTCTTACCTATGAATCGTATCCTTGAATCTCTGTATGGTCAAGGTGTCGATGAGTAGGAATTTTTCTCTAAGATAAGACTTAGTGGACTATCTTCTCCCATTTTGGAAAGGGGGGGAACCTTACAGGATATTCAAACCATTTCTATGGCCAGTAGAGATCATTGACCTATTAAGTCTTAGCTCTTAGAGAAAATTTCCTACTCCTCGACACCTTGACTATGTAAAGATTCAAGGATACGATTTGTATAGATATGACCTAGTCCTATCCCCCCGCAGGGGGAGCGTGGTCTTCTAAAAGTCAAATTACCCATAGGTTAATTGATCATAATTTGGGCAACTACTAATCTTGATTCCTAGAGACTACGCCTTCTTCCCCATCCATGCAAGGCATCGTCGCCCGTTGGCCTAGTTTCCTAGAATAGAGTTTCCTAGAGACTACGCCTTCTTTCCCATCCATGCAAGGCACTGCCGCCCGTTGGCCTAGTTTCCTAGAATAGAGTTTCCCCAGAATATATTTATCTAACATAGGGCTTTCACTTAATTTGTTAGAAAGCTACCTGACTAATCGGGTCCACCCGTCCGTAGAAGGATGGTGTCGTCTCGAGGCTTTCCATCCTCCCACTTTCCACCCTACTCACGCGTCAATTTATTTTCTAATTAATCCTACCAAACTGTTTGACATAGATAAACATATTCCTTAATTAAGGCCCTTTTCACAAGGTTGTATCCGCACATGAAAGTGTGAACTTAAGATTTTTAGACGAGAAAGGGTGAACTTTCTTCTTTCAAAAAGTTCAAAACAAGGCACTCGGGATTAATACATCTGAGATCTTCATTTTTTTAAGAACTACACATCTGGGGCCTTGGGATTGACACATCCAAAGATTATCAGGATTAACACGTCTGAGACAATTAGTTTTTTAAAAATTACACATCTAGTATCTTGGGATTAACACATCTAATAGCATGATCCTCTAGGAATTACACATCCCAAGTTAGACCCATGTTTGTCTGAGATGAGTTCAAGATCTTGGACGATCATCCTAGTGTAAAGCATCCAATGGATGGCACTCATACGTCAACTATTCAAACCTTAATAGTGTTATAATCTTAATAATTTATAATATGCAAATTAATGAGATATATCCTGAAAATTTCTCTAAACAAAGTTTCGATCTATCCTTCTAGTCATTCAGTCTCTCAATGGTTTTTTAATTTGATCACCCTATGTTTTTTTTCCTCAAAAGGTTTCCTCCCCAATCTTATTTCTTAAATTTATTGTACAAATATCTTGCGCGTGCACCCCCAAGATACAAGCACAATTTTATAGGATGATTGTCTCAACATGTGAGAATATTCAAACCATTTCTATGGCCAAAAGATATAATTGATTCACCCTCATATGACAAACAATCACTTGTTTTTAATCCCTTGATAGAGTTAGCCTTTGCTCTGATACCGATTGTAAGTTAGCCATAATTTAGTGTTTATGCTATTTTGGAAGGGGGAGCATTACAATCGGTATCAGAGCAAAGGCTAACTCTATCAAGAGATTAAGACAAGTGATTGTTTGTCATATGAGGATGAATCAATCATATCTTCTGGCCATAGAAATGGTTTGAATATTCTCACATGTTGAGACAATCATCCTATAAAATTGTGCTTGTATCTTGGGGGTGCACGCGCAAGATATTTGTACAATAAATTCGAGAAATAAGATTGGAAAGGAAACCTTTTGAGGAAAAAAAACATAAGGTGATCAAATTAAGAAACCACTGAGAGAGTGAATGACTAGAAGGATAGACTGAAACTTTGTTTAGAGAAATTTTCAGGATATATCTCATTAATTTGCATATTATTAATTATTAAAATTATAACTCCATTAAGGTTTGCATAGTTAATGTATGCATGCCATCCATTGGATGCTTTACACTAGCATGATCGTCCAAGATCTTGAACCCATCTCAGACAAACTTGGGATGTGTAATTCCTAGAGGATCATGCTATTAGATGTGTAAATCCCAAGATACTAGATGTGTAATTTCTAAAAAACTAATCGTCTCAGACGTGTTAATCCTGATAATCTTTGGATGCATCAATCCCAAGGCCCCAGATGTGTAATTCTTAAAAAAATGAAGATCTCAAATGTATTAATCCCGAGTGCCTTCAGATGTGGTGCTATGATAAGTATTTGTTGATAGTTTTGAACTTTCTGAAAGAAAAAAGTTTGCCCTTGCTCGTCTAAAAATCATAAGTTCACCCTTTCATGTGCGGATACAACCTTGTGAAAAGGGCCTTAATTAAGGAATATGTATATTTATGTCAAACAGTTTGGTAGGATTAATTAGAAAATAAATTGACGCGTGAGTAGGGTGAAAAGTGGGAGGATGGAAAGCATCAAGACGGCACCATCCTCCTACGGATAGTTGGACCCGATTAGTTAGGTAGCTTTCCAACAGATTAAGTGAAAGCCCTATGCTAGATAAATAGGTTCTGGGGAAACTCTATTCTAGGAGACTAGGCCAACGGGCGGTTGTGCCTTGCATGGATGAGGAAGAAAGCGTTGTCTCTAGGAATTAAGATTAGTAGTTGCCCAAATTATGATCAATTACCCTATGGGTAATTTGACTTTTAGAAGACCATGCTCCCCCTGCGGGATAGGACTAGGTCATACCTACAAATTGTATCCTTGAATCTTTACATGGTCAAGGTGTCGACGAGTAGGAAATTTTCTCCAATAGCTAAGACTTAGTAGACTATCTTAAGTGTTTTCCCTATTTTGGAAGAGGGAAACCTTACAATTAGTATCAAAGCAAAGTCTAACTATCAAGGGATTAAAACAAGTGATTGTTTATCATATAAGGATGAATCATTCATCTCTACTGGCCATAGAAATGGTTTGAATATCCTTACATGTTGTCATCTAAAAATCATAAGAAATGCAAAATTGGTTGGAAGCATTGTTGTCAATCTAACCACTCGAACCAGAATGAGTTATGGGATGCCATGAAAGTACACCTTCGTGAAAGGTTTTTTCCTCCACGATTTTGACAGGATAAAATGAATGAATTTTTGGAGAACCCAAGAAGGGAAGACCCTGGAAGAATACCACCAAAATCTTTCTAAAACTTCTCCGATTAGCTCAAGAGATGGATGAGGTAACTCTTCTCCACCAACGATTCATTTGGAAGCTTAATCTACCTTTGAATAACCTCGTCAAGAATGCAAAACCATCCTCTATTTCAGAAGCCATAATTATAGCCAGAGACTATGATAAAGTTTTTTTATGTAGAGGGTGTCGAGAAGGACATGAGTTCTTCCATGTTAATCAAGAAGAGGTTCCCTAATTTTCAAGAGGAACGTCAAGCCCACCCTTGGCTACTTGTGAGATCCCGATCTCCACCGCGCAACGGATTCGGGGTACTAGCAGCGGAAGTAGCACATCATGCGTGGGTAGGGGTCTCACACTCGGGGCCTCACCCACGGATATCCGGACAAGAGACTAATCCGTCAGTTTGTCCAAAACCGAAACCGGAAAAACTTCCTTTACTCGGAAAGCATGGGCGATTCCACCAGGATAACTCTTTACTCTAACGTAGTCAAGATCATTACGAATCAACTGATCTGACTGCACCTTTAACGGTACTTGGTCAAATCAAGGAAGAAACTTGCACTTGGATCATTGGGATCAACGCTTTTTTCCCCATCAAGAGGCACAGCCGTTGATTCCTATCCATAGAACAATTTCTATCCAGGATTTACTTCATCTATCGTAATAATAGAAATTAAATCTCGATTTACGGATCCATCAGTCCAGCCTAACCCCATCCGATCCCATGGGTTACCCAACCACCCAACCACTGTAGTGATAGGATCCAATTTGGAATTTGGTTAGGTTTTGTCCCGGGTACCAAGGAAAAGAGTTCCAAGGCCCCCTAGCCGGAAGTTCATGCAAACATAAAACTAGCCACACCACTTACACACCCAATATGAAAATTGCCTTTTTCTTAGCATCAGCTAACTTTAAAACAATCCTTTAATGAAACCATAGTACCACTGATCACAATCTTCCAATTTATCCAGTTGATTCATAATTTCCCATCATTCCTTCATCAGAGTATCTATGGCATCATTGGCAACTAGAACGCTCACCACCTGTCCACACAGGGGCCTTTTCAATAGTTCCTAGCCCATAATACTCGGCAATATAATCACTTATAAAAATCAAGATGGACTCTCGTTGAAGATCAGCAAGATCAACCAACAGATCCATATAAAGAGCCATGGACTCATCCATTGAAGACCAGCAAGGTCAATCAACCAGATCCATGCCCGGTTTCACAAAACAACTCTTACTCCTTGTTCCAATATCTTCCTCGACGCACGCGTGGGTATCCTGGGCGACCCAGAGCCCGAGCACCGTATGGTCAGCACCCTCTAGGATCCTTCGCAGGTGACCTAGCGCTTCACTCATAGGCCGCTTCCTTGGTCCCTCATCCACCGTACCGGAAGCTCACCATTTTAATCGAACCGAGGCTGGTCAAGACCTCGGCCGACCTTGCTACGCGAGACGTCCTCCATTGACTCTCCGTCAGCAGTTGCAACTTTATCAGATAGGTCTCCACGACCTTAATCACAAGACGGTCAAAATGCTTTCCCAGCATTCTTGACATAAAACAGCCATTTACAAACAGCATTTACAAACAGTTTACAAATACAATTTCTATATTAACTCTCATTTTTCCACATTATCCCTCATACAATCCACATTACTTATTCCACATTTCATTTATATGTGTACTCATCCAATCACATCATTTTCCATCTCTTCACTTCAGATTCCTTCACATCACATATCATATATTCACATCCATACATCCACATCCACATCCACATTCACATCCATACATCCACATCTACATGCTTATCTCCATTTTCACATCCTCATTTATACATCCACATCCCATATCCACATTCATACATACACATCCGTATCCACATCCATATCCGCATTCATATATACACATCCATATCCACATCCACATGCATACATTCATTATCACGTCCTCATTCATACATCCACATCCACATACATACATACATCCACATCCACATTCCCATTCACATCTATACATCCATATCTACATGCACATTCACATCCATACATCCACATCTATATCCTCATTCACATCCATACATCCACATTCATGTATCCACATCTACATGCATACATCCATACATACACATCCACATTTACATCCATGCATCCACATCCACATCCTCATTCACATCCATACATCCACATTCATACATCCACATCCACATCCACATTCACATCCATACATCCACATCTACATGCTTATCTCCATTTTCACATCCTCATTTATACATCCACATCCCATATCCACATTCATACATACACATCCATATCCACATCCACATGCATACATACATCCACATCCACATTCCCATTCACATATATACATCCATATCTACATGCACATTCACATCCATACATCCACATCTATATCCTCATTCACATCCATACATCCACATTCATGCATCCACATCTACATGCTTATCTCCATTTTCACATCCTCATTTATACATCCACATCCCATATCCACATTCATACATACACATCCATATCCACATCCACATGCATACATACATCCACATCCACATTCCCATTCACATATATACATCCATATCTACATGCACATTCACATCCATACATCCACATCTATATGCTCATTCACATCCATACATCCACATTCATGCATCCATATCTACATGCATACATCCATACATCCACATCCACATTTACATCCATGCATCCACATCTACATCCTCATTCACATCCATACATCCACATTCATACATCCATACATCCACATTCATACATCCACATCCACATCCACATTCACATCCATACATCCACATCTACATGCTTATCTCCATTTTCACATCCTCATTTATACATCCACATCCCATATCCACATTCATATATACACATCCATATCCACATCCATATCCGCATTCATATATACACATCCATATCCACATCCACATGCATACATTCATTATCACGTCCTCATTCATACATCCACATCCACATACATACATACATCCACATCCACATTCCCATTCACATCTATACATCCATATCTACATGCACATTCACATCCATACATCCACATCTATATCCTCATTCACATCCATACATCCACATTCATGTATCCACATCTACATGCATACATCCATACATACACATCCACATTTACATCCATGCATCCACATCCACATCCTCATTCACATCCATACATCCACATTCATACATCCACATCCACATCCACATTCACATCCATACATCCACATCTACATGCTTATCTCCATTTTCACATCCTCATTTATACATCCACATCCCATATCCACATTCATACATACACATCCATATCCACATCCACATGCATACATACATCCACATCCACATTCCCATTCACATATATACATCCATATCTACATGCACATTCACATCCATACATCCACATCTATATCCTCATTCACATCCATACATCCACATTCATGCATCCACATCTACATGCTTATCTCCATTTTCACATCCTCATTTATACATCCACATCCCATATCCACATTCATACATACACATCCATATCCACATCCACATGCATACATACATCCACATCCACATTCCCATTCACATATATACATCCATATCTACATGCACATTCACATCCATACATCCACATCTATATGCTCATTCACATCCATACATCCACATTCATGCATCCATATCTACATGCATACATCCATACATCCACATCCACATTTACATCCATGCATCCACATCTACATCCTCATTCACATCCATACATCCACATTCATACATCCATACATCCACATTCATACATCCACATCCACATCCACATTCACATCCATACATCCACATCTACATGCTTATCTCCATTTTCACATCCTCATTTATACATCCACATCCCATATCCACATTCATATATACACATCCATATCCACATCCACATGCATCTTATCATATCTTATCACTTCCCATATCTTTTATGCATGCCTCTATGCATGAAATCCAATATGATAAAAGTAACACTTTTGATATAAAAAAAATTATCCTTTATGCATACTTCTATGCATGAAAATTAAAAATGATAAAAGTAACACTTTTGATATAAAACATTTTCCTTTATGCATACTTCTATGCATGAAAATTAAAAATTATAAAAGTAACACTTTTAATATAAAAAAATTATCCTTTATGCATACTTCTATGCATGAAAATTAAAAATGATAAAAGTAACACTTTTAATATAAAAAAATTATCGTTTATGCATACTTCTATGCATGAAAATTAAAAATGATAAAAGTAACACTTTTGATATAAAAAAATTATCCTTTATGCATGATATTAAAATTCAATTTCTCCATGATTATAATGAAATTCTTTCAATTAATCTAGGATGATAATTCCTAGAATATGGTAGGAAGTCCTCTTTTTATGCTTTAAATGAAATTATTTTATGCATAATTTTTATAAAAATTTTGCCATAGCTCCGCTGCTATGACTGATAAATCTCAATTTTTTCTAAGGGATAAAGCTTATTATTAAGAAAGTAATTAAAATGATCTCTAATTGGATCATTAATCTATAATGGATTGAATCATCAATATGCATAAACTAAAAGCATAGGAAAAAGCTATTAATTTGGCCTCAAGCATGCTTAATCTTGGATTAAGAAAAAACTTTATGAAAAGCTTCATTTGGATTGAGAATGGGTCATGAGTATGACCATTTCTTGAGTGAGAGAGAGAAATTACATAAAAAACCATTAGAATTTAAACATAAATAAAAATTAACTTCAATAGCATTTATTAAATTATGTAACTCTTCACTACTATTCACCAATTAACTTTAATAGCATTTAAAAAACCATACCAATTAAGCTTCTCAAGCTTGAGAGGGGTTGAGAAGAGAGAAACATTGAGAAATTATAGAAAAGATCAATATTCACTAATTACCTTACAAATTGCTTGATTCTTTGTTCACGGTAGAGGCCCCCAACCAATCAATTGGTTAAGTATGTTGATGGAGCCACTAATGGGGATTGAAGAAAGAGGGAAGCTCCAAAAACTAGTGAATTATTAAATGAATTCATAGTTCTTGGCTTAGGTGGAGTAGAGTAACGATGCATAAACACTATATATTTTTCAACAAGGGGGAGGCTTCTATTTATAGGAAAAATTGAGCTCCTAACCAAACAAACTGATTCTAGAATTTTCTAAATTAGTTTGGTCAATTTTTGACCATTTTTAGGTCAGTTAAGCTAACTTTTTGGAACTAGACTTGAATGAGGAGAGAGGAGAGATGAAATATCTCAATTTTTATAAGTTTAAAACTCATTCAAGCATGTGAAATATGCACCTCCTTTAAAGAACTCCCCTTCCTTACATATGTGTCATAATGAAATCATTTTAATATTGCTCATAGTTTTTTTACTAATAAACCTTGTACATTTTCAACTCTTCATCTTATGTGAAATATGCACCTCCTTTAAAGAACTCCCCTTCCTTACATATGTGTCATAATGGAATCATTTTAATATTGCTCATAGTTTTTTACTAATAAACCTTGTACATTTTCAACTCTTCATCTTATGTGAAATATGCATCTCCTTTAAAGAACTCCCCTTCCTTACATATGTGTCATAATGGAATCATTTTAATATTGCTCATAGTTTTTTACTAATAAACCTTGTACATTTTCAACTCTTCATCTTATGTGAGCATTTACTCATTTTTGGATACCCAAAATATCTCATATTTTAAATATTGCTCATAGTTTTTTACTAATAAACCTTGTACATTTTCAACTCTTCATCTTATGTGAAATATGCACCTCCTTTAAAGAACTCCCCTTCCTTACATATGTGTCATAATGGAATCATTTTAATATTGCTCATAGCTTTTTACTAATAAACCTTGTACATTTTTCAACTCTTCATCTTATGTGAGCATTTACTCATTTTTGGGTATCTTCTTTTACAAATTGGATTTATCTCCTCCCTACACATGGATTGATGCTATTGGCCCATAGGAACCTTAATTGGACCATAATCCAAAAAGTTTTAAAAATCTAGACCCTTAGACTAAGGTCCTTTATACCCATTTCTAATAAATTCTAATTGCACATTGGAAAGTTCTTTTTGAATTTCTGTTTCAGGGGAACTTATTTTAATAAGATGAGATAATTTTCTATCCAAAAATATTAAAAATCTGAATATTCTCTCTCTAGAATATTCTCTCTCTAGGTTAAAACAGTTAGAAACAAGGTCTTTATATTTCTGAAGAGGGATTGATTACAGGGGAAGATACTAGACATCAAAAAGGGGGGTTGGGGGAGGAATCTTACATTCTACCCCACTTAAAAAACGCGAGATGTCCTCATCTCGCAAACTGGGATAATTTCGCAAGATGCACGAATTATGAGACTTAGAGAAAAATTTAAATCAGGATTAACCACCAAGAAAAAGTCTCAAAGAGAGCAAGATTCAAGATAAGAACAAGATTTAAACTTTATTCATTCTCGGAACTTATACAGTAAAGATAGAAGAACTCTTTACACTTCCATAAGCCCGTCCATCATATGATCACAAAAGCAGCACTCACAAGCTGCGCATGTATAAGGTAACTCATCTATGGGAATAATTCTGTTGGTTATTGCTGCACCTATCTCAGTGGTATGAGGTGATCTAACAAAAGGACCTCTGAGAGGTAAGCCAAAAACGGGGTAAAGGCATATCTTCTCATGAGGAAGAAAACACGCCAGTAAGAAGACCCGCTCAGAAAACCCAAGATGTCTTGATCTCATGACACAGTAGTATCGGGGACCCAAACCCAAGGCTTCGATAACCATGGCCAAGCGGACATTGTTACGAAAGTGCTGCTGACCCCAGGGTGTTACCCTAGTTATGTCTTGATAGGTCCGCCATTTGGTCTGCGCTACAGAAGTTCCTAGGTGAGGAAAAAGTGAGCGCTCATACTGTTCTATAAAGTCTTTCTTCACAGACTCTCTTGCGTCTTGAAGATGAGAAATCATCATGGATAAAACTAATTCCTGTTGCCAAGCCATGAAGGAGATTAAGAAGAAGGGAGATCGATGGAAGTAAGATTACTGTGAGCGACAAGTAAAAGTTACGACTTATATAAAGGAAGGAGCTAGCGTAACTTAGAAGCCAACGGTATCTTGCCACTGAAGTTTTATTGTCTTTCCATGATTTGGGTTTGGCACATATTTCTATGAAATACATTAAGAATTTTGAGATGAGGAGATAAAAGAAGCTCGTAAGCTAAGTCGCTTACTTTCTTTGAATTCAGATAAGGCTCACAATATCTGGGGGATAACTTCTTAAATCCCCAATAGATAAAGAACTTCTTTTGGGCCGTACTCGAATGAAGACAAAACCTTGGTATCCAAAACACTGATTTTTACTTCTGAACTCATTGTTCTGAATCCTTAAAACAGGTGGAACTCCTGAGAAGTATTCTAGGGAAAGGGTCTTTCTTTCTTAAACGTTCTTTTATTTTAGAGATCAAAAAGGGAGATTCTTACTCCTGTATACCTCAAAGGCTGGGGAGGAATCTTACATTCTACCCCACTTAAAAAAGTGCAAGATGTCCTCATCTCGCCAAGTAGAGGACAACTCTTTTTCTTAAGATCCAATTTATTCTAGGGTTCCTTATATTCTGGTCAACCCAATAGAATACGGGGATAAATATCCCTTATATAGAACTCATCATTAAATAACAATTCATTTTAGATCATATCATTCATATCTTTAACACGATAAAGATCCATCAGATCGAAATTTTTTTTCTTTCTGAACATTCCTCCACGGGAATTTCAGTCAAGCAAGTTTTCAATTTGTCATCCCTTAGCTTGATATACCGAGTCAAGTGTTAATAGTAGCACTTTGACAGCACAATCCACTAATCTCATAGTGATTTGCTGAAATCATTATCATCATTCCAGTTATGAATATCATCACAGGGACTCGTCCCATTCATCCTCATGTGGTTTCGCTCAGCTTATTACATTTCAACTAAATTTCAAAAATCATCATTTTTCAATCAGAATCCAAATCAATTTCATCAGTTCTCAAACAGAATTAAAAATCATATCAACCACATTCGAATTCATCATCTGGATAGCATTAACGCTTAAAATTTCAAGTCTTAGATTTACTCGTATATACTGTCAGTAAAGAGCTGCAGTATACTCTCGGTATATACGGGTAGTCACGGCCCTTGGAATTATAAGGTAAATACCATCATGTCTAGGCCTCAAGCAAGTCAGGGATTCTATATAATTGCGGTACTTCCATCTGAAGACCCAATTACCAATTTACGAATTTTAGTTTGAATATCAAATTGTATGACTTATATCACACAATTACAACCTTTTTGTGTTTCTTGATAAATTTTTGACATATTTGTCTTCTCAGTTGATCTTTATTAACCAAATGCTCTGATACCAACTGTGAAATCCCGATCTCCACCGCGCAACGGATTCGGGGTACTAGCAGCGGAAGTAGCACATCATGCGTGGGTAGGGGTCTCACACTCGGGGCCTCACCCACGGATATCCGGACAAGAGACTAATCCGTCAGTTTGTCCAAAACCGAAACCGGAAAAACTTCCTTTACTCGGAAAGCATGGGCGATTCCACCAGGATAACTCTTTACTCTAACGTAGTCAAGATCATTACGAATCAACTGATCTGACTGCACCTTTAACGGTACTTGGTCAAATCAAGGAAGAAACTTGCACTTGGATCATTGGGATCAACGCTTTTTTCCCCATCAAGAGGCACAGCCGTTGATTCCTATCCATAGAACAATTTCTATCCAGGATTTACTTCATCTATCGTAATAATAGAAATTAAATCTCGATTTACGGATCCATCAGTCCAGCCTAACCCCATCCGATCCCATGGGTTAGCCAACCACCCAACCACTGTAGTGATGGGATCCAATTTGGAATTTGGTTAGGTTTTGTCCCGGGTACCAAGGAAAAGAGTTCCAAGGCCCCCTAGCCGGAAGTTCATGCAAACATAAAACTAGCCACACCACTTACACACCCAATATGAAAATTGCCTTTTTCTTAGCATCAGCTAACTTTAAAACAATCCTTTAATGAAACCATAGTACCACTGATCACAATCTTCCAATTTATCCAGTTGATTCATAATTTCCCATCATTCCTTCATCAGAGTATCTATGGCATCATTGGCAACTAGAACGCTCACCACCTGTCCACACAGGGGCCTTTTCAATAGTTCCTAGCCCATAATACTCGGCAATATAATCACTTATAAAAATCAAGATGGACTCTCGTTGAAGATCAGCAAGATCAACCAACAGATCCATATAAAGAGCCATGGACTCATCCATTGAAGACCAGCAAGGTCAATCAACCAGATCCATGCCCGGTTTCACAAAACAACTCTTACTCCTTGTTCCAATATCTTCCTCGACGCACGCGTGGGTATCCTGGGCGACCCAGAGCCCGAGCACCGTATGGTCAGCACCCTCTAGGATCCTTCGCAGGTGACCTAGCGCTTCACTCATAGGCCGCTTCCTTGGTCCCTCATCCACCGTACCGGAAGCTCACCATTTTAATCGAACCGAGGCTGGTCAAGACCTCGGCCGACCTTGCTACGCGAGACGTCCTCCATTGACTCTCCGTCAGCAGTTGCAACTTTATCAGATAGGTCTCCACGACCTTAATCACAAGACGGTCAAAATGCTTTCCCAGCATTCTTGACATAAAACAGCCATTTACAAACAGCATTTACAAACAGTTTACAAATACAATTTCTATATTAACTCTCATTTTTCCACATTATCCCTCATACAATCCACATTACTTATTCCACATTTCATTTATATGTGTACTCATCCAATCACATCATTTTCCATCTCTTCACTTCAGATTCCTTCACATCACATATCATATATTCACATCCATACATCCACATCCACATCCACATTCACATCCATACATCCACATCTACATGCTTATCTCCATTTTCACATCCTCATTTATACATCCACATCCCATATCCACATTCATACATACACATCCGTATCCACATCCATATCCGCATTCATATATACACATCCATATCCACATCCACATGCATACATTCATTATCACGTCCTCATTCATACATCCACATCCACATACATACATACATCCACATCCACATTCCCATTCACATCTATACATCCATATCTACATGCACATTCACATCCATACATCCACATCTATATCCTCATTCACATCCATACATCCACATTCATGTATCCACATCTACATGCATACATCCATACATACACATCCACATTTACATCCATGCATCCACATCCACATCCTCATTCACATCCATACATCCACATTCATACATCCACATCCACATCCACATTCACATCCATACATCCACATCTACATGCTTATCTCCATTTTCACATCCTCATTTATACATCCACATCCCATATCCACATTCATACATACACATCCATATCCACATCCACATGCATACATACATCCACATCCACATTCCCATTCACATATATACATCCATATCTACATGCACATTCACATCCATACATCCACATCTATATCCTCATTCACATCCATACATCCACATTCATGCATCCACATCTACATGCTTATCTCCATTTTCACATCCTCATTTATACATCCACATCCCATATCCACATTCATACATACACATCCATATCCACATCCACATGCATACATACATCCACATCCACATTCCCATTCACATATATACATCCATATCTACATGCACATTCACATCCATACATCCACATCTATATGCTCATTCACATCCATACATCCACATTCATGCATCCATATCTACATGCATACATCCATACATCCACATCCACATTTACATCCATGCATCCACATCTACATCCTCATTCACATCCATACATCCACATTCATACATCCATACATCCACATTCATACATCCACATCCACATCCACATTCACATCCATACATCCACATCTACATGCTTATCTCCATTTTCACATCCTCATTTATACATCCACATCCCATATCCACATTCATACATACACATCCATATCCACATCCATATCCGCATTCATATATACACATCCATATCCACATCCACATGCATACATTCATTATCACGTCCTCATTCATACATCCACATCCACATACATACATACATCCACATCCACATTCCCATTCACATCTATACATCCATATCTACATGCACATTCACATCCATACATCCACATCTATATCCTCATTCACATCCATACATCCACATTCATGTATCCACATCTACATGCATACATCCATACATACACATCCACATTTACATCCATGCATCCACATCCACATCCTCATTCACATCCATACATCCACATTCATACATCCACATCCACATCCACATTCACATCCATACATCCACATCTACATGCTTATCTCCATTTTCACATCCTCATTTATACATCCACATCCCATATCCACATTCATACATACACATCCATATCCACATCCACATGCATACATACATCCACATCCACATTCCCATTCACATATATACATCCATATCTACATGCACATTCACATCCATACATCCACATCTATATCCTCATTCACATCCATACATCCACATTCATGCATCCACATCTACATGCTTATCTCCATTTTCACATCCTCATTTATACATCCACATCCCATATCCACATTCATACATACACATCCATATCCACATCCACATGCATACATACATCCACATCCACATTCCCATTCACATATATACATCCATATCTACATGCACATTCACATCCATACATCCACATCTATATGCTCATTCACATCCATACATCCACATTCATGCATCCATATCTACATGCATACATGCATACATCCACATCCACATTTACATCCATGCATCCACATCTACATCCTCATTCACATCCATACATCCACATTCATACATCCATACATCCACATTCATACATCCACATCCACATCCACATTCACATCCATACATCCACATCTACATGCTTATCTCCATTTTCACATCCTCATTTATACATCCACATCCCATATCCACATTCATATATACACATCCATATCCACATCCACATGCATCTTATCATATCTTATCACTTCCCATATCTTTTATGCATGCCTCTATGCATGAAATCCAATATGATAAAAGTAACACTTTTGATATAAAAAAAATTATCCTTTATGCATACTTCTATGCATGAAAATTAAAAATGATAAAAGTAACACTTTTGATATAAAACATTTTCCTTTATGCATACTTCTATGCATGAAAATTAAAAATTATAAAAGTAACACTTTTAATATAAAAAAATTATCCTTTATGCATACTTCTATGCATGAAAATTAAAAATGATAAAAGTAACACTTTTAATATAAAAAAATTATCATTTATGCATACTTCTATGCATGAAAATTAAAAATGATAAAAGTAACACTTTTGATATAAAAAAATTATCCTTTATGCATGATATTAAAATTCAATTTCTCCATGATTATAATGAAATTCTTTCAATTAATCTAGGATGATAATTCCTACAATATGGTAGGAAGTCCTCTTTTTATGCTTTAAATGAAATTATTTTATGCATAATTTTTATAAAAATTTTGCCATAGCTCCGCTGCTATGACTGATAAATCTCAATTTTTTCTAAGGGATAAAGCTTATTATTAAGAAAGTAATTAAAATGATCTCTAATTGGATCATTAATCTATAATGGATTGAATCATCAATATGCATAAACTAAAAGCATAGGAAAAAGCTATTAATTTGGCCTCAAGCATGCTTAATCTTGGATTAAGAAAAAGCTTTATGAAAAGCTTCATTTGGATTGAGAATGGGTCATGAGTATGACCATTTCTTGAGTGAGAGAGAGAAATTACATAAAAAACCATTAGAATTTAAACATAAATAAAAATTAACTTCAATAGCATTTATTAAATTATGTAACTCTTCACTACTATTCACCAATTAACTTTAATAGCATTTAAAAAACCATACCAATTAAGCTTCTCAAGCTTGAGAGGGGTTGAGAAGAGAGAAACATTGAGAAATTATAGAAAAGATCAATATTCACTAATTACCTTACAAATTGCTTGATTCTTTGTTCACGGTAGAGGCCCCCAACCAATCAATTGGTTAAGTATGTTGATGGAGCCACTAATGGGGATTGAAGAAAGAGGGAAGCTCCAAAAACTAGTGAATTATTAAATGAATTCACAGTTCTTGGCTTAGGTGGAGTAGAGTAACGATGCATAAACACTATATATTTTTCAACAAGGGGGAGGCTTCTATTTATAGGAAAAATTGAGCTCCTAACCAAACAAACTGATTCTAGAATTTTCTAAATCAGTTTGGTCAATTTTTGACCATTTTTAGGTCAGTTAAGCTAACTTTTTGGAACTAGACTTGAATGAGGAGAGAGAAGAGATGAAATATCTCAATTTTTATAAGTTTAAAACTCATTCAAGCATGTGAAATATGCACCTCCTTTAAAGAACTCCCCTTCCTTACATATGTGTCATAATGAAATCATTTTAATATTGCTCATAGTTTTTTTACTAATAAACCTTGTACATTTTCAACTCTTCATCTTATGTGAAATATGCACCTCCTTTAAAGAACTCCCCTTCCTTACATATGTGTCATAATGGAATCATTTTAATATTGCTCATAGTTTTTTACTAATAAACCTTGTACATTTTCAACTCTTCATCTTATGTGAAATATGCACCTCCTTTAAAGAACTCCCCTTCCTTACATATGTGTCATAATGGAATCATTTTAATATTGCTCATAGTTTTTTACTAATAAACCTTGTACATTTTCAACTCTTCATCTTATGTGAGCATTTACTCATTTTTGGATACCCAAAATATCTCATATTTTAAATATTGCTCATAGTTTTTTACTAATAAACCTTGTACATTTTCAACTCTTCATCTTATGTGAAATATGCACCTCCTTTAAAGAACTCCCCTTCCTTACATATGTGTCATAATGGAATCATTTTAATATTGCTCATAGCTTTTTACTAATAAACCTTGTACATTTTTCAACTCTTCATCTTATGTGAGTATTTACTCATTTTTGGGTATCTTCTTTTACAAATTGGATTTATCTCCTCCCTACACATGGATTGATGCTATTGGCCCATAGGAACCTTAATTGGACCATAATCCAAAAAGTTTTAAAAATCTAGACCCTTAGACTAAGGTCCTTTATACCCATTTCTAATAAATTCTAATTGCACATTGGAAAGTTCTTTTTGAATTTCTGTTTCAGGGGAACTTATTTTAATAAGATGAGATAATTTTCTATCCAAAAATATTAAAAATCTGAATATTCTCTCTCTAGAATATTCTCTCTCTCTAGGTTAAAACAGTTAGAAACAAGGTCTTTATATTTCTGAAGAGGGATTGATTACAGGGGAAGATACTAGACATCAAAAAGGGGGGTTGGGGGAGGAATCTTACACTACTACAAGGAATCATGAGCTAGAGTAAAATTAGGTCAAGAAGTAGGGATAATGAGGTTAAAGATAATCGACTTCAACAAGTATTTCTATGAGTAAATAGAAGAGGATTGGTGCAAGATTCATGTGAAGTAATGTACATGATGAATAGAGGTATTCTAGAAGATGATACTAAGATTATGCAATTGCTATCATAGGTTGGAAGGCCGAATTCTCGATCACCTCGGTAGTATAAAGCAAAAGAATAAGAGAGCCGGTTTTGCTTGTATGGAATTGATTCATATATAAACTTTTTTTTATAAATCTTTCAAGTCCTTGGCATTATTGTACTATGGAAAAAGGCTATTTTAACAAACCTTGTGATGAGAAGGGCCTTAATTAAGGAACATGTTTATTTATGTCAAACAGTGTGGTTGGATTAATTAGAAAACAAATTGACGCATGAGTAGGGTGGAAAGTGGAAGGATGGAATGCCCTGACGACACCATCCTACGGAGGACGGGTGGACCCAATTAGTCGAGTAGCTTTCCAACAGATATAGGTTCTCCGACAACACTATTCTAGGAGACTAGGCCAACGGGCAGTTGTGCCTTGCATGGATGAGGAAAAAAGTGATGTCTCCAGGGTATCTTCTAGCCATAGAAATGGTTTGAATATTCTCACACGTTGAGAGAATCATCCTATAAAATTGTGCTTGTATCTTGGGGGTACACGCGCAAGATATTTGTACAATAAATTTGAGAAATAAGATTGGGGAGGAAACCTTTTGAGGAAAATAAACATAGGGTGATCAAATTAAGAAACCAGTGAGACTGAATGACTAGAAGGATAGACTAAAACTTTGTTTAGAGAATTTTTCAGGATATATCTCATTAATTTGCATATTATAAATTATTAAGATTATAACTCCATTAAGGTTTGAATAGTTGACGTATGAATCCCATCCATTGGATGCTTTACACTAGGATGATCGTCCAAGATCTTGAACCCATCTCAGACAACTTGGGATGTGTAATTCCTAGAGGATCATGCTATTAGATGTGTTAATCCCAAGATACTAGATGTGTAATTTTTAAAAACCTAATCGTCTCAGACGTGTTAATCTTGATAATCTTTGGATGCGTCAATCCTAAGGCCCCAGATATGTAATTCTTCAAAAAATGAAGATCTCAGATATATTAATCTTGAGTACCTTAAGATGTGGTTCTATGATAAGTAGTTGATAGTTTTGAGCTTTCTGAAAGAAGAAAGTTCACCCTTGCTCATCTAAAAATCATAAGTTCACCCTTTCATGTGCGGATACAACCTTGTGAAAAGGGCCTTAATTAAGGAATATGTTTATTTATGTCAAACAGTTTGGTAGGATTAATTACAAAATAAATTGACGCGTGAGTAGGGTGGAAAGTGGGAGGTTTATTTATGTCAAACAGTTTGGTAGGATTAATTACAAAATAAATTGATGCGTGAGTAGGGTGGAAAGTGGGAGGTTGGAAAGCCTCAAGACGGCACCATCCTCCTATGGATGGGTGGACCCAATTAGTCAGGTAGCTTTCCACAGATTAAGTGAAAGCCCTATGCTAGATAAATAGGTTCTGGGGAAACTCTATTCTAGGAGACTAGTAGGCCAACGGCGGGCGGTTGTGCCTTGCATGGATGAGGAAGAAAGCGTTGTCTCTAGGAATCAAGCTTAGTAGTTGCCCAGATTATGATCAATTACCCTATGGGTAATTTGACTTTTAGAAGACCACGCTCCCCCTGCGGGATAGGACTAGGCCATACCTACAAATCGTATCCTTGAATCTTTACATGGTCAAGGTGTCGACGAGTAGGAAATTTTCTCCAAGAGCTAAGACTTAGTAGACTATCTTAAGTGTTTGCCCTATTTTGGAAGAGGGGAACCTTACAATTAGTATCAAAGCAAAGGCTAACTATCAAGGGATTAAAACAAGTGATTGTTTGTCATATGAGGATGAATTAATCCATCTCTACTGGTGGCCATAGAAATGGTTTGAATATCCTAGAAGATGATACTAAGATTATGAAATTGCTATCATAGGTTAGATTTCGTAAAGGATTATTCCCTTACGTTTTTCCATGACAAATTATTAAGTACCATATTACATGGGGATATAGAATAAGAAATTCCTAAGGAAGGATTATGATTTTTTTAAGAAAAAGGTTAATATTGTATGAGAGGTATAATGGATGCATGAACTTAGGATAATAAGGCCAATTAACTCTAGACTAATAAAGACCATTTGGGGGCACAACAAAATGAGCCAAACACATGAAATAAGGGACTTTTTAGGAACAATTTTTAGATAAAAGAAGATTTCTAACTAGTGGGGGGACACCACTTTGAATGAGAGAGGAGGATTTACTTAGATACTATCCCAGCTCGCGAGATGAGGACATCTCGAATCTTTTAAGTGGGGGGGAGATTGTAAGGTCCCTCCGGAGTCATGTATGTGTCTCTTTTAATATAGATTTCAAGAAGGAAAGAGAGTGCACTTAGAGAAGAGTGAGGCAATAAGGCTAGAAACATTAGGAAAGTAATAGAGTACAAATAGTAGTTCCAAAAATCCTAAAAGAAATAAGAAGACAAGAATAGTTCTTGTGCTTGTGTAGCCAGACGGCAGAGACGTTAGTACGTCCCGGAGTCGGCCCATGGTATCCCTCATACCATCAGGAGAATGAGGTTCTCCGATTGAGGCGAGTGATTGTAATGCTATCTAGTTTTGAGGGCCCAGGCTAGTGCGGTGAATAAGCCCACCCTAGTGTGTAGACATCCCTCTGAGGGATGGGAGGATCGAGTGACGGAGCCTGAGAGGGCGATAGGCCAGCTTGGGTCCTCATGGTGGCGAGCGCGGCCTCGACGATGAGGTGCATGTCCCGTAGTAGTAGGGATGTAGAGACTGGAAGGTTGGATTCTAGATCATCAGCAGTATAAAGGAAAAGAATAAGAGAGCCGATTTGTCTTGTATGGAATTGATTCATGTATAAACTTTTTTTATAAAGCTTGTACAACTTTGGCATTATTGTACTGTGAAAAAAGGCTGTTTGTGAAAAGGGCCTTAATTAAGGAATATGTTTATTTATGTCACAGTTTGGTAGGATTAATTTGAAAACAAATTGACATGTGAGTAGGGTGGAAAGTGGGAGGATGGAAAGCCTCGAGATGGCACCATCCTACGACGGTGGGTGGACACGATTAGTCAGGTAGCTTTCCAACAAATTAAGTGAAAGCCATAGGCTATGTTAGATAAATAGGTTGCCCAAATTATGATCAATTACCCTATGGGTAATTTGAGTTTTAGAAGACCATGCTCCCCGTGCGGGATAGGACTAGATCTTACCTACAAATCGTATCCTTGAATCTTTACATGGTCAAGGTGTCCACGAGTAGGAAATTTTCTCCAAGCTAAGACTTAGTAGACTATCTTAAGTGTTTCCCCTATTTTAGAAGGGAGGAACCTTACAATTAGTATCCAAGCAAAGGCTAACTATCAAGGGATTAAAACAAGTGATTGTTTGTCATATGAGGATGAATCAATCATCTCTACTGGCCATAGAAATGGTTTTAATATCAGGTCACATGTTAAGACAATCATGAAATTGTGCTTGTATCTTGGGGGTGCACAGGCAAGATACTTGTATAATAAATTTGAATAATAGGATTAGGGAGGAAACCTTTTGAGGATAAAAAACATAGGGTGATGAAATTAAGAAACTAGTGAGAGACTGAATAACTAGAAGGATAGACCGAAACTTTGTTTAGAGAAATTTTTAGGATATATCTCATTAACTCGCATATTATAAATTATTAAGATTATAACTCCATTAAGGTTTGAATAGTTGGCATATGAATGCCATCCATTGGATGCTTTACACTAGGACAATCGTCCAAGATCTTGAGCCCATCTCAGACAAACATGGGTCTAACTTAGGATGTGTAATTCCTAGAGGATCATGCTATTAGATGTGTTAATCCCAAGATACTAGATGTGTCATTTTTAAAATACTAATCATCTTAGATGTGTTAATCTTGATCATCTTTGGATGTGTCAATCCCAAGGCACTAGATGTGTAATTCTTAAACAAAAAATGAAGATCTCAGATGTATTAATCTAGAGTGCCCTCAGATGTGGTGCTATGATAAGTATTTGATAGTTTTGAACTTTTCATGGAAACAAGGTAAGAAGAAAGTTGACCGTTGCACGTCAAAATCATAAGAAATGTCTAATTAGTTGGAAGCACTATTGTCAATTCAACCACTCAAACCATAATCAGTTTATGGGATGCCATGAAAGTACACCTTCGTGAAAGGTTTTGTCCTCGAGGATTTTGAGAGGATAAAATGAATGAATTCTTGGAGCTAACGCAAGAGGGGAAGACCTTGGAAGAATACCACCAAAATCTTGCTAAAACTTCTTCGATTAGCTCCAAAGATGGATGACTAAGCCCATCGTAGTGTGTAGACATCCCTCTCTGAGGGACAGGAGGATTGAGCGACGGAGCGGGCAACAGGCAGGCTTGAGTCCTTGCCAGCACGGCCGACGACAAGGTGTATGGTCCCATAGGGTTTTGCCTAGCATTTAGAGGCTCGAAGGCCGAATTCTAGATCTTGTATCTTGGGGGTGCACATGCAAGATATTTGTACAATAAATTTGAGAAATAAGATTGGGGAGGAATCCCTTTGAGAAAAAAAACATAGGGTGATCAAATTAAGAAAATAGTGAGAGATTGAATGAATAGAAGGATAGACTGGAACGTTGTTTAGAAAAATTTTCAGGATATATCTCATTAATTTGCATATTATATATTATTAAGATTATAACTCCATTAAGGTTTGAATAGTTGACGTATGAATGCCATCCATTGGATGCTTTACACTAGGATGATCGTCCAAGATCTTGAACCCATCTCAGACAAACATGGGTCTAACTTGGGATGTGTAATTCCTAGAGGATCATGCTATTAGATGTGTTAATCCCAAGATACTAGATGTGTAATTTTTAAAAAACTAATCGTCTCAGACGTGTTAATCTTGATAATCTTTGGATGTATCAATCCCAAGGCTCCAGATGTGTAATTCTTAAAAAAATGAAGATCTCAGATGTATTAATCCCGAGTGCCTTCAGATATGGTGCTATGATAAGTATTTGATAGTTTTGAACTTTTAGAAAAAAGAAAGTTCACCCTTGCTCATCTAAAAATCATAAGTTCACCCTTTCATGTGTAGATACAACCTTGTGAAAAGGGTCTTAATTAAGGAATATGTTTATTTATATCAAACAGTTTGGTAGGATTAATTGGAAAATAAATTGACGCATGAGTCGGGTGGAAAGTGGGAGGATGGAAATCCTCGAGACAGCACCATCCTCCTACGGACGAGTGGACCCGATTAGTCAGGTAGCTTTCTAACAGATTAAGTGAAAGTCCCATGCTAGATAAATAGGTTCTGGGGAAACTCTATTCTAGGAGACTAGGCCAACGAGCGACTGTGCCTTGCATGGATGAGGAAGAAAGCTTTATCTCTAGGAATCAAGATTAGTAGTTGCCCAAATTATGATTAACTACCCTATGGGTAATTTGACTTTTAGAAGACCATGCTCCCCCTGCGGGATAGGACTAGGTCATACCTACATATCGTATCCTTGAATCTTTACATGGTCAAGGTGTCGACGAGTAGGAAATTTTCTCCAAGAGCTAAGACTTAGTAGACTATCTTAAGTGTTTGCCCTATTTTGGAAGAGGGGAACCTTACAATTAGTATCAGAGCAAAGGCGTTAACTATCAAGTAGACTATCTTAAGTGTTTGCCCTATTTTGGAAGAGGGGAACCTTACAATTAGTATCAGAGCAAAGGCGTTAACTATCAAGGGATTAAAACAAGTGATTGTTTATCATATGAGGATGAATCAATCATCTCTATTGGCCATAGAAACGGCTTGAATATCCTTACATGTTGTCGTCTAAAAATCATAAGAAATGCAAAATTGGTTGGAAGCATTGTTGTCAATCTAACCACTCAAACCAGAATGAGTTATGGGATGCCATGAAAGTACACCTTCGTGAAAGGTTTTTTCCTCCACGATTTTGAGAGGATAAAATGAATGAATTTTTGGAAATAACCCAAGAAGGGAAGACCCTGGAAGAATACCACCAGCAAAATCTTGCTAAAACTTCTCCGATTAGCTCCAGAGATGGATGAGGTAACTCTTCTCCACCAACGATTCATTTGGAAGCTTAATCTACCTTTGATTAACCTCGTTAAGAATGCAAAACCATCCTCTATTTCAGAAGCCATAATTATAGCCAGAGACTATGATAAAGTTTTTTTATGTAGAGGGTGTCGAGAAGGACATGAGTTCTTCCATGTTAATCAAGAAGAGGTTCCCTAATTTTCAAGAGGAAGCCCACCCTTGGCTACTACAAGGAATCATGAGCTAGAGTAAAATTAGGTCAAGAAGTAGGGATAACGAGGTTAAAGATAATCGAATTCAACAAGTATTTCTATGAGTAAATAGAAGAGGATTGGTGCAAGAATCATGTGAAGTAATGTACATGATGAATAGAGGTATTCTAGAAGACGATACTAAGATTATGCAATTGCTATCATAGCTTAGATTTCGTAAAGGATTATTCCTACATTTTTCCATGACAAATTATTAAGTACCATATTACATGGGGATATAGAATAAGGAATTCGTAAGGAAGGATTATGATTTTTTTAATAAAAAGGTTCATATTGTATGAGAGGTATAATGGATGCATGAACTTAGGATAATAAGGCCAATTAATTTTAGGCTAATAAAGACGGTTTGGGGGCACAACAAAATGAGGCAAACACATGAAATAAGGGACTTTTTAGGAACAATTGTTAGATAAAAGAAGATTTCTAACTAGTGGGGGGACACCACTTTGGATGAGAGAGGAGGATTTACTTAGATACTTTCCCAGCTCGCGAGACGAGATGAGGACATCTCGAATCTTTTAAGTGGGGGGGAGATTGTAAGGTCCCTCCGGAGTCATGTATGTGTCTCTTTTAATACAGATTTCAAGAAGGAAAGAGAGTGCACTTAGAGAAGAGTGAGGTAATAAGGCTAGAAACATTAGGAAAGTAATAGAGTAAAAATAGTAGCTCCAAAAATCCTAAAAGAAATAAAAAGACAAGAATAGTTCTTGTGCTTATGTAGCCAGATGGCAGAGACGTTAGTAAGGCCCAGAGTCGGCCCATGGTATGCCTCATACCATTGGGAGAATGAGGTTCTCCGATTGAGGCAAGTGATTGTGATGCTATCTAGTTTTGAGGGCCCAGGCTAGCGTGGTGAATAAGCCCACCCTAGTGTGTAGACATCCCTCTGAGGGGCGGGAGGATCGAGTGACAGAGCCTGAGAGGGCGACAGGCCGGCTTGCATCCTCGTGGTGGTGAGGACGGCCTCGACGATGAGATGCATGTCCCGTAGTAGGGATGTAGAGACTGGAAGGTTGGATTCTAGATCATCGGCAGTATAAAGGAAAAGAATAAGAGAGCCGGTTTGGCTTGTATGGAATTGATTCATGTATAAACTTTTTTTATAAAGCTTGTACAACTTTGGCATTATTGTACTATGAAAAAAGGCTATTTTAACTGAAAAGGGCATGAATTAAGGAATATGTTTATTTATGTCAAACAGTTTGGTATAATTAATTTGAAAACAAATTGACGGGTGAGTAGGGTGGAAAGGGGGAGAATGGAAAGCCTAGAGATGATAGCACCATCCTACGACAGCGGGTGGACCCGATTAGTCAGGTAGCTTCCAACAAATTAAGTGAAAGCCCTATGTTGAAAAGATGTAGGGGGGAAGAGAGCTTGAGCTCTTGCAAGCACACACACACACTCACAAAACCCTAATAGAGAACACACAAGGTGAGAGGCTGAAAATCTTCTTCTTCTCTACTCAACACTCAACACACCATATACAAGATAAGAGTACTCACAATATGAAAGGTACTCAACCAAATACATACACGGGTTCTCTATAGTGTGAACTCGACTAAAATGAGCTGGCGCTATAACTATGCCAGTCTCTAGAATGGCTGTCACACAGCCTGTCATCCCACTGGCCGCATATCACCCAAGATCTCACCAACCATGCCAGTGGTGTAAGTGTGGGGCCTATCCCGAGCCTATCCCCCAGGCGGGTCATCAGTGTCCACCGCCTCACTAGACGAGCTCGATATCTCAACACTCCCCCTCGATCTCAACTCCATCTCATGTACACCAAGCGAAGCCCTGAATCTGCGGAGCTTCTTTGTACCCAATGCTTTGGTGAAGATGTCAGCTACCTGATCCTCTGTGCTGACATAAACAAGGTCAAGGTCTCCTGCTAAGACCTTCTCTCTGACGAAGTGGTAGTGAACCTCTGTGTGCTTCGTACGAGCATGAAAGACTGGGTTCCTGGCCAACTGTATACTGCTAATGTTGTCACAGAAAATGACAACTTGTCTATCCACTGATAGACCCAAATCTGCAAGTAGCTTTCTCAACCAAGCTACCTCACATGCTGCCATAGCAGCTCCTCTGTACTCAGCCTCTGTACTCGATAGAGCAACCGTAGGCTACTTCTTGCTGCTCCAAGTCACAGTAGCACTCCCCAAAGAAAACATGAAGCCACTGGTAGATCTTCTGTCTGAGATACTACCAGCCCAATCAGCATCTATGTATCCATGTACACATATCTCTGTTCCAGTCTCATAGAATAGTCCACAATGCAAAGTAGACTTCACATACCTCAGTATGCGTCTCACTACATCCAAGTGCGGTTTCCGTGGAACCTGCATAAACTGACTCACCAACCCAACAGCATAGCTCAAATCTGGTCTGGTGATCGTTATGTAGATCAAACTTCCTACTATGCGCCTGTACATAGTAGGATCCTCCAAGATCTCTCCTGAATCTACACTCAACTTGCCATTCTGATCCAATGGCACAGAAATAGGCTTACAGCATGTCATACCATACTTGGACAACATGTCCAAGCCATACTGTCTCTGCAGTAATCCAATACCATGTGGTGACCTAATCACCTCAATGCCCAAGAAATATCTGAGCTCCCCCAGATTCTTCATCTCAAACTTCTGTCTAAGCAAGATCTTTACATCAAAGATCTCTGCATCATGGTCCCCCGTAATGATCAAGTCATCTACATAGATGACAACAAGCATAACTCCTCTATCACCATGTCTCACATACAATGAGAAATCTGCATTGGCTACATGAAAGCCAATAGTGACAAGATATTCAAAAATCTTGTCAGACCATGCTCTTGGTGCTTGCTTTAAGCCATACAAGGCTTTCTTCAACCTACAAACATGCTCAGGGTGACCCTCATCCTCATAACCAGGTGGCTGCAACATATACACCTCTTCTTGCAAATCCCCATGCAAGAATGCATTATTTACATCCATCTGATGTAAAGACCATTGCTTTGACGCAGCCACTGCTATCACAACTCTCACCATTGCCATCTTGGCAACTGGACTGAAAGTTTCCTCATAATCAATCCCATATGTCTGCGCATATCCTTTGGCTACCAATCTAGCCTTGTACCTGTTTATGCTTCCATCACTGTTATGTTTAACTTTGTACACCCACTTGCATCCAATGGCTTTCTTGCCTTCAGGCAATTGCACTAAATCCCAAGTTTCATTTCCATATAGTGCATCCATCTCCTCATCCATAGCTTTCTCCCAACACACATTTCCAACAGCCTCATCAATGCATGTGGGTTCAACAACTTGCACAACCTTTGCCATATATGCATAGTGATGTGCCACATAACCATCATATGTAAATCTCTGCACAAGGTTCTTCACTCTCCCTGATCTTCGCAGCTTTTCATTCATGGCCTCCATAGCCTTCTTTACACCAGGTGTTCTCATAACTGGGATCCCAAGCTCCTCATCAAGGCTCATATCTGAGCCACTAGACTCTCCATCAACATGAGAATGCCCTACAGAAATGTCAGGCATACCAAGGGGCTCAACCACTTTCTCTTTTCCTTTACGTGATGTACTAATCACATTTGCAGGACTAGTATTATGACGTAGCCTGCCACTCCATGGTCTATCAACAGATCCACTAGATGAGGACTCTCCTGGTCCACTCAAGGACTGTGATTGCTGACCTGCATTCTGTGCAACCACACTTCCACTCACATCAGCCCCAACAGCTTCTTTTTCAGCAGCATACCAGCTGCTCATCTCATCAAAGACAACATCCCTGCTTACCCTCAACTCACGTGTAGCAAGGTTATAACACCTGTATCCCTTTTGCTCAAGGGAATATCCAATAAACACACATTTTTCAGTTTTCGGATCCAGCTTAGTTCTCAGCTCATCTGGCACATGCACATATGCAATGCATCCAAAAACTTTCAGATGAGACAAATTTGGTTTTCCGCCAGTAAACCTCTCCTCTAGAGTTACATCATGTATGGCTGCAGTTGGAGTCCTGTTCATGATGTATACTGCTGTAGAAACAGCCTCAGCCCAATAGCAATGCGGCATATTCTTCTCTTCTATCAATGCTCGCGCAATCTCAGCAATGTGCCTGTTTTTTCGCTCAGCAACTCCATTTTGCTGTGTATCTGCATGTAAACTGTCTCGGAATACCATTCTTCTTCAAAAATTCAGAGAACTCATTGGAGAAGTACTCTCCCCCTCCATCTGACCTTAGGCACTTTACATATTTCCCTGTTTGCTTTTCAACCAAAACTCTGAAATTCTGAAAGTGAGTGAACACCTCACTCTTCTCCTTCATGAAATATACCCACACTTTCCTCGTGTGGTCATCAATGAAAGTCACATAATACCTGCAGCCTCCCATAGATATGGTCTTTGTAGGACCCCATACATCTGAATGCATAACATCTAGTGCATTTCTGCTCACATATCTGTTACGTGGAAACACATGCTTTGTTTGCTTCCCAAATTGGCATGCTTCACATATTTTCTCCATACCTTCCACTTTAAATTTTGGTAGCCCTGTCACAATTCCTTTTGTCTGCATAGACTTCAATCTCTGCACATTTACATGTCCAATTCTTTTATGCCATATGTATGTGTCTGCAACAACTCCTGAACCATTTGCAAACATCGCAGCACTCATCTCAGGCATGTCTACATCCAACGTAAACATTCTGCCCACTCTGTTGCCTTTTGTCTTTAAAGTCTTCAACATAACACCCTTTAGGGTTAAACCGAACCTGCAAACCCTGCTCAATCATCTGCTGGCCAACTGAAACCAGATTCTTTGTTATGTTTAGTACATGAAGTACATCTGCAAGGTACTTCACTTTGCCATCCTGCTCAATCATCTGGCCAACTAAAACCAGATTCTTTGTTCTGTTCGGTAAATGAAGTACATCTGCAAGGTACTTCACTTTGCCATCCTGCATAGACAATGGCACATCTCCAACGTGGGCAATTGGATGAGCAGTGTCATCCCCTGTTTCCACAAAACCTGGTCTTTCCGGGTTTTTCATCTCCTTGAACCACTCCCCATGACTCGTCATGTGGTTCGAAGCATCCACATACCATACATTATCTTTTTGTGCTGCATCAACATTTTCAGACATGGCATTCACGACATGCTGCATAACAAACAACCTTTCATTATCCTCATTATTTCTACTTGAGGATGCATAGTTGTTTTGCTGCACTTTCCCATTTTGCATGTCAGCCTGCTTCTTATAACATTCTGCCTGCACATGTCCAGGCTTACCATAATAATAGCATTCACGTGCATCATTATATTGCCTTTGCCAATTTCCACGACCTCTTTGACTCCCCCTGCCTCTGAATTTGCCTCTTCCACCTGCGTGTTGTTGTTGTTGTTGTTGTTGATTCTGGGACTGTTGTTGTTGTTGCTGCTGCTGGCCATAATTCTAATTACCTGTTCAGCCACCTCCTTGACCGCGTCCACGGCCTCCTCTACCTCGTCCTCTTCCTGAACTCGTGTAGAAGGCCTGTTGCTCTGAATTGTTTTTGCTTTGTGAAGACTGTTGGTCTTCACCCAAGTTCTTCTCTTCGATAGACACCAAATCTGTAAAGTTGGGAATGTTTTCCCGAGTCTGAATAGACATCTTGAACGCCTTGTATTGTGGCCCGAGACCACGTAGATAGATTTCCACCTTGTCATCATCATCTACTGACACACCAATAGATGCAAGGGATTCCACAATACCCTTTATCTTCAACGCATAGTCATTCACAGACATGCTCTTTTTCTCCACAGTATGAAGTTCATTCTTCAACTGTATCTTACGTGCCTTGGTATTTGTTTCATAGAGCTTTACCAAGGTGTCCCATGCCTCCTTGGGGGACTTGGCATCCTGAATGTGCCCAATCATGGTGTCCTGTATACTAATGGATAGCCAATACATAACCTTCCTGGCTCCTTGGTTCCAGTCTTTAAACTCTTTCACATCTGCAGCAGTCGGATTTATATCCGATATCTCCGGTGCCTCTTCATGCTCACCTTCTATGTAGTCCTAATAGCCTTTTCCCATCAGGAAATCCATCAACTTGAACCTCCAAGCATGGAAGTTATTCTTATCAAGCTTCTCAGCCACAATCTGAGTTATCCCATCATTTGACATCTTGCCAAACACACAACTTTACCAGAAACTGCACTCTGGTTTTTCTACACAAACTGCTATATTTTCTGCACAGCGGTACTGTAGTACTCTCAAATGTCACAACCAGTGACTTCAATGCACATACATACACCCAATGGCAACTGTAGACCTCTTTGCAGCACCCACAGTGTCTGCACAGTCAATCTATCTTCCTGCAGTTCTTAAAACAGAGTTCTGCAGAGAATCGATGACTTATCCGCTTATCCGCAGTGCTTGAAATCGTCTGCTTTCTGAAAAACAGAGGTCCAGACGCGCCCGAAACGCGTTTTCGGCCCAAAAATCTTAGTCCGATAGGACTGTATAGTTGCCCTATAGCTTTACTCCCACAAAGAAAGCTCCTCAATCAGAGACCGTTTGCCGGTGCCTCCCGTAGAGCTCCCGACAAGGGTGTAGTCACCAACACAATAGGGAAGAGTAGTTGAAGCTCTTACCCTCATACCGCTTCCTGTGGTTCTCTTGCTTGCAGCTCAGCCCTTAGCATGAACCAGGCTCTGATAC
The DNA here is from genome assembly GCF_041138505.1 of Cibotium barometz. NCBI lineage: Eukaryota > Viridiplantae > Streptophyta > Polypodiopsida > Cyatheales > Cibotiaceae > Cibotium > Cibotium barometz. The sequence goes on along the minus strand of NC_141098.1, from coordinate 17,433,483 downwards.
CATGAAAAGATGCAGGGGGGAAGAGAGCTTGAGCAAGCACACACACACACTCACAAAACCCTAATAGAGAACACACAAGGTGAGAGGCTGAAAATCTTCTTCTTCTCTACTCAACACTCAACACACCATATACAAGATAAGAGTACTCACAATATGAAAGGTACTCAACCAAATACATACACGGGTTCTCTATAGTGTGAACCTGACTAAAATGAGCTGGCGCTATAACTATGCCAGTCTCTAGAGAATGGCTGTCACACAGCCTGTCATCCCACTGGCCGCATATCACCCAAGATCTCACCAACCATGCCAGTGGTGTAAGTGTGGGGCCAATCCCCCAGGCGGGTCATCAGTGTCCACTGCCTCACTAGACGAGCTCGATATCTCAACATATGTTAGATAAATAGGTTGCCCAAATTATGATCAATTACCTTATGGGTAATTTGAGTTTTAGAAGACCACGCTCCCTATGCAAGATAGGACTAGGTCTTACCTACAAATCGTATCTTTGAATCTTTACATGGTCAAGGTGTCCACGAGTAGGAAATTTTCTCCAAGCTAAGACTTAGTATACTATCTTAAGTGTTTTCCCTATTTTAGAAGGGAGAAATCTTACAATTAGTATCCAAGCAAAGGCTAACTATCAAGGGATTAGAACAAGTGATTGTTTGTCATATGAGGATGAATCAATCATCTCTACTGGAGCCATAGAAATGGTTTTAATATCCTCACATGTTGAGACAATCATCCCTATGAAATTGTGCTTGTATCTTGGGGGTGCACAGGCAAGATACTTGTACAATAAATTTAAATAATAGGATTGGGGAGGAAACCTTTTGAGGATAAAAAACAAAGGGTGATCAAATTAAGAAACTAGTGGAGACTGAATAACTAGAAGGATAGACTGAAACTTTGTTCAGAGAAATTTTCATGATATATCTCATTAACTCGCATATTATGAATTATTAAGATTATAACTCCATTAAGTTTTGAATAGTTGGCGTATGAATGCCATCCATTGGATGCTTTACCTTAGGATGATCGTCCAAGATCTTGAGCCCATCTCAGAAAAACATGGGTCTAACTTGGGATGTGTAATTCCTAGAGGATCATGCTATTAGATGTGTTAATCCCAAGATACTAGATGTGTCATTTTTAAAATACTAATCATCTCAGATGTGTTAATCTTGATAATCTTTGGATGTGTCAATCCCAAGGCACTAGATGTGTAATTCTTAAACAAAAAATGATGATCTCAGATGTATTAATCTAGAGTACCCTTAGATGTGGTGCTATGATAAGTATTTTGATAGTTTTGAACTTTTCATGGATATAAGGTAAGAAGAAAGTTGACCGTTGCACGTCAAAATCATAAGAAATGTCGAATTAGTTGGACGCACTATTGTCAATCTAACCACTCGAACCATAATCAGTTATGGGATGCCATGAAAGTACACCTTCGTGAAAGGTTTTGTCATCCAGGATTTTGAGAGGAGAAAATGAATGAATTCTTAGAGCTAACCCAAGAGGGGAAGACCCTGGAAGAATACCACCAAAATCTTGCTAAAACTTCTTTGATTAGCTCTAAAGATGGATGAATAAGCCCACCGTAGTGTGTAGACATCCCTCTGAGGGGCAGGAGGATTGAGCGACGGAGCCTGAGAGGGCAACAGGCGGGCTTGAGTCCTTGCCCCAGCGAAGCCGACGAGATGAGGTGTATGGTCCCATAGGGTTTTGCCCAACATGTAGAGGTTGGAAGGCCGAATTCTAGACTTGTATCTTGGGGGTGCATGCGCAAGATATTTGTACAATAAATTTGAGAAATAAGATTGGGGAGGTCTCTTATTCTTTTCCTTTATACTGCCGATGATCTAGAATCCGGCCTTCCAGCCTCTACATTTTGTGCAAAACCCTACGGGACATACACCTCATTGTCGGGGCCGCGCTCGCCAGCCATGAGGACGCAAGCTAGCTTGTCGCCCTCTCAGGCTCCGTCACTCTCCCGCCCCTTAGAGAGATGTCTACACACTACAGTGCGCTTATTCACCGCACTAGCCTGGGCCCTCAAAACTAGACAACATTATAATCACTCGCCTCAATCGGAGAACCTCATTCTCTCAATGGTATGAGGGATACCATGGGCTGACTTTGGGCCTTACTAACATCTCTGTCGTCCGACTACACAAGCACAAGAACTATTCTTGTCTTCTTATTTCTTTTAGGATTTTTGGAGCTACTATTTTTACTCTATTACTTTCCTAATGTTTCTAGCCTTATTGCCTCACTCTTCTCTAAGTGCACTCTCTTTCCTTCTTGAAATCTATATTAAAAGAGACACATACATGACTCGAGAGGGACCTTACAATCTCCCCCACTTAAAAGATTCTTCGAGATGTCCTTATCTCTGGGATAGTATCTAAGTAAATCCTCCTCTCTCTTCCAAAGTGGTGTCCCCCCACTAGTTAGAAATCTTCTTTTATCTAAAAATTATTCCCAAAACGACTCCCTTATTTCACATTTGTTTGGCTCGTTTTGTTGTGCCCCCAAATGGTTTTTATTAGTCTTCCTACTCATCATCGCACCTTGACCATGTAAAGATTCAAGGATACGATTTGTAGGTAAGACCTACGGCAAGGGGAGCGTGGTCTTCTAAAAGTCAAATTACCCATAGGGTAATTGATCATGATTTGGGCAACTACTAATCTTGATTCCTAGTAGAGACACTGCTTTTTTCCTCATCCATGCAAGGCATAGCCGCCCGTTGGCCTAGTCTCCTAGAATAGTGTTGCCGAAAAACCTATTTATCTAGCGTAGGGCTTTCCTTAATCTATTGGAAAGCTACCCGATTGATTGGGTCCACCCGTCCGTAGGATGGTGCCATCCGGGCCTTCCATCCTCCCACTTTCCACCCTACTCATGCGTCAATTTGTTTTTCGAAGTAATCCTACCACACTATTTTGACATAAATAAACATGTTCCTTAATTAAGGCCCTTTTCACAAGGTTCGTTAAGACAACCTTTTTTCATAGTAGTACAATAATGCCAAAGACTTCAAGATTTATAAAAAAATATTATACATGAATCATTTCCATACAAGCCAAACTGGCTCTCTTATTCTTTTCCTTTATACTGCCGATGATCTAGAATTCAGCTCTCCAGCCTCTACATGCTGGTCAAAACCCTATGGGACCATACACCTCATCGTCGTCAGGGCCGCACCGACGAAGAGGACTCAAGCCAGCCTATCGCCCTCTCAAGCTCCGTCGCTCAATCCTCCTACCCCTCAGAGGGATGTCTACACACTACGGTGGGCTTATTCATCCATTTGTGGAGCTAATCGGAGAAGTTTTAGGAAGATTTTTGTGGTATTCTTCTAGGTGCTTCCCTTCTTGGTGGGTTAGTGAAATGGATCTAGAGTAAAATATTGAATCAAACACATTAAAGCAAGAATCTAGTATCCATTAATCATGAGATTAGTTATCAAATGGCTCATCACATGAATATACAAGAGAGAGAGAATCTATAAGTGCATGTAGCAAGAGAAGATGCACAAATAGCCTAAGTGTGTTTAACCTCTCACCAAGAGGATGGCTTTCAAGCTAGCTTGAACTTGACCATGGAAGGCCAAATCTCCATTGATGGAGCCCAAAGGTACAAGATGACCAAAATTAGTAAAAGTGTTAAAAGATCCTACCAATGTACCCCAAGCCCTATTTATAGTCACTTTCTCCTTTTGCCCATGGGTACCTATGTACATGTGGAAATCAAGCTCTATGGTTCATGACAATCCATCCCTTCCCAAAGATTTTGTCCTCAAAATCATACAAGGTATTTATAAATAAATCGCAATCTCAATGTAAACCCATGGGAAGTAGAGAGGTCTTTAAAAATGCACCTCGAATACATTTGGAATAGGGAAACCAAATGTAGTGAAGCTGGCAAACTCCTTCTCCAAAAATAGCATGTAGGACTATTATGGCAGCCATGTTGTCGATGAAGCTTCCCTTGAAATTCTTCATGAAACCTCCATAAAAATGAGCTGCAAATGATGCATAGCCGCACCCAAAAGGGTCCCACATATTTGTCATCGAACCAAATGATCTTCCAAGTGTGTTGGAGTAGATTGGTAACCCCAACAATAGATCTAACCAAAGCTATCTAGAAATTACAGCACATATAAAGCCTCATGATATACCCATTCTTCACATAATAATCATGCCACTTGATCAAGGAATACTTCCATCAAGTAAACCATGTTGTTGGACATACTCCATTGATTGCCAAGTAGCCTCATCTATGGGCAAGCGCTTCCATTTCACAATGAATTCATCAATGTTCCGGTTCCTCAAAACCCTTGTCCTCTTGTCCACAATCCTCTTCGGCTCACAGATAATCTCTCCTTCATCCATCGGTGGTAACTCTTCAATCTCTTGAGGAAGAGAGCCCACAAACCTCTTAAGGTTGGATACATGAAACACATTATGAATCCTTGTAGAAGGAGGTAGGTCAAGCTTATAAGCCAAATCACCCACTTTCTTGGCTACCAAATATGGTCCATAGTATCTATGTGCCAACTTGGAATTGGAAGACCCTTTGAGAATATTGTGACGGCTCTTGGGAAGCTTGAGCAACACATAATCACCTTCCTTGAACTCCATTTTGCGTCTATGCTCATCCGCATTTGCTTTCATGACTTCTTGTGCCTTCTTCATATTATCCTTGCATAATTGAAGAAGCTGTCTTATCCTTTCCAACTCTTCCTTGGCTATAGGATTAACCATTTTATCCTCATGGAAGGCAATAGATGGCACATGCACTTGATACCCATAAAGAGCCTCGAAAGGTGACATCCCAATACTCAAATGCTTGCTTGAATTATGACAAAATTCAGCAAGGTAAAGCCATTCATCCCATGATGCTTGCATGTCATGACAATAGTGCCTCAAGTACACTTCGAGCCATTTGTTTGTACACTCCATTTGCCCATCTATTTGAGGGTGATAGGCTATAGAAGGAGTGATTTGAGTCCCCAAGTTCTCATACAATGTCCTCCAAAAAGTGCCCATGAACTTGGTATCTCTATCACAAACTATGTTGAGTGGCAAACCATGTATCTTGAATACATGGTCCATAAATTGCTTGGCAATGTGAGAGGCCCCATAAGTAGTCTTGGAAGCAATAAAATGAGCTGATTTGGTGAGTCTATCCACCACCACAAATACTTAATCCCATCCATGCTTCGTCTTTGGCAAGCCCGTGATGAAGTCCATGGAAATGTGAGTCCATTTTCCATCTGGAATAGGCAAAGGATGAAGTAAACCACCTAGCAATTGGTGACTATCCTTATTCCTTTGGCATGACACACATTCCAAAACAAACTTCTTGACATCCCTGCACATGCCTTTCCAATAAAAGCTTTTGCTCACTTTGTCAAATGTCTTGAGAACACCAAGATGACCCGAAAGCGGTGAGGAATGCATCTCATGAAGCACCTTGGGAATGTAGGATGAGGTTGGAACCAAATACACCTTATCCTTGTGAAATGGATGAGGTTGGAACCAAATACACCTTATCCTTGTGAAATGGAACATACATGGGCTGCATTTTCTGCATTTCTTGCATCTTTTGGCATATTGTCCCTCAAAATGCATGCATGATCCCTTCCACCGGGGTCGAAAGGAAACTCATCCTCTTCTTTGACAAAAGAATGACCCTCTAAGTCTTCTTCATGTGTCTCCTTGCTGTAATCTTCAAACTCTTCCACATCATGAGATGACTTCGAATCGTCATCCTCATCCATAATGATCATAGTCTCTTTGATTTGCAAATGTGCCCGGGTGACAACTTCTCTTTGCATTTAAAACATAGGCCTTTGCTCCTCAATTCCTCAATCTTAGGATCATCCATTTGTTGAGTCTTCTTGAATGGTTGAGGAGGCTTCTTGACAAACCCATTGCTCTTCTTAGCACCATTATGAACTCCACTTGTGGACTGTCCACTTCCAAAAGATGTATGGAATTTGGAAGTGTAAGTGGATGTAGAAGAAGGTAGACTTTTCCCCACATTTGAAGAAGTGTGAAATGGCTTATGAAAAAGTTCATTGGGCTGAGCCCTCTTATACTTTGGCTCATATAGCTCCGCCAACCTCATAGCCTCTTTGATAGTGCTTGGTCTTTGTGCCGAGACATCCGCTTTGATGTATGAATCTAGACCATGCACAAACTTCTTCAATCGCATGCCTTCATTGAGTCCATCCACAAACATAGAGAGCTTCATGATCCTCTTGATGTACTCCCTAACTGACATGCCCTTTTGTGTGAGTTCATACCATTCTTCATGGTATCGATCAAGAACCAAAGGCGACACAAATGCCATATTCATTTCATGCTTGAGTTCTTCCCAAGTATGTGGCATAACTCCCTCCTTGAGCATATGTCTCCACCATTGATGTGCATAGTCTTCCAAATGCAAGGATGCAAAATGCACTTTGTCCCTTTCACTCTTTGGATAGAGCTGAAAGTATGTATCCAACTTATTCATCCATTCTTCCAACTCATGTGGGGCTGAACCATCACCCTTGAACTTAGAGAGTGAAATCTTGTCCTTTACATCCTTTGACACGGTTGACGATGCATTCTCATGATGGTGCAAAGTCTTGTGCTTTTGCATTTGCACAAAAGATCCAAGGAATTGTGCAAAATCCTTGTACTCCCTCTTAAGGAAATTTGGCATTTCCATCCACCTATCATGAGCTTCTCTTTGTCTCTCAATGAATAACATATGATCCCAATTAAGCTCAACCACATCATCCATATCATACACCTCCTCTTCAAGCATGGACGGCTGATTTGCTTTGGGATGCAAAGGTACTCTCCTCGGATCCCCAAAATTTGACTCCTCATGCCTGAATGTAGGTGCATGTTGCTTTCCATCCAATTGAGAAGAACCCGCTTGGAATGTAGTAGGCTTCATCTCCCGCATAGAAGGCCTCCTAGCATCCACAACCATGAATCCAAAAGTGACATTCTTGGTGGAATGCTCATGTGTTACCTTGGGAGAAACCTCTTGTACCATGGGTAGCTTGCCTTCCCTATGGCCTTCAAAAGCTGTCCCAAATTGCTTGCCTTCATGTAAAGCACCATGACCACTATCATAGGAAGGTTGGCTCATTGGCCGAGGGACCCTCTCTTCCAAAACTTCCATCCTTGTAGCCATAGTGTCAAGCCTACCATTGACTTCCACCCTTGTAGCCATCGTGTCAATCTTAGCATTCATTTCCATCAGCATTTGCATGATCGAATCGATGGGGATGGTATGCGAAGATTGTGGGGTGTGCTTATGGGCACTTTCGACATTCAACTCCTCATTCCCTTCTCTTGAAGTATGCCCAAAAGTATCCCCTTCTCTTGAAGTGTGCCCAAGAGTATCCTCCAGAGCATCCAAAATTCCTTGTTCCATCATTGCCTCTTCACCCTCTACCTCGTCGTAAGCCAAAGTGTTGCGCCTCGGTCGCCCTTCTGGCTTCGGCTCCCATGGAAACCTTCAGTTTCAGAAATTTGGCCCTAAATTGAGGTAGGGATGTCCGATTGAAGTTATCTAAAGCTTGTTGGAGAGCTAATGAAGTGTACTAGACCACTATGCAAAGACCCATAAGAGATGAGGTGTGCTACTATTCTAGGTTTTAGGGTTTATAGGGTTATAGGCTGAAACGGTATTTTGGGTACAACTTGAGCTAGAGATATCCAAATGCAAAACTTTTTGGCTCAAATGGAAGCCTTCAATGAGTACTACGAGCCTATGTAATTGGATCTAGAAGACCTTCAAACCCCTGTGTGACTGAATTAGGGTTTACTGTTTCTACAAAAATCCTAAATTCTACCCTAAAGAGATATCAAAATGCAGAGGTTAAGGGCTTGTTGGGTAGTTCTAAGGAAGCACTAAGAGCTCATATATGGTCCCTTTTAATTCAGTCCAAAAGGGTTGGGATTGAATTAGGGTTTTTGTAGATTCTTACCAAAATGACCCTTTTTGTGCCCAATTGATCTTTATTTGCTCCCAAACCAATGTCCTAACACCTCTCACACCTCATTGGCATCCCAAGGTCTGCAAATTATGCTCCACAAGCTTCAATTGTCCATGTATGACCAGAAATTTGAGAAAATTTTGACATAGTCTCCTTTGTTTTAGGAGCTAAATCTCAATTTTTCTCAAGTAACAATGCAAAAATCCATAATCCTCTTATCAATTCCCATCCATTACATAGCATGTGCCTCAACTTGCATCACCAAAAGGCATACAAATTCCTTGCAATTCCAAGCATTCACCATACGTTTCCCATGGCATAATGCAAGATCAATTCCCATGAGATGTCCATATTAAGGCGCCATTGCCATGTACATAAACCAAGAGGATGATTGTGTGAAGAAGATCGTCGGTGTAGCGCATTGAAGCTTGCCAATCTCCCGGCCAAGCTCTTCTCACCCCCGCACCTAGTCCGAACCAAGGCATGGGTTGAGGCTAAGTCTTCACCTCCACACCTAATCCTCCACCGTATCGCTTTTCCACAGCACTCACGGCACGGTGGATTCAAGCCATGCTCCCCCCTGAGCCTCTCCACCAACACTCGGGGTACCCTCACCAACATATCTAGCTTCTAGAAATTGAAGTGAGTGCAAATAATTGTGAGGTGCATATAGCTTGAATATGAAAATGAGGCGGATCACTTACAAGGATGTGGCATGACTCATGCCCATTACAATATACTCATCATAAACCATTATGCATGAACTCATGCCCATTACAATATACTCATCATAAACCATTATGCATGAACTCATGCCTATCCACATAGCTCCAAATGTCCACCATTCATCCAAAGATCCAACATCAAAAGCTTCAATGGTTGGATTGTTGCTTGATAGAGCCTCCAATGGATCCAAATCTTGAAGATTTTTACAATTTCTGAGGGCTGCTCAAACCTCCTCTTCTCCCTCTCCAATAGCAATGAAGAACTCCCCAAAATCCACCAAAAAGATGCCAAACATCATAGCTAACAACAACCAAACTTTATAAACCTTAGCTTAGGTTTGATGCACTTGACCATCTCCTTATGATTTTAGGCCATGAGGATGCGTGGGAAAACGGTGCAGCTACACCTAGCCTCATGAGTAAAAAGGAGCAAAATCAACACCATGTTTAGCAGATAAACAAAAGCCCTAGCAAATGGGAGAAAAACAGGGGAAAGATGAGAAGTAATGGCTATAGAAAGCTTGGAAAAAAAGCACAAAAAGATAAACATGATTAACAAAGAGATTAATAGGTGATTAATTCAAATTTTTCTCAATTTTTGTACCCCGTCCTAAATAATTGGTCCAAGGTGCCCAACTTAGGTCCAATTGATCTAAATCCCCATGAAATCACATGAAATCACATGAAATATGCCTCTCCTCCACTAATCTCTAAAGATTAAGTAGAAACTAAGCAAGATTAAGCCAAAACTCCAAGAAATCAAGAGAAAATTCAGAAAAATTATCAGGAAAATGACTAATCTCATGCTCAAAACCTTGATAATGGATCAACTACATGCTGCTGGGCAAAACCCTATAGGACCATACACCTCGTCGTCGGCCGCGCTGGGGTGAGGACTCAAGCCCGCTTGTCGCCTTTCAGGCTCCGTCGCTCAATCCTCCTGCACCTCAGAGGGATGTCTACACACTACGGTGGGCTTATTCATCCATCGCTTGAGCTAATCGAAGAAGTTTTAGCAAGATTTTGGTGGTATTCTTCCAGGGTCTTCCCTTCTTGGGTTAGCTCCAAAAATTCATTCATTTTATCCTATCAAAATCCTGGAGGACAAAACCTTCACGAAGGTGTACTTTCATGGCATCCCATAACTGATTATGGTTTGAGTGGTTAGATTGACAATAGTGCTTCCAACTAATTCGGCATTTCTTATGATTTTGACGTCCAACGGTCAACTTTCTTCTTTCATTATATCCATGAAAAGTTCAAAACTATCAAATACTTATCATAGCAGCACATTTGAGGGCACTTTGGATTAATACATCTGAGATCTTCATTTTTTTTAAAAGAATTACACATCTAGTGCCTTGGGATTGACACATCCAAAGATTATTAGGATTAACACATTTGAGATGATTAGTATTTTAAAAATCACACATCTAGTATCTTGGGATTAACACATCTAATAGCATGATCCTCTGGGAATTACACATCCCAAGTTAGACCCCATGTTTGTCAGAGATGGGCTCAAGATCTTGGACAATCGTCCTAGTGTAAAGCATCCAATGGATGGCATTCATACATCAACTATTCAAACCTTAATGGAGTTATAATCTTAATAATTTATAATATGCGAGTTAATGAGATATATCTTGAAAATTTCTCTAAACAAAGTTTCGGTCTATCCTTCTAGTTATGCAGTCTCCACTAGTTTCTTAATTTGATCACCCTATGTTTTTTATCCTCAAAAGGTTTCCTCCCCAATCCTATTATTCAAATGTATTGTACAAATATCTTGCATGTGCACCCCCAAGATACAAGCACAATTTCATAGGATGATTGTCTCAACATGTGAGGATATTCAAACTATTTCTATGGCCAGTAGAGATGATTGATTCATCCTCATATGACAAACAATCACTTGTTTTAATCCCTTGATAGATAGCCTTGCTTTGATACTAATTGTAAGGTTCCTCCCTTCTAAAATAGGGAAAACACTTAAGATAGTCTACTAAGTCTTAGCTTGGAGAAAATTTCCTACTTGTGGACACCTTGACCATGTAAAGATTCAAGGATATGATTCGTAGGTAAGACCTAGTCCTATCCCACACACGGGGAGCGTGGTCTTCTAAAACTCAAATTACCCATAGGGTAATTGATCATAATTTGGGCAACTACTAATCTTGATTCCTAGAGACAATGCTTTCTTCCTCATCCATGCAAGGCACAGCCGTCTGCTGGCCTAGTCTCCTAGAATAGTGTTGCCCCAGAACCTATTTATCTAACATAGGGCTTTCACTTAATTTTTTGGAAAGCTACCTGACTAATCGGGTCCACCCACCGTCGTAGGATGGTGCCATCTCGAAGCTTTCCATCCTCCCACTTTCCACCCTACTCACGTGTCAATTTATTTTCTAATTAATCCTAGCAAACTGTTTGACATCAATAAACATATTTCTTAATTAAGGCCCTTTTCACAAGGTTCGTTAAAACAGTCTTTTTTCACAGTACAATAATGCCAAAGATAAGCTTTATAAAAAAAGTTTATACATGAATCAATTCCATAGAAGCCAAGCCGGCTCTCTTATTCTTTTCCTTTATACTGTCGTGATGATCTAGAATCCAACCTTCCAGCCTCTACATCCCTATGGGACATACACCTCATCGTCGAGGCCGTGCTTGCCACACCACGAGGATGCAAACCGGCCTGTCACCCTCTCAGGCTCCGTCGCTCGATCCCCCCGCCACTCAGAGGGATGTCTACACACTAGGGTGGGCTTATTCACCACACTAGCCTGGGCCCTCAAAACTAGAAAGCATCACAATCACTCGCCTCAATCAGAGAACCTCATTCTCCCAATGGTATGAGGGATACCATGGGCTGACCCTGGGCCTTACTAACGTCTCTATCGTCCGGCTACACAAGCATAAGAACTATTCTTGTCTTCTTATTTCTTTTAGGATTTTTGGAGATACTATTTTTACTCTATTACTTTCCTAATGTTTCTAGCCCTATTGCCTCATTCTTCTCTAAGTGCACTCTCTTTCCTTCTTAAAATCTATATTAAAAGAGACACATACATGACTCCGGAGAGGGACCTTACAATCTCCCCCACTTAAAAGATTCAAGATGTCCTCATCTCGCGAGCTGGGATAGTACCTAAGTAAATCCTCCTCTCTCTTCCCCCAAAGTGGTGTCCCCCCACTAGTTAGAAATCTTCTTTTATCTAAAAATTATTCCTAAAAAGTCCCTTATTTCATGTGTTTGGCTCGTTTTGTTGTGCCCCCAAACGGTCTTTATTAGTCTAAAGTTAATTGGCCGTATTATCCTAAGTTCATGCATCCATTATACCTCTCATACAATATGAACCTTTTTATTAAAAAAATCATAATCCTTCCTTACGAATTCCTTATTCTATATCCCCATGTAATGTGGTACTTAATAATTTGTCATGAAAAAACATAAGGGAATAATCCTTTATAAAATCTAACCTACGATAGAAATTGCATAATATTAGTATCGTCTTCTAGAATACCTCTATTCATCATGTACATTACTTCACCATGAATCTTGCACCAATCCTCTTCTATTTACTCATAGACATACTTGTTGAATTGGATTACCTTTAACCTCCTTATCCCTATTTCTTGACCTAATTTTACTCTAGCTCATGATTCCTTGTAGTAGCCAAGGGTGGGCTTGACGTTCCTCTTGAAAATTAGGGATCCTCTTCTTGATTAACATGGAACTTGAACTCATGTCCTTCTCGACACCCTCTACATAAAAAAACTTTATCATAGTCTTTGGCTATAATTATGGCTTCTGAAATAGAGGATGGTTTTGCATTCTTGAGGTAGATTAAGCTTCCAAATGAATCGTTGGTGGAGAAGAGTTACCTCATCCAGCTCTGAAGCTAATCGGAGAAGTTTAAGCAAGATTTTGGTGGTATTCTTCTAGGGTCTTCCCTTCTTGGGTTATCTCCAAAAATTCATTCATTTTATCCTCTCAAAATTGTGGAGGAAAAAACCTTTCACAAAGGTGTACTTTCATGGCATCCCATAGCTCATTCTCGTTCGTCGAGTGGTTAGATTGACAACAATGCTTCCAACCAATTTTGCATTTCTTATGATTTTTAGATGACAATATGTAAGGCTATTAAAACCATTTCTATGGCCAGTAGAGATGATTGATTCATCCTCATATGACAAACAATCACTTGTTTTAATCCCTTGATAACTAGCCTTTGCCCTGATACTAATTGTAAGGTTCCCCTCTTCCAAAATAGGGCAAACACTTAAGATAGTCTACTAAGTCTTAGCTCTTGGAAAAAATCTCCTACTCGTCTCGCGACACCTTGACCATCATGTACAGATTCAAGGATACAATTTGTAGGTGTGACCTAGTCCTATCCCCCCGCAGGGGGAGCGTGGTCTTCTAGAAGTCAAATTACCCATAGGATAATTGATCATAATTTGGGCAACTACTAATCTTGATTCCTAGAGACAACGCTTTCTTCCTCATTCATGCAGGCACAGCTGCCCATTGGCCTAGTCTCCTAGAATAGAGTTTCCCCACAACCTATTTATCTAGCATAGGGCTTTCACTTAATCTGTTGGAAAGCTACCTGACTAATCGGGTCCACCCGTCCGTAGGAGGATCCATTATACCTCTCATACAATATGAACCTTTTTATTAAAAAAATCATAATCCTTCCTTATGAATTTCTTATTCTATATCCCCATGTAATATGGTACTTAATAATTTGTCATGGAAAAACGTAAGGGAATAATCCTTTACGAAATCTAACCTACGATAGCAACAATTGCATAATCTTATTATCCTCTTCTAGAATACCTATATTCATCATGTACATTAGTTCACAGTAGATTAAGCTTCCAAATGAATCGTTGGTGGAGAAGAGTTACCTCATCCATCTCTGGAGCTAGTCGGAAAAGTTTTAGCAAGATTTTGGTGGTATTCTTCCAGGGTCTTACCTTCTTGGGTTATCTCCAAAAATTCATTCATTTTATCCTCTCAAAATCGTGGAGGAAAAAACCTTTTACGAAGGTGTACTTTCATGGCATCCCAAACTCATTCTGGTTCGAGTGGTTAGATTGACAACAATGCTTCCAACCAATTTTGCATTTCTTATGATTTTTAGACGACAACATGTAAGGATATTCAAACCATTTCTATGGCTAGTAGAGATGATTGATTCATCCTTATATCACAAAAAATAACTTGTTTTAATCCCTTGATAGTTAGCCTTTGCTCTGATACTAATTGTAAGGTTCCCCTCCTCTTCCAAAATAGGGCAAACACTTAAGATAGTCTACTAAGTCTTAGCTCTTGAAGAAAATTTCCTACTCGTCGACACCTTGACCATGTAAAGATTTAAGGATACGATTTGGTATGACCTAGTCCTATCCCGCAAGGGGAGCGTGGTCTTCTAAAAGTCAAATTACCCATAGGGTAATTGATCATAATTTGGGCAACTACTAATCTTGATTCCTAGAGACAACGCTTTCTTCCTCATCCATACAAGGCACAGCCGTCTATTGGCCTAGTCTCCTAGAATAGGGTTTCCCCACAGAACCTATTTATCTAGCATAGTGCTTTCACTTAATCTGTTGGAAAGCTACCTGACTAATCGGGTCCACCCGTCCATAGGAGGATGGTGCTATCTCGAGGCTTTCCATCCTCCCACTTTCCACCCTACTCACGTGTCAATTTATTTTCTAGTTAATCCTACCAAACTGTTTTGACATAAATAACAATATTCCTTAATAAAGGCCCTTTTCACAAGGTTGTATCCGCACATGAAAGGGTGAAATTATGATTTTTAGACGAGCAAGGGTGAACTTTCTTCTTTCAAAAAGTTCAAAACTATCAAATACTTATCATAGCACCACATCTGAAGGCACTCGGGATTAATACATCTGAGATCTTCATTTTTTTAAGAATTACACATCTGGGGCCTTGGGATTGACACATCCAAAGATTATTAGGATTAACACGTCTGAGACGATTAGTTTTTTAAAAATTACACATCTAGTATCTTGGGATTAACACATTTAATAGCATGATCCTCTAAGAATTACACATCCCAAGTTAGACCCATGTTTGTCTGAGGTGGGTTCAAGATCTTGGACAATCATCCTAGTGTAAAGCATCCAATGGATGGCACTCATACGTCAACTATTCAAACCTTAATGGAGTTATAATTTTAATAATTTATAATATGCAAATTAATGAGATGTATCCTAAAAATTTCTCTAAACAAAGTTTTAGTCTATCCTTCTAGTCATTTAGTCTCTCACTGGTTTCTTAATTTGATCACCTATGTTTTTTTTCCTCTCAAAAGGTTTCCTCCCCAATCTTATTGTACAAATATCTTGCGCGTGCACCCCCAAGATACAAGCACAATTTTATAGGATGATTGTCTCAACATGTGAGAATATTCAAACCATTTCTATGGCCAGAAGATATGATTAATTCATCCTCATATGACAAACAATCACTTGTTGATAGAGTTAGCCTTTGCACTGATATCAATTGTAATGCTCCCCCTTCCAAAATAGCGAAAACACTTAAGATAGTCTACGAAGTCTTATCTCAAAGAAAATTTCCTACTCGTCGCACCTTGACCATGTAAAGATTCAAGGATACGATTTGTAGGTAAGACCTAGACCTATCCCGCAGGGAGAACGTGGTTCTTTAAAAGTCAAATTACCCATAGCATAATTGATGATGATTTGGGCAACTACTAATCTTGATTCTTGGAGACATCACTTTTTTCCTCATCCATGCAAGGCACAGCTACCCGTTGGCCTAGTCTCCTAGAATAGTGTTGCCTGAGAACCTATTTATCTAGCATAGGGCTTTCACTGAATCTGTTGGAAAGCTATCTGACTCATTGGGTCCACCCGTCCTCCGTCGGATGGTGTCGTCAGGCCATTCCATCCTCCCACTTTCCACCTACTCACGCGTCAATTTGTTTTCTAATTAGTCCTACCACACTGTTTGACATAAATAAACATGTTCCTTAATTAAGGCCCTTCTCATCACAAGGTTCGTTAAAACAGCCTTTTTCCATAGTACAATAATGCCAAGGACTTGCAAGATTTATAAAAAAAAGTTTATACATGAATCAATTCCATACAAGCTAAACCGACTCTCTTATTATTTTCCTTTATACTGCTGATGATGATCTAGGATTCGGCCTTCCAGCCTCTACATGCTACTGGGCAAAACCCTATGGGACCATATGCCTCGTCGCGTCAGTCGCGCTGGCAAGGACTCAAGCCCGCCTATTGCCCTCTCAAGCTCTGTCGCTCAATCCTCCTTCCCCTCAGAGGGATGTCTACACACTACGATGGGCTCATCCATCTCTGGAGCTAATCGAAGAAGTTTTAGCAAGATTTTGGTTGTATTATTCCAGGGTCTTCCCTTCTTGGGTTAGCTCCAAAAATTCACTCATTTTATCCTCTCAAAATCCTGGAGGACAAAACCTTTCACGAAGGTGTACTTTCATGGCATCCCATAACTGATTATGGTTCAAGTGGTTAGATTGACAATAGTGCTTCCAAAACTAATTCGGCATTTCTTATGATTTTGACGTGCAACAGTCAACTTTCTTCTTTCCTTGTATCCATGAAAAGTTCAAAACTATCAAATACTTATCATAGCACCACATCTGAGCACACTCTGGATTAACACATCTGAGAATTTCATTTTTTTAAAAAGAATTACACATCTAGTGCCTTGGGATTGACACATCCAAAGATTATCAATATTAACACATCTGAGATGATTAGTATTTTAAAAATGGCACATCTAGTATCTTGGGATTAACACATCTAATAGCATGATCCTCTGGGAATTACACATCCCAAGTTAGACCCATGTTTGTCTGAGATGGGCTCAAGATCTTGGACGATCGTCCTAGTGTAAAGCATCCAATGGATGGCATTCATATGCCAACTATTCAAACCTTAATGCAGTTATAATCTTAATAATTTATAATATGCGAGTTAATGAGATATATCCTGAAGATCTCTCTAAACAAAGTTTCGGTCTATCCTTCTAGTTATGCAGTCTCCACTAGTTTCTCAATTTGATCACCCTATGTTTTTTATCCTCAAAAGGTTTCCTCCCCAATCCTATTATTCAAATTTATTGTACAAGTATCTTGCCTGTGCACCCCCAAGATATAAGCACAATTTCATAGGGATGATTGTCTCAACACGTGAGGATATTAAAACCATTTCTATGGCCAATAGAGATGATTGATTCATCCTCATATGACAAACAATCACTTGTTTTTATCCCTTGATAGTTAGCCTTTGCTTGGATACTAATTGTAAGGTTCCTCCCTTCTAAAATAGGGGAAACACTTTAGATCGTCTACTAAGTCTTAGCTTGGAGAAAATTTCCTACTCGTGGACACCTTGACCATGTAAAGATTCAAGGATACGATATGTAGGTAAGACCTAGTCCTATCCCGCACGGGGAGCGTGGTCTTCTAAAACTCAAATTACCCATAGGGTAATTGATCATAATTTGGGCAACCTATTTATCTAACATAGGGCTTTCACTTAATTTGTTGGAAAGCTACCTGACTAATCGGGTCCACCCGCCGTCCTCGTAGGATGGTGCCATCATCTCAAGGCTTTCCATCCTCCCACTTTCCACCCTACTCACGCGTCAATTTGTTTTCTAATTAATCCCACCAAACTGTTTGACATAAATAAACATATTCCTTAATTAAGGCCCTTTTCACACAAGGTTCGTTAAAACAGCCTTTTTTCATAGTACAATAATGCCAAAGTTGTACAAGCTTTATAAAAAAAGTGTATACATGAATCAATTCCATACAAGCCAAAACGGCTCTCTTATTCTTTTCCTTTATACTGCCGATGATCTAGAATCCAACCTTCCAGTCTCTACATTGCTCCTTTATACTGTCCATGATCTAGAATCCAACCTTCCAGCCTCTACGTCCCTACTATGAGACATGCACCTCATCGTTAAGGCCGCGCTCGCCACCACGAGGATGCAAGCCGGCTTGTTGCCCTCTCAGGCTCCGTCGCTAAATCCTCCCGCCCCTCAGAGGGATGTCTACACACTAGGGTGGGCTTATTCATCGCACTAGCCTAGGCCCTCAAAACTAGATAGCATCACAATCACTCGCCTCAATCGGAGAACCTCATTCTCCCAATGGTATGAGGGATACCATGGGCCAACTCTCGGCCTTACTAACATCTCTGCCGTCCGGCTACACAAGCACAAGAACTATTCTTGTCTTCTTATTTCTTTTAGGATTTTTGGAGCTACTATTTTTTCTCTATTACTTTCCTAATGTTTATAGCCTTATTGCCTCACTCTTCTCTAAGTGCACTCTCTTTCCTTCTTGAAATCTGTATTAAAAGAGACACATACATGACTCCGGAGGGACCTTACAATCTCCCCCCTACTTAAAAGATTCGAGATGTCCTCATCTCGCGAGCTGGGACAGTATCTAAGTAAATCCTCCTCTCTCTTCCAAAGTGGTGTCCCCCCACTAGTTAGAAATCTTCTTTTATCTAAAAATTATTTCTAAAAAGTCCCTTATTTCATGTGTTTGGCTCGTTTTGTTGTGCCCCCAAATGGTCTTTATTGGTCTAAAGTTAATTGGCCTTATGATCCTAAGTTCATGCATCCATTATACCTCTCATACAATATGAACCTTTTTATTTAAAAAATCATAATCCTTCCTTACGAATTCCTTATTCTATATCCCCATGTAATATGGTACTTAATAATTTGTCATGGAAAAACGTAAGGGAATAATCCTTTACGAAATCTAACCTACGATAGCAATTACATAATCTTAGTATCGTCTTCTAGAATACCTCTATATCTTGCACCAATCCTCTTCTATTTACTCATAGAAATACTTGTTGAATTCGATTATCTTTAACCTCGTTATCCCTATTTCTTGACCTAATTTTACTCTAGCTCATGATTCCTTGTATAGTAGCCAAGGGTGGGCTTGACGTTCCTCTTGAAAATTAGGGGACCTCTTCTTGATTAACATGGAAGAACTCATGTCCTTCTTGACACTTTCTACATAAAAAAACTTTATCATAGTCTCTGGCTATAATTATGGCTTCTGAAATAGAGGATGATGGTTTTGCATTTTTGAGACGAAGTTATTCAAAGGTAGATTAAGCTTCCAAATGAATCATTGGTGGAGAAGAGTTACCTCATCCATCTTTGAAGCTAATCAAAGAAGTTTTAGCAAGATTTTGGTGGTATTCTTCCAGGGTCTTCCCTTCTTGGGTTATCTCCAAAAATTCATTCATTTTATCCTCTCAAAATCGTGGAGGAAAAAACCTTTCACAAAGGTGTACTTTCATGGCATCCCATAACTCATTCTGGTTCGAGTGGTTAGATTGACAACAATGCTTCCAACCAATTTTGCATTTCTTATGATTTTTAGATGACAACATGTACGGATATTCAAACCATTTCTATGGCCAGTAGAGATGATTGATTCATCCTCATATGACAAACAATCACTTGTTTTAATCCCTTGATCGTTAGCCTTTGCTCTAATACTAATTGTAAGATTCCCCTCTTCCAAAATAGGGCAAACACTTAAGATAGTCTACTAAGTCAGCTCTTGGAGAAAATTTCCTGCTCGTCGACACCTTGACCATGTAAAGATTCAAGGATACGATTTGTAGGTAAGACCTAGACGTATCCGGCAGGGAGAGCGTGGTTCTTTAAAAGTCAAATTACCCATAGCGTAATTGATCATGATATGGTATACTAATCTTGATTTCTGGAGACATCACTTTTTTCCTCATCCATGCAAGGCACAGCTGCCCGTTGGCCTAGTCTCCTAGAATAGTGTTGCCCGAGAACCTATTTATCTAGCATAGGGCTTTCACTGAATCTGTTGGAAAGCTACCTGACTAATTGGGTCCACCCATCCTCCGTAGGATGGTGTCGTCAGGCCATTCCATCCTCCCACTTTCCACCCTACTCATGCGTAAATTTGTTTTCTAATTAATCCTACCACACTGTTGGATATTAATAAACATGTTCCTTAATTAGGGCCCTTCTCATCACAAGGTTCGTTAAAATAGCCTTTTTCCACAGTACAATAATGCCAAGGACTTGTAAGATTTATATAAAAAAATTTATACATGAATCAATTCCATACAAGCTAAACTGGCTCTAACACCATATTGGGGAATATGGGAATTTCCCACAAGTTTGGGACACGTGGTCAAAAGTTTGGATTAATTATAACTTGAACACCACTAATCCAAAATGAGCGCTTTATAGCTCTTTAGATTCCATTTTTCAAGCGCTTTCCAACGATAGGTCATATGATAGGGTTTTGAGAAACTTACAAACATGTTATCCATGTCCCCCTTTTTTAAGTATTAAAAAATGGGAATTGGGAAATTCCCAAATTCACTAATATGGTGTTCTCTCTTATTCTTTTCCTTTATACTGCTGATGATCTAGAATTCGGCCTTCCAGCCTCTACATGTTGCTGGGCAAAACCCTATGGGACCATACACCTCGTCGTCGGCCGCGCTGGGGCAAGGACTCAAGCCCCCGCGCCTGTCGCCCTCTCAGGCTCCGTCGCTCAATCCTCCTGCCCCCCTCATAGGGATGTCTACACACTACGGTGGGCTTATTCATCCATCTCTGGAGCTAATCCAAGAAGTTTTATCAAGATTTTGGTGGTATTCTTCTAGGGTCTTCCCTTCTTGGGTTAGCTCCAAAAATTCATTCATTTTATCCTCTCAAAATCCTAGAGGACAAAAGCTTTCACGAAGGTGTACTTTCATGGCATCCCATAACTGATTATGGTTCGAGTGGTTAGATTGACAATAGTGCTTCCAACTAATTCGGCATTTCTTATGATTTTGACGTGCAACAGTCAACTTTCTTCTTTCCTTGTATCCATGAGAAGTTCAAAACTATAAATACTTATCATAGCACCACATCTGAGGGCACTCTGGATTAATACATTTGAGATCTTCATTTTTTTAAAAATAATTACACATCTAGTGCCTTGGGATTGACACATCCAAAGATTATCAAGATTAACACATTTGAGATGATTAGTATTTTAAAAATGGCACATCTAGTATCTTGGGATTAACACATCTAATAGCATGATCCTCTGGGAATTACACATCCCAAGTTAGACCCATGTTTGTCTGAGATGGGCTCAAGATCTTGGACGATCGTCCTAGTGTAAAGCGTCCAATGGATGGCATTCATACGCCAACTATTCAAACCTTAATGCAGTTATAATCTTAATAATTTATAATATGCGAGTTAATGAGATATATCCTGAAGATCTCTCTAAACAAAGCTTCGGTCTATCCTTCTAGTTATTCAGTCTCCACTAGTTTCTTAATTTGATCACCCTATGTTTTTTATCCTCAAAAGGTTTCCTCCCCAATCCTATTATTCAAATTTATTGTACAAGTATCTTGCCTGTGCACCCCCAAGATACAAGCACAATTTCATAGGGATGATTGTCTCAACATGTGAGGATATTAAAACCATTTCTATGGCCAGTAGAGATGATTGATTCATCCTCATATGACAAACAATCACTTGTTTTTATCCCTTGATAGTTAGCCTTTGCTTGGATACTAATTGTAAGGTTCCTCCCTTCTAAAATACGGAAAACACTTAAGATCATCTACTAAGTCTTAGATTGGAGAAAATTTCCTACTCGTGGACACCTTGACCATGTAAAGATTCAAGGATACGATTTGTAGGTAAGACCTAGTCCTATCCCGCACGGGGAGCGTGGTCTTCTAAAACTCAAATTACCCATAGGATAATTGATCATAATTTGGGCAACCTATTTATCTAACATAGAGCTTTCACTTAATTTGGTCAAAAGCTACCTGACTAATCAGGTCCACCCACTGTTGTAGGATGGTGCCATCATCTCGAGGTTTTTCATCCTCCCACTTTCCACCCTACTCATGTGTCAATTTGTTTTCTAATTAATCCTACCAAACTGTTTGACATAAATAAACATATTCCTTAATTAAGGCCCTTTTCACAAGGTTTGTTAAAACAGCCTTTTTTCACAGTACAATAATGCCAAAGTTGTACAAGCTTTATTAAAAAAGTTTATACATGAGTCAATTCCATACAAGCCAAACCGGCTCTCTTATTCTTTTCCTTTATACTGTCGGATGATCTAGAATCCAACCTTCCCACCTCTACATCCCTACTACGGGACATGCACCTCATCGTCGAGGCCGCACTTGCCACCACGAGGATGCAAGCCGGCCTGTCGCCCTCTCAGGCTCCGTCGCTTGATCCTCCTGCCCCTCAGAGGGATGTCTACACACTAGGGTGGGCTTATTCATTGCACTAGCCTGGGCCCTCAAAACTAGATAGCATCACAATCACTCGCCTCAATCAAAGAACCTCATTCTTGTTGAGATTCAAGCTCGATGTCAGTGTGAGCCAGCTATGC
This sequence comes from Cibotium barometz, assembly GCF_041138505.1. Classification (NCBI taxonomy): domain Eukaryota; kingdom Viridiplantae; phylum Streptophyta; class Polypodiopsida; order Cyatheales; family Cibotiaceae; genus Cibotium; species Cibotium barometz. The sequence continues at coordinate 17,411,224 of NC_141098.1, read as the reverse complement.
TATGTGCTGGCAGATTAGGTAGGAACATGTGTGAGACATAAATGACCGCGTGTCCAGCTGGTCATAGTGTGTGGACATTAGCTAGGGTTAGTAGAGTGTGGACACAACTCATTGTGTGTTGTGTGGATTATGGATTAATGCATTATGCTTTGTGTGAGGGTGGACATGGCTTCCCTCTATGGTTAGGGTTTGCAATATTCATTAGGGTTTGCTCCTGTGTGTGTGTGTCTCCTCCTCCTCTACCATTCTTTCAACATGGTATCAGAGCCTTGTGCTGTTTATTAGGGTTTATGAGTGAGTGAGTGAAGAGGGAGAAGAAGAAGCTGTGAAGAGAAGCTGTGAAGCTTGCCATTGGGAGCTGTGAAGCTTGGAGCACACCAAATACTATCAGATCTGAAAGCTTGGCCTATCGGGTAAGGTCCTCTAAACATCCTTAAGCGGATTGCAGGTGATACAGGCAAAAGCAAAGCAAAATAGAGCAAATCAAAGCAAAGAAAAATTCTGGTTTTTGAAGCTTTCCATTAAAGCTTGGCAACATTGATGTATGGTGGAAATACATGTAAATCTGGCAAAGCAAACATGTATCTGACAATGAGAGATGTAATGGCAACTCTTATGCAAGCCCTATTGTGATTTTGGAGCATTTTGGAAGCATTTGAATGTGTGAAAATTCTGGTTTTTTGAGCTCACACAAAACAGAGAAAAGCAAGTCAAAAATTGAAGCATTTGGAGCACATTTTTGGTAAAAATCAAAGCATTGATGGGTCACACACATGCCTAAGTGTCTTGGGGATTAAAACCATCTTCAATTAGCATCACAAACCCTCCTAAACCCCCCTACAGCAGGCGGCGCAGCCAGAACAGAGGAAACTGTGCAGATTTTGATCATTTTGCCTACGAGGAGATCCGCCGATTCTCATTGGTTGGTTGATACCTTTCAAGTTTGTTTCAGCAATTGGATGCTTTACACTTTGGAGAAGAGGGCTATGTGATTTTTTTGGTCAATGATGCCTAATTGAGCTGGGAATGAGCTGATTAAAACAGGCTGTCCACTGGTTGCAGAGAAACAGAGCATTTTAATTGAGCAATTAATCTTTGGTGTTTTACAATTGGACAAATTCCTCTTACATGGAGTTGATGGACACTATTGCTAAGCCAATGAATGCCTGGTTGCTCAATTTGGTGAAATATTGAAGAAATTAGAGCCAAATCATTACTGGTTTTTCTGGTTTTTTTGGTTTTTCCAAAAACAGAAAAAGGGGTTTTCAAAAATTGATATGTACACATGTCAGATGGTGTTGATACTCAACATTGAGGTTCATTAGGTGTCAATGCAAGTTGCCCATACTTGATTGCACCATTACATTGTGATTTGCAGCCTTGGAAGGCGTGTCAATTCAGGGTATCCCGCACTGAGTGAGTCAGTTCATCTTGGATGATTACAGGTTGATTTTCTACATCAAATTTGGAGTTTGTGGGCTACCTTGGAGTATCTGGAACATTCATTGGAGTGTGGTTGAGATGAGGAAGGCTCATTTACAGATTTGAAGTGTGCGGAAGGTGTATGCATTGAGCAACATGTCAGACAATCCAGTTCAGATTGTTGGTGAAAAGCTGGATAGGAAGAACTTCCAGGCATGGAAGTACAGGATAAAGAGTTTCTTGAAAGGGAAAGGATTTTGGAATCTCATTACAGGTGCTGAGCCTGAGCCTGAGCTACCTCGACAACCTACACAGCAGCAGCTTATTGCTCATAAGCAATGGTCAGAGAGAGCATTCAAAGTGCTGCATTATTTGTCTATATGCATTTCTGATGCTATGCTCATACACATACAGGATGCTGAGAATCCCAAAGATGCATGGGATACTTTGGTCAAGATGTTTGATACAGATACGAGTGCTCGCAAGTCTCAATTGCGACAGCAGATACATAATGTGAAAAGGAATAAAAGGAGCATACATGATTATGTGCAAGAAATCAAGAAGTTTGCAGATGCATTGGCCACAATAAATGCCCCCATGCCTGATGATGATTTGGTGGATATTACCTTGCGAGGTCTTGGCAAGGAATACAAATCTTTTGATACATCTATCTCAGTGAGGAGTACAGGTTTACCCGACTTCGATGAGTTGGTTTCCCTCTTGCTGGTTGAGGAAATCAAGCTTAGTGATTCATTTTTGGATGCATCTACTAGCCATGATGATGGCAGAAATCAGGCTTTCTACTCGCAGAGAGGCTTTAGAGGCAGGGGGAGATTTGCATCACGTGGACGTGGTGGTAATGGTCGTGGATGGCAGGATAGGCCTCCACAACAGAATTTTCAGCCTTCATATGGTGCTCGAGGTGGTCGTGGATATGCACCTCAAAGAGGCAGCGGTACCCCCCGTGGTCGAGGACGTTGGCAAGGCCAACAAAATTCTATGCAAGATGTGGAATGCCATTATTGTGGCAAATATGGTCATATGGCGAGAGATTGTTTCCACAAACAGAATGATTTGAGAGGGGGAAGAGCACAACGTGGTGATCATTATGGTGGAAACTATGCACAACATGGTGGTAACTATGCATCAAGTAGCAATGATGGAACTGCAAATCATTTGTTTGCTATGAAGCATGTTGTGGGTTCTATGACAACAAATGCTGAGAATGATGATACATGGTATATGGACTCAGGAGCATCAAACCATATGACATGTCATGGTGAATGGTTTGAGCATATGAAGCCTATGGAAGTAAAAGGCTATGTGGAAACAGGTGATGATACCCAGCATGTCATTACACATGTTGGAAGTGTACCATTGGTCATGCACAATGGTCAGACAAAGTCTATGTCAGATGTGCTGTATGTGCCTTCGATCACTAAAAGCTTGGCCTCAGTTGGTCAAATGGTGGAACAGGGATTACAGGTTCGTTTCAATGAGCATGGATGCTTCGTTGAAGATTTCAAACATGGATGTAGAGTGATTGCTAAAGGCAAGAAAGAAGGAAGATTGTTTAAGCTTGGATGCTGGAATTCCTGAGCTAAAATCAGCCATGTTCTCAAAGAGCAGGAATGTGTAACAGGACATTGATATGTGGCATAAGAGAATTGGGCATGTCAATATACAGAGATTAAAGAACATGTAAACAAGAGGCATTGTCAATGGATTGCCTAGGTTCAAATATGATGGACATATGCATGTTTGTGAAGCCTGTCAGTTTGGAAAGCAGGCAAGGTTGAGGTTTCCTAGAGAAGGAAATATGAGTAACAGGCCACTTGAGATCGTACATAGTGATGTATGGGGTCCTGCACAAAACCCATCTATCAAAGGCAGTCTATACTATGTGACATTCATTGATGACTTTAGCAGGATGACATGGATATACTTTCTCAAAGAGAAGAGTGAAGTGTTGGAAAAGTTCATGGATTTCAAAGCTTTTGCAGAAAAGCAATATGGCTGTTGGATTAAATGTCTGAGGACAGATGGAGGTGGTGAATACACCTCAAAGTCTTTTGAGCATTTCTTGAGGAAGCATGGAATAAGAAGATAGTTGACTTGCAGGTATACACCTCAGCAGAATGGTGTGGCTGAGAGAAAGAATAGAGTCATATGTGAAGTGGCAAGGGCAATGCTTAATGAAAAGAGCATGCCATATTACTATTGGGCAGAAGCATGTGCTATTGCAGTGTATATATTGAACAAAACACCTACAGCAGCCATTCATGGAAGCACGCCAGAGATGCGGCTCACAGGTTACAGGCCAGACATTGGACATCTTAAAGTTTTTGGATGCATAGCTTATGTACATGTGCCTGATGAAAGAAGAAGAAAGTTGGATCCTAAAGCAGAGAAATGTGTATTTGTTGGATATGCACAGGATCGAAAGGCATACAAATGTTATAACCCTCAAACTAGACAAGTGGTCATCTCACGAGATGTGGTGTTTGATGAGCTTGCTAGTTGGTACAAAGCAAAAGATGAGGGAGTCATTGAGTCACTTGAGGCTGATGTGCCTGTGAGCTTGCCATCACAAGCAAGTTCTAGTTCTACTACTATGTCTGGGCCAGCAGCAGAAGCTGAGAGTAGCAGTGTACGTCCATGGTCAGGACGTTTGAGGCATGAGAGTGTAAGCATTGGGAGTAGTGCTATGGATAAAGGCAAAAAGAAAGTCGAAGGAATTGGAATCACAGGTTATGAGTCATCTAGTTCTGAGAGTTTGGATGAGGAGCTTGGCATACCTGTTTTACGCACACCTGGTGCTAGACAGGATAGATATGTGCCACCACATGCTAGAGTTATTTACAGGTGTTCAGAGTGACCTGTAGGCATTGCAGAGATCCCAGAGAGTCAGATATCCTGTTGACAGATTGACATATAGAGATTTTGCTATGCATTATGCATATATGACATCTATGGTGAAGCATGTGGAACCTACATGCTATACAGAGGCTATTGGAGAGCATGTATGGGAAAAAGCAATGGATGTGGAGATGGACGCATTGGTCCATAATGATACATGGGATTTGGTTGCACTACCAAAGGACAAGAATGTTATTGGATGTAAATGGGTTTACAAAGTGAAGTGCAAATCTGATGGTTCTATTGAGAGACATAAAGCAAGATTGGTAGCAAAGGGTTATGCACAGACCCAAGGTTTGGATTATGATGAGACGTTTAGTCCAGTGGCTAAGATGGGCACAGTGAGAGCAGTCATTGCTATGGCTGCAGCTAATGGCTGGGAAATGCATCAGATGGATGTTAAGAATGCATTTCTGAATGGAGATCTACAAGAGGAAGTGTACATGGCACAGCCAGAAGGGTATGTACACCCTAGATATCCCACTCACGTATGCAGGTTGAAAAAGGCATTGTATGGTCTAAAGCAAGCACCTCGTGCTTGGAGTGATAAGATGAGCTGATATCTTATCTCACTTGGTTTTCAGATTTCTACAGCAGATTCTTCACTCTATGTGAAGAAGACACAGCATGGGATTGTTTTACTAGTCATCTATGTGGATGATTTGATTATCACAGGTGATCATGGTGCAGATGTGATGCATGTCAAGAAAGCTTTGAGTGGGCAATTTGACATGAAAGATCTTGGTGAGTTGAGATACTTCCTTGGAATTGAAGTGGTAAAAGATCATGCAGGTACTTGGTTAGTACAGCGCCAATATGCATTGGATATGTTGGCAAAGTATGGCATGACAGGGTGTAAGCCTATGAGTACACCATTGGAGCAAAATGTAAAGTTGCGGGCTGATTATGGCGAGGAATTGGTGGATTATCCTTCTATGTACAGGAAGATGGTTGGTAGTCTCATATATATGACTATCACACGCCCGGATTTGAGTTATGCTGTGGGGCTAGTCAGCCAGTTTATGCAGAGCCCCAGGAAACCACATTTGGATGCAGTGAGATGCATCATGAGATATGTGAAGACCACAGCGCATTATGGTCTATTTTATGAGAGTGGTAAAAGCTTGGACATACATGGCTACACAGATGCTGATTGGGCAGGTAGCGCATATGACAGGAGGTCTACTAGTGGATATGCTTTTACACTTGGAAGTGCCGTGGTGAGTTGGAGTAGCAAAAAGCAACCTACAGTTGCTTTATCCAGTACAGAGGCTGAGTACAGGGGTGCAGCCATTGCTACTTGTGAGGCTATATGGTTAAAGAGTCTCTTGGCAGATTTATGTGAGCCCATTGGTGGCAAAGTTGTCATACATTGTGACAACATGAGCAATATACAATTGGCAAAGAATCCAGTGTTTCATGCGAGGACCAAACACATAGAGGTCCATTATCACTTTGTCAGAGAAAAGGTGGTGGATGGTATAGTTGATCTTCAGTATGTGAAGACTGATGAGCAGGTGGCTGATATCTTTACAAAGCCACTTAGCAGGGAGAAGTTTGAGTACTTCCGGACTATGTTGGGAGTACATGGGATGAGCTTGAGGGGGAGTGTTGAGAGTCTTGATATCCCAAGCTCATCTACATCTTCATCGGCAGTACATCATGAGCTTGAGAGGGGCTGTTGAGATTCAAGCTCAATGTGAGTGTGAGCCAGCTATGCTATGTGCTGGCAAATTAGGTAGGAACATGTGTGAGACATAAATGACCGCGTGTCCAGCTGGTCATAGTGTGTGGGCATTAGCTAGGGTTAGTAGAGTGTGGACACAACTCATTGTGTGTTGTGTGGATTATGGATTAATGCATTATGCTTTGTGTGAGGGTGGACATGGCTTCCCTCTATGGTTAGGGTTTGCAATATTCATTAGGGTTTGCTCCTGTGTGTGTGTCTCCTCCTCCTCTACCGTTCTTTCAACAATTCTCCCAATGGTATGAGGGATACCATGGGCCGACTCCGGGCCTTCGACTCTGGGCCTTACTAACGTCTCTGCCATCCGACTACACAAGGACAAGAACTATTCTTGTCTTCTTATTTCTTTTAGGATTTTTGGAGCTACTATTTTTAGTCTATTACTTTCCTAATGTTTCTAGCCTTATTGCCTCACTCTTCTCTAAGTGCACTCTCTTTTCTTCTTGAAATCTATATTAAAAGAGACACATACATGACTCCGGAGGGACCTTACAATCTCCCCCCCACTTAAAAGATTCGAGATGTCCTCATCTCGCGAGCTGGGATAGTATCTAAGTAAATCCTCCTTTCTCTTCCAAAGAGGTGTCCCCCCACTAGTTAGAAATCTTCTTTTATCTAAAAATTGTTTCTTTAAAAAGTCCCTTATTTCATGTGTTTGGCTCATTTTGTTGTGCCCCCAAATGGTCTTTATTAGTCTGAAGTTAATTGGCCTTATTATCCTAAGTTCATGCATCCATTATACCTCTCATACAATATGAACCTTTTTATTAAAAAAATCATAATCCTTCCTTACGAACTTCTTATTCTATATCCCCATGTAATATGGTACTTAATAATTTGTCATGGAAAAACGTAAGGGAATAATCCTTTACGAAATCTAACCTACGATAGCAGTTGCATAATCTTAGTATCGTCTTCTACAATACCTCTATATATTACACCAATCCTCTTCTATTTCTCATAGAAATACTTGTTGAATTTGATTATCTTTAACCTCATTATCCCTATTTCTTAAGCTAACTTTACTCTAGCTCATGATTCCTTGTAGTAGCCAAGGGTGGGCTTGACATTCCTGTTGAAAATTAGGGAACCTCTTCTTGATTAACATGGAAGAACTCATGTCCTTCTCGACACCCTCTACATAAAAAAAACATTATCATAGTCTCTGGCTATAATTATGGCTTCTGAAATAGAGGATGATTTTGTATTCTTAATGAGGTTATTCAAAGGTAGATTAAGCTTCCAAATGAATCGTTGGAGAAGAGTTACCTCATCCATCTCTCGAGCTAATCGGAGAAGTTTTTGCAAGATTTTGGTGGTATTCTTCCAGGGTCTTCCCTTCTTGGGTTATCTCCAAAAATTCATTCATTTTATCCTCTCGAAATCGTGGAGGAAAAAACCTTTCACGAAGGTGTCCTTTCATGGCATCCCATAACTTATTTTGGTTCGAGTGGTTAGATTGACAACAATGCTTCCAACCAATTTTGCATTTCTTATGATTTTTAGATAACATGTAAGGATATTCAAACCATTTCTATGGCCAGTAGAGATGATTGATTCATCCTCGTATGACAAACAATCACTTGTTTTAATCCCTTGATCGTTAGCCTTTGCTCTGATACTAATTGTAAGGTTCCCCTCTTCCAAAATAGGACAAACACTTAAGATAGTCCACTAAGTCTTAGCTCTTGGAGAATATTTCCTACTCGTCGACACCTTGACCATGTAAAGATTCAAGGATACGATTTGTAGGTAAGACCTAGACCTATCCCGCAGCAGAGGGAGAGTGTGGTTCTTTAAAAGTCAAATTACCCATAGCATAATTGATCATGATTTGGGAAACTACTAATCTTGATTCCTGGAGACATCACTTTTTTCCTCATCCATGCAAGGCACAGCTACCCATTGGCCTAGTCTCCTAGAATAGTGTTGCCCGAGAAACTATTTATCTAGTGTAGGGCTTTCACTGAATCTGTTCACTGAATCTGTTGGAAAGCTACCTAACTAATTGGGTCCACCCGTCCTCCATAGGATCGTGTCGTCAAGGCATTCCATCCTCCCACTTTCCACCCTACTCATGCATCAATTTGTTTTCTAATTTATCCTACGACATTGTTGGACATAAATAAACATGTTCAAGGGATTAAAACAAGTGATTGTTTGTCATATGAGGATGAATCAATCATATCTTTTGGCCATAGAAATGGTTTGAATATTCTCACATGTTGAGACAATCATCCTATAAAATTGTGCTTGTATCTTGGGGGTGCACGCGCAAGATATTTGTACAATAAATTTGAGAAATAAGATTGGAAAGGAAACCTTTTGAGGAAAAAAAACATAAGCTGATCAAATTAAGAAACCAGTGAGAGAGTGAATGACTAGAAGGATAGACTGAAACTTTGTTTAGAGAAATTTTCAGGATATATCTCATTAATTTGCATATTATTAATTATTAAGATTATAACTCCATTAAGGTTTGCATAGTTAATATATTCATGCCATCCATTGGATGCTTTACACTAGGATGATCGTCCAAGATCTTGAACCCATCTCAGACAAACTTGGGATGTGTAATTCCTAGAGGATCATGCTATTAGATGTGTTAATCCCAAGATACTAGATGTGTAATTTCTAAAAAACTAATCGTCTCAGACGTGTTAATCCTGATAATCTTTGGATGCACCAATCCCAAGGCCCCAGATGTGTAATTCTTAAAAAAATGAAGATCTCAAGTGTATTAATCTCGAGTGCCTTCAGATGTGGTGCTAGGATAAGTATTTGTTGATAGTTTTGAACTTTCTGAAAGAAAAAAGTTCGCCCTTGCTCGTCTAAAATCATTAGTTCACCCTTTCATGTGCGGATACAACCTTGTGAAAAGGGCCTTAATTAAGGAATATGTTTATTTATGTCAAACAGTTTGGTAGGATTAATTAGAAAATAAATTGACGTGTGAGTAGGGTGAAAAGTGGGAGGATGGAAAGCATCAAGACGGCACCATCCTCCTACGGATAGTTGGACCCGATTAGTTAGGTAGCTTTCCACCAACAGATTAAGTGAAAGCCCTATGCTAGATAAATAGGTTCTGGGGAAACTCTATTCTAGGAGACTAGGCCAATGGGCGGCTGTGTCTTGCATGGATGAGGAAGAAAGCGTTGTCTCTAGGAATCAAGATTAGTAGTTGCCCAAATTATGATCAATTACCCTATGGGTAATTTGACTTTTAGAAGACCATGCTCCCCCTGCGGGATAGGACTAGGTCATACCTACAAATTGTATCCTTGAATCTTTACATGGTCAAGGTGTCGACGAGTAGGAAATTTTCTCTAATAGCTAAGACTTAGTAGACTATCTTAAGTGTTTGCCCTATTTTGGAAGAGGGAAACCTTACAATTAGTATCAAAGCAAAGTCTAACTATCAAGGGATTAAAACAAGTGATTGTTTATCATATGAGGATGAATCAATCATCTCTACTGGCCATAGAAATGGTTTGAATATCCTTACATGTTGTCATCTAAAAATCATAAGAAATGCAAAATTGGTTGGAAGCATTGTTGTCAATCTAACCACTCGAACCAGAATGAGTTATGGGATGCCATGAAAGTACACCTTCGTGAAAGGTTTTTTCCTCCACGATTTCGAGAGGATAAAATGAATGAATTTTTGGAGATAACCCAAGAAGGGAAGACCCTGGAAGAATACCACCAAAATCTTTCTAAAACTTCTCCGATTAGCTCGAGAGATGGATGAGGTAACTCTTCTCCACCAACGATTCATTTGGAAGCTTAATCTACCTTTGAATAACCTCGTCAAGAATGCAAAACCATCCTCTATTTCAGAAGCCATAATTATAGCCAGAGACTATGATAAAGTTTTTTTATGTAGAGGGTGTCGAGAAGGACATGAGTTCTTCCATGTTAATCAAGAAGAGGTTCCCTAATTTTCAAGAGGAACGTCAAGCCCACCCTTGGCTACTACAAGGAATCATGAGCTAGAGTAAAATTAGGTCAAGAAGTAGGGATAACGAGGTTAAAGATAATCGACTTCAACAAGTATTTCTATGAGTAAATAGAAGAGGATTGGTGCAAGATTCATGTGAAGTAATGTACATGATGAATAGAGGTATTCTAGAAGACGATACTAAGATTATGCAATTTCTATCATAGGTTGGAAGGCCGAATTCTCGATCACCTCGGCAGTATAAAGCAAAAGAATAAAAGAGCCGGTTTAGCTTGTATGGAATTGATTCATGTATAAACTTTTTTTTATAAATCTTGCAAGTCCTTGGCATTATTGTACTATGGAAAAAGGCTATTTTAACGAACCTTGTGATGAGAAGGGCCTTAATTAAGGAACATGTTTATTTATGTCAAACAGTGTGGTAGGATTAATTAGAAAACAAATTGACGCATGAGTAGGGTGGAAAGTGGGAGGATGGAATGCCTGACGACACCATCCTACGGAGGACGGGTGGACCCAATTAGTCGGGTAGCTTTCCAACAGATATAGGTTCTCCGACAACACTATTCTAGGAGACTAGGCCAATGGGCAGTTGTGCCTTGCATGGATGAGGAAAAAAGTGATGTCTCCAGGGTATCTTCTGGCCATAGAAATGGTTTGAATATTCTCACATGTTGAGAGAATCATCCTATAAAATTCTGCTTGTATCTTGGGGGTACACGCGCAAGATATTTGTACAATAAATTTGAGAAATAAGATTGGGGAGGAAACCTTTTGAGGAAAAAAAACATAGGGTGATCAAATTAAGAAACCGGTGAGAGACTGAATGACTAGAAGGATAGACTGAAACTTTGTTTAGAGAATTTTTCAGGATATATCTCATTAATTCGCATATTATAAATTATTAAGATTATAACTCCATTAAGGTTTGAATAGTTGACGTATGAATCCCATCCATTGGATGCTTTACACTAGGATGATCATCCAAGATCTTGAACCCATCTCAGACAACTTGGGATGTGTAATTCCTAGAGGATCATGCTATTAGATGTGTTAATCCCAAGATACTAGATGTGTAATTTTTAAAAAACTAATCGTCTCAGACGTGTTAATCTTGATAATCTTTGGATGCGTCAATCCCAAGGCCCCAGATATGTAATTCTAAAAAAAATGAAGATCTCAGATATATTAATCTTGAGTACCTTAAGATGTGGTTCTATGATAAGTAGTTGATAGTTTTGAACTTTCTGAAAGAAGAAAGTTCACCCTTGCTCATCTAAAAATCATAAGTTCACCCTTTCATGTGCGGATACAACCTTGTGAAAAGGGCCTTAATTAAGGAATATGTTTATTTATGTCAAACAATTTGGTTGGATTAGTTACAAAATAAATTGACGCGTGAGTAGGGTGGAAAGTAGGAGGTTGGAAAGCCTCAAGACGGCACCATTCTCGTATGGACGGGTGGACCCGATTAGTCTGGTAGCTTTCCAACAGATTAAGTGAAAGCCCTATGCTAGATAAATAGGTTCTGGGGAAACTCTATTCTAGGAGACTAGTAGGCCAACGGGCGGCTGTGCCTTGCATGGATGAGGAAGAAAGCGTTGTCTCTAGGAATTAAGCTTAGTAGTTGCCCAGATTATGATCAATTACCCTATGGGTAATTTGACTTTTAGAAGACCACGCTCCCCCTGCAAGATAGGACTAGGCCATACCTACAAATCGTATCCTTGAATCTTTACATGGTCAAGGTGTCGACGAGTAGGAAATTTTCTCCAAGAGCTAAGACTTAGTAGACTATCTTAAGTGTTTGCCCTATTTTGGAAGAGGGGAACCTTACAATTAGTATCAAAGCAAAGGCTAACTATCAAGGGATTAAAACAAGTGATTGTTTGTCATATGAGGATGAATCAATCCATCTCTACTGGTGGCCATAGAAATGGTTTGAATATCCTAGAAGATGATACTAAGATTATGCAATTGCTATCATAGGTTAGATTTCGTAAAGGATTATTCCCTTACGTTTTTCCATGACAAATTATTAAGTACCATATTACATGGGGATATAGAATAAGAAATTCCTAAGAAAGGATTATGATTTTTTTAAGAAAAAGGTTTATGCTATTAGATGTGATAATCCCAAGATACTAGATGTGTAATTTTTAAAAAACTAATCATCTCATATGTGTTAATCCAGATAATCTTTGGATGTGTCAATCCCAAGGCACTAGATGTGTAATTCTTTAAAACAAATGAAGATCTCAGATGTATATAATCTAGAGTGCCTTCAGAGTGCCTCAGATGTATATAATCCAGAGAGCCTTCAGATGTGGTGCTATGATAAGTATTTGATAGTTTTGAACTTTTCATGGATACAATGAAAGAAGAAAGTTCACTGTTGCACGTTAAAATCATAAGAAATGCCGAATTAGTTGGAAGCAGTGTTGTCAATCTAACCACTCGAACCAGAATCAATTATGGGATGCCATGAAAGTACACCTTAATGAAAGGTTTTATCCTCCAAGATTTTGAGAGGATAAAATGAATGAATTTTTAGAGCTAACCCACCCCAAGAAGGGAAGAACCTGGAGGAATACCACAAAAATCTTGCTAAAACTTCTCCGATTAGCTCCAAAGATGGATGAATAAACCCAAAGTTTAGCAAGATTTTGGTGGTATTCTTCCAGGGTCTTACCTTCTTGGGTTATCTCCAAAAATTCATTCATTTTATCCTCTTGAAATCGTGGAGGAAAAAACCTTTCAGGAAGGTGTACTTTCATGGCATCCCATAACTCATTCTGGTTCGAGTGGTTAGATTGACAACAAAGCTTCCAACCAATTTTGCATTTCTTATGATTTTTAGACGACAACATGTAAGGATATTCAAACTATTTCTATGGCCACAGTAGAGATGATTGATTCATCCTCATTTGACAAACAATCACTTGTTTTAATCCCTTGATAGTTAGCCTTTGCTCTGATACTAATTGTAAGGTTCCCCTCTTCCAAAATAGGGCAAACACTTAAGATCGTAAGATTCCTCCCCAGCCTCTCAGGATGTCCAGTATCTTCCCCTGTAGTCAAATCCCTCTTCAGAAATATTAAAGATCTTGTTTCTACCTGTTTTAGCCTAGAGAGAGATGTTTTAGAGAGAGATTATTTAGATTTTGAATATTTTTGGATAGAAAAAATTCTCATCCTATTAATATAAGTTTTCCCAAAATAGAAGTTCAAAAAGACTTCCAGAAGGTGTATTAGAAATCAAGTATAATCTGCTCAAGAGAGGCATTATCCTAAGGGTCAAGATTAAGGTTCCTATGGGCCAATAAGATCAATCCATGTGTGGGGATGAGATAAATCCAATTTGTAAAAGAAATTACCCAAAAATGAGTAAATGCTCACATAAGATGAAGAGTTGACTATGTACAAGGGTTATTAGTAAAAAACTATGAGTATTACTAAAAAAAATGAGATATTTTGGGTATAATCATTCCATTTTGACACATATGTAAGGAAGGGGAGTCACTTCAAGGAGGTGCATACTTCACATGCTTGAATGAGTTTTAAACTCAAAAATAATGTGATATTTTTTTCTCTCCTCTCTCTTGGATCAAACCGAATAAAAACCGAAGCAAAAAGGAACCAAACTAGGTCCAAATCTAGTCCAAATTCAACCAAACTGAAATTTGGAAAATTCTAGAAATCATTTGGTCTTGGTTAGAGCCTCCCTCTCCTATAAATAGAATTATACTATGCCCAAATTATGCTGAAATAATGCTAATTTTTACTATTCTCTAAAATTCTCTCCAAATTAAAGAAATTGGAGCTTCCCTCTTTCTTCAATCTCCATTGGTGACTCCATCAGCACACCAATTGATTGGTTTGGGACCTCTACCATGAACAAAGAATCAAGTAATTTGTAAGGTAAATGGTGAATTTTGATCTTTTCTATAAATTCTCAATGTTTCTCTCTTCTCAACCCCTCTCAAGCTTGAGAAGCTTAATTGGAATGGTTTTTGAATGCTATTGAAGTTAATTGATGAATGGTAATAAAGAATTACATAAATTTTTATTTATGCTTAATTTTAATGGTTATTATGCAATTTCTCTCGCTCACTCAAAGAATGGTCATTCTCATGACCTATTCTCAATCCAAATGAAGCTTTTGATAAAGCTTTTCCTTAATCCAAGATTAATCTATGCTTGAGGCCAAATTAATGGCTTTTTTCTATGCTTTTAGTTTATGTATTTCATGAATATTTATGATTCAATCCATTATGGGTTAATGATCCAATTAGGGATCATTCTAATCATTCCCTTAATGATAAGCTTTATCCTTTAAAATAATTGAGATTTATCAATCATAGCAGAGCGGAGCTATGGCAAAAGTTTTGTAAAAATTACAAATAAAATAATCTCATTCAAAGCATGAAAAGAGGACTTCCTACCATACTCTAGGAATTATCATCCTAGATTAATTGAAAGAATTTCATTGTGATCATGGAGAAATTGATTTTTATGTTATGCATAATTGCTGAATTAAGAAAAAGAGGATTTCTAGTAATTAAATTTTATGTTAAAAAGAGTAATCCCCATCGTATGAGTATTCTTAAAGGGTTATTTTCATTCAAGACATAGAAAAATGTATACTAGAAAAAATTATTTATAAAAGTGTGATTTTCATCATAATTGATTTTTATGCATAAGTAGATATATAAAAGAATTTTTTTATATTAAAAGTGTGATTTTCATCATAAAGGATTTTATGCATAAATTAGATGCATAAAAGAAATTCTTTTATATTAAAAGAATGATTTTCATCATAAATGATTTGTATGCATAAACATATGATTTTTATCATAAATGATTTGTATGCATAAACATATGCATAAAAGATTTTTTTTATTAAAAGTGAGATTTTCATCATAATTAGATTTTATGCACAAATTAGATGCATAAGAGAAATTCTTTTATTCTAAAAGTGTAATTCCTACTAAATTGGATCTATGCATGGAAAAATGCATAAAGAAACTATTTTAATCCAAAAGTGTTATTCTCATCAATTTTGATTTTATGCATAGAAAGATGCATAAAGAATTTTATTTTTAATTCAAAAGAGTTATTCTTATCAATTGCATAGAAAGATGCATAAAGAATTTTATTTTTAATTCAAAAGAGTTATTCTTATCAATTTTGATTTTAGATAGATGCATAAAAGATTTATTCTAAAAGTGTTAATTTCATTAAGATGGAAATTTATGCATAGAAAGATGTATAAAAGATTTATTTTTATTTCGAAAGTATTATTCTCATTAAATTAGAATTTATGCATATTAAAATGCATAAAAGGATTATTATAAAAGTGTTATTCCTACTAAAGTTCTCTTTATGCCTAATAAGATGCGTATGGGAAGTGATAGGATGTGATAAGATGTGTATGAGATGTGCTAGGATGTGATAAGATGTGTATGAGAAGTGATAGGATGTGATAAGATGTGTATGAGATGTGCTAGGATGTGATAAGATGTGTATGAGAAGTGATAGGATGTGATAAGATGCGTATGAGATGTGATAGGATGTGATAAGAGGTGTTTGAGATGTGATAGGATGTGATAAGATGCGTATGGGAAATAATAGGATGTGATAAGATGTGTATGAGAAGTGATAGGATGTGATAAGATGCATACGGGATGAGTTAAGATGTGATAAGATGAGTTAGGATGTGATAAGATGTGTATGGGATGAGGTAAGAAGTGTATTTGATGGGATAAGATGTATATGGGTTGTGATAGGGCGAGAATAGATGTGATGTAAAAGAATAGATGTGAAGGCGTATGTGGTTATATGAATGGGAATGTAGAAATGGATGTATGGATGTGGATGTATGAATGTGAACGCGGATGTGAATGTATGATATAGATGTATGGATGTAGATGTGAATGTGGATGTATGAATGTGGATGTAGATGTGAAAATAGATGTATGGATGTAGATGTGGATGTGGATGTGGATATGGATGTATGAATATGGATGTGTATGTATGGAAGTGGATGTATGAATGTAGATATGGAATGTGGATAAGGATATGGATGTAAGAATGTGGATGTATGTGAATGTGAATGTGGATGTATGAATGTGGATATGGATATATGGATGTGGATGTATGATATATAAGGATATAAGGATATGGATATAAGGATATGGATGTATGTGAATGTGAATGTGGATGTGTGAATGTGGATATGGATATATGGATGTGGATGTATGAATGTGAACACGGATGTGAATGTATGATATAGATGTATGGATGTGGATATGGATGTGGATGTATGGATGTAGATGTGAATGTGGATGTAGATGTGAAAATGGATGTATGGATGTAGATGTGGATGTGGATGTGAATGTGGATGTATGAATATGGATGTGGAATGTATGGATGTCGATGTGGATGTGGATGTATGAATGTGAATGGGGATGTGGATGTGGATATGGATGTATGAATGTGGATGTGGATGTGGATGTATGAATATAGATGTGGATGTATGGATGTGGATATGGATGTGTATGTATGAATGTAGATGTGAATGTGGATGTAGATGTGAAAATGGATGTATGGATGTAGATGTGGATGTGGATGTGGATGTATGGATGTAGATGTGAATGTGGATGTACGAATGTGGATGTGTATGTGGAATAATAAATGCAAAAATGTATGTGAATGGATATGAAGTCGATATGAGCGAATGGATGAGATGAGATGTCATGTGAATCAGAATGTGAATGAATAATATAAGATGTGAACGAATGAGATGTAATGAGAAATGGATATGATGAGACGTAATGTAAATTAAGAAATATAGAAATGGATGTTATGTGAAGTGAATGAATCTGATGTGATGGGATGGAAAATGATGTATTTGGTCAAGAATGGATACACATATGATTTGGAATTGGGTTAAGTAATATGGATTGATGTGGAACAATCTGGAAAGACATGAGTTCATTATAGAAATTATATTTATGACACCTATTTGTAAATGCTGGGGAAGCATTTTGACCGTCTTGTGATTAAGGTCATGGAGACCTAACTGATAAAGTTGCAAAACAAATGCTGATGAACGGAGAGTCAATGGAGGACGTCTCGCGTAGCAAGGTCAGCCGAGGTCTTGACCAGCCTCAGTTCGATTTAAATGGTGAGCTTTCCGTACGGGGTGGATGAGGGACCAAGGAAGCGGCCTATGAGTCAAGTGCTAGGTGACCTGCGCAGGATCCTAGAGGGTGCTAACCATACAGTGCTCAGGCTCTGGGTCGCCGAAGATATCCACACGTGCATCGTGGAAGATATTGGAACAAGGAGTAAGAGTTGTTTTCTGAAACCGAGTATGGATCTAGTTGATTGACCTTGCTGGTCCTCAACTGATGAGTCCATAGCTCTCTTATATGGATCTGTTGGTTGATCTTGCTGATCTTCAACGAGGATTTCATCTTGATTTTTATAAGTGATTATCTGCCGGGTACTATGAGCTAGGAACTATAGAAAAGGCCCCGAGTGAACAGGTGGTGAGCGTTCTGGTTGCCAATGATGCCATAGATACTCCGATGAAGGAATGATTGGAAATTAAGATTCAACTGGATACTTGGAAGTTTATGGTCAGTAACACTATGATTTCATTAAATGACTGAATTAAATACATTTGAATCTAGGAAAAAGGTAATTTCCTATTGGGTGTGTAAGTGGTGTGACTGGAGTTAAATTTGCTTGAAAATCCGGCTAGGGGGCCTGGGAACTCTTTTCCTTGGTACCCGGGACAAAACCTAACCAAATTCCTAATTGGATCCCATCACTACAATGGTTGGGCGGTTGGCTAACCCATGGGACTGGGATGGGGTTATGCTGGACTGATGGATCCATAAATTGAGACTCAATTTCTGTTTAGTTCGATAGATGAAGTAAATCCTGGACAAAAATTCTTCTATGGAAAAGAATCAACGGCTGTGCCTCTCAATGAGGAAAAAAGCATTGATCTCTATGATCCAAGCACAGTCTTTTTCTTTGATCTGACTATGGGACTTACGGGTTCGGTCAGATCTGCTCCGTTAGTTAAGGCTTTTGACTATGTTAGGGAAAAGCTATTTTGGTGGAATCGCCCGTGCAAGAGAAGTTTTTTCGAGTTCAGTTTGGAAGAATCGAGAAATTAGTCACCTGTCCGGATATCCGTGGGCGAGGCCCTGTTGAAAGAACGGTAGAGGAGGAGGAGACACACACACAGGAGCAAACCCTAATGTATATTGCAAACCCTAACCATAGAGGGAAGCCATGTCCACTCTCACACAAAACATAATGCACTAATCCATAATCCACACAACACACAATGAGTTGTGTCCACACTCTACTAACCCTAGCTAATGTCCACACACTATGACTAGCTGGACACGCGGTCATTTATGTCTCACACATGTTCCTACCTAATCTGCCAGCACATAGCATAGCTGGCTCATACTGACATCGAGCTTGAATATCTCAACAGCCCCTCTCAAGCTCATGATGTACTGCCGATGAAGATGTAGATGAGCTTGGGATATCAAGACTCTCAACACTCCCCCTCAAGCTCATCCCATGTACTCCCAACATAGTCCGGAAGTACTCGAACTTCTCCCTGCTAAGTGGCTTCGTGAAGATATCAGCCACCTGCTCATCAGTCTTCACATAGTAAAGATCAACTGTACCATCCAGCACCTTTTCTCTGACAAAGTGATAATGGACCTCTATGTGTTTGGTCCTTGCATGAAACACTGGATTCTTTGCCAACTGTATACTGCTCATGTTGTCACAATGAATGACAACTTTCCCATCAAGAGGCTCACATAAATCTGCCAAGAGACTCTTTAACCATATAGCCTCACAAGTAGCAATGGCTGCTCCTCTGTACTCAGCCTCTGTACTGGACAAAGCAACTGTAGGTTGCTTTTTGCTACTCCAACTCACCACAGCACTACCAAGTGTAAAAGCATATCCACTAGTAGACCTCCTGTCATATGCGCTACCTGCCCAATCAGCATCTTTGTAGCCATGTATGTCCAAACTTTTACCACTCTCATAGAATAAACCATAATGTGCTGTGGTTTTCACATATCTCATGATGCGTCTCACTGCATCCAAATGTGGTTTCCTGGGGCTCTGCATAAACTGGCTCACTAGCCCCACTGCATAACTCAAATCTGGGCGTGTGATAGTCATGTATATGAGACTACCAACCATCTTCCTGTACATAGAAGGATCATCCAATTCCTCGCCATAATCAGCCCGTAACTTTACATTTTGCTCCAATGGTGTACTCATAGGTTTACACCCTGTCATGCCATACTTTGCCAACATATCCAAGGCATATTGGCGCTGTACTAACCAAGTACCTGCATGATCTTTCACCACTTCAATGCCAAGGAAGTATCTCAACTCACCAAGATCTTTCATGTCAAATTGCCCACTCAAAGCTTTCTTGACATGTATCACATCTGCACTATGATCACCTGTAATAATCAAGTCATCCACATAGATGACTAGTAAAACAATCCCATGCTGTGTCTTCTTCACATAGAGTGAAGAATCTGCTGTAGAAATCTGAAAACCAAGTGAGATAAGATATCTGCTCATCTTATCACTCCAAGCACGTGGTGCTTGCTTCAGACCATACAATGCCTTTTTCAACCTGCATACGTGAGTGGGATATCTAGGGTGTACATACCCTTCTGGCTGTGCCATGTATACTTCCTCTTGTAGATCTCCATTCAGAAATGCATATAGACAAATAATGCAGCACTTTGAACGCTCTCTCTGACCATTGCTTATGAGCAATAAGCTGCTGCTGCGTAGGTTGCCGAGGTAGCTCAGGCTCTGGCTCAGCACCTGTAATGAGATTCCAAAAACCTTTTCCTTTCAAGAAACTCTTTATCCTGTACTTCCATGCCTGGAAGTTCTTCCTATCCAGCTTTTCACCAACAATCTGAACTGGATTATCCGACATATCTGCTCAATGTGCACCTTCCGCACTCGTCCAAATCTGAAACCGAGCCTTCCTCAACTCAACCACACTCCAATGAATGTTCCAGATACTCCAAGATACCCAACAAACTCCAAATTTGATGTATAAAATCAACCTGTAAGCATCCAAGACGAACTGTCTCACTCAGTGCGGGATACCCTGTATTGACACGCCTTCCAAGGCTCCAGATCACAATGTAATGGTGCAATCAAGTATAGGCAACTTGCATTGACACCTAATGAACCTCAATGTTGAGTATCAACTCCATCTGACATGTGTAATTATCAATTTTTGAAAACCCCTTTCTCTGTTTTTGGAAAAACCAGAAAAACCAGTAATGATTTGGCTCTAATTCCTTCAATATTTCACCAAATTGAGCAACCAGGCATTCATTGGCTTAGCAATAGTGTCCATCAACTCCATGTAAGAGGAATTTTTCCAATTGGAAAACACCAAAGATTAATTGCTCGATTAAAATGCTCTGTTTCTCTGCAACCAGTGGACAGCCTGTTTTAATCAGCTCATTCCCAGCTCAATTAAGCATCATTGACCAAACAAATTACATAGCCCTCTTCTCCAAGATGTAAAGCATCCAATTGCTAAGGAATTTGTGGAATATATCAAGCACCAAGTGAGAATTGGATCTCCTCGTAGTCAAAAACCAGAAAAAATGCTCTGTTTTCTCCTGTCTGGCTGCGCCGCCTGCTGTAGAGCTCTTTGGGAGTGGTTGTAATGCTCAATGATGAGGTAATCAAGTCCCCAACACTCCTAGGTATGTGTGCAATCCACCAATGCTTTGATTTTCACCAAAAATAGGCTCCAAATGCATCAATTTTTGACTGTCTTCTCTCTGTTTTGTGAGAGCTCAAAAAACCAGTAATTTCACTCAATCAAATGCATGTAAATTGCTCCAAAATCACAGTAGGGCTTGCATAGAAGTTGCCAATACATCTCTCATTGTCAGATACATGTTTGCTTTGCCAGAATCACACATATTTCCACCATACATCAATGTTGCCAAGCTTTAATGGAAAGCTTCAAAAACCAGAATTTTGCCTTGCTTTGATTTGCTCTAAAATGCTTTGCTTTTGCCTGTATCACCTGCAATCCGCTCAAGGATGTTTAGAAGACCTTACCCGATAGGCCTAGCTCTCAGATCTGATAAGATTCGGTGTGCTCCAAGCTTCACAGCTCCAATGGACAGCTTCACAGCTTCTTTTCACAGCTTCTTCTTCTCCCTCTTCACTCACTCACACATAAACCCTAATAAACAGCACAAGGCTCTGATACCATGTTGAAAGAACGGTAGAGGAGGAGGAGACACACACACAGGAGCAAACCCTAATGTATATTGCAAACCCTAACCATAGAGGGAAGCCATGTCCACTCTCACACAAAACATAATGCACTAATCCATAATCCACACAACACACAATGAGTTGTGTCCACACTCTACTAACCCTAGCTAATGTCCATACACTATGACCAGCTGGACACGCGGTCATTTATGTCTCACACATGTTCCTACCTAATCTGCCAGCACATAGCATAGCTGGCTCATACTGACATCGAGCTTGAATATCTCAACAGGCCCCGAGTGTGGGACCCTGTCCCACACAAGATATGCTACTTTCGCTGCTAGAACCGTGAATCCGCGGCGCGGTGGGGACAAGGATCTTACAAAGATAGTCTACTAAGTCTTAGCTCTTGGAGAAAATTTCCTACTCGTCGACACCTTGACCTAGTCCTATCCCACAAGGTGTACTTTCATTTTATCCTCTCAAAATCCTAGAGGACAAAACCTTTCACGAAGGTGTACTTTCATGGCATCCCATAACTGATTATGGTTCGAGTGGTTAGATTGACAATAGTGCTTCCAACTAATTCGGCATTTCTTATGATTTTGATGTCCAACGGTCAACTTTCTTCTTTCATTATATCCATGAAAAGTTCAAAACTATACTTATCATAGCACCACATCTGAGGGCACTCTGGATTAATACATCTGAGATCTTCATTTTTTTTAAAGAATTACACATCTAGTGCCCTGGGATTGACACATCCAAAGATTATTAGGATTAACACATCTGAGATGATTAGTATTTTAAAAATGACACATCTAGTATCTTGGGAGATTAACACATTTAATAGCATGATCCTCTGGGAATTACACATCCCAAGTTAGACCCATATTTGTCTGAGATGGGCTCAAGATCTTGGACAATCGTCCTAGTGTAAAGCATCCAATGGATGGCATTCATACATCAACTATTCAAACCTTAATGGAGTTATAATCTTAATAATTTATAATATGCGAGTTAATGAGATATATCCTGAAAATTCCTCTAAACAAAGTTTCAGTCTATCCTTCTAGTTATTCAGTCTCCACTAGTTTCTTAATTTGATCACCCTATGTTTTTTATCCTCAAAAGGTTTCCCCAATCCTATTATTCAAATATATTGTTCAAATATCTTGCTTGTGCACCCCCAAGATACAAGCACAATTTCATAGGATGATTGTCTCAACATGTGAGGATATTCAAACCATTTCTATGGCCAGTAGAGATGATTGATTCATCCTCATATGACAAGCAATCACTTGTTTTAATCCCTTGATAGATAGCCTTTGTTTTGATACTAATTGTAAGGTTCCTCCCTTCTAAAATAGGGGAAACACTTATGATAGTCTACCAAGTCTTAGCTTGTCCTAAAAAGTCCCTTATTTCATGTGTTTGGTTCGTTTTGTTGTGCCCCCAAACGGCCTTTATTAGTCTAAAGTTAATTGGCCTTATTATCCTAAGTTCATGCATCCATTATACCTCTCATACAATATGAACCTTTTTATTAAAAAAATCATAATCCTTCCTTATGAATTTCTTATTCTATATCCCCATGTAATATGGTACTTAATAATTTGTCATGGAAAAACGTAAGGGAATAATCCTTTTCTAACCTACGATAGCAACAATTGCATAATCTTATTATCGTCTTCTAGAATACCTATATTCATCATGTACATTAGTTCACATGAATCTTGCACCAATCCTCTTCTATTTACTCATAGAAATACTTGTTGAATTCGATTATCTTTAACCTTGTTGAATTCGATTATCTTTAACCTTGTTTTATCGCTATTTCTTCACCTAATTTTATTCTAGCTCATGATTCCTTTTAGTAGCCAAGGGTGGGCTTGATGTTCCTCTTAAAATATAGGGGACCTCTTCTTGATTAACATGGAAGAACTCATGTCCTTCTCGACACCCTCTACATAAAAAAACTTTATCATAGTCTCTGGCTATAATTATGGCTTCTGAAATAGAGGATGGCTTTGCATTCTTGACGAGGTTATTCAAAGGTAGATTAAGCTTCCAAATGAATCGTTGGTGGAGAAGAGTTACCTCATCCATCTCTGGAGCTAGTCGGAGAAGTTTTAGCAAGATTTTGGTGGTATTCTTCCAGGGTCTTACCTTCTTGGGTTATCTCCAAAAATTCATTCATTTTATCCTCTCAAAATTGTGGAGGAAAAAACCTTTCACGAAGGTGTACTTTCATGGCATCCCATAACTCATTCTGGTTCGAGTGGTTAGATTGACAACAATGCTTCCAACCAATTTTGCATTTCTTATGATTTTTAGAGACGACAACATGTAAGGATATTCAAACCATTTCTATGGCCAGTAGAGATGATTGATTCATCCTTGTATCACAAACAATCACTTGTTTTAATCCCTTGATAGTTAGCCTTTGCTCTGATACTAATTGTAAGGTTCCCCTCCTCTTCCAAAATAGGGCAAACACTTAAGATAGTCTACTAAGTCTTAGCTCTTGAAGAAAATTTCCTACTCGTCGACACCTTGACCATGTAAAGATTCAAGGATACGATTTGGTATGACCTAGTTCTATCCCGCAGGGGGAGCGTGGTCTTCTAAAAGTCAAATTACCCATAGGGTAATTGATCATAATTTGGGCAACTACTAATCTTGATTCCTAGAGACAACGCTTTCTTCCTCATCCATGCAAGGCACAGTCGCCCGTTGGCCTAGTCTCCTAGAATAGAGTTTCCCCAGAGCCTACGTATCTATCATAGGGCTTTCACTTAATCTGTTGGAAAGCCACCTGACTAATCGGGTCCACACGTCCATAGGAGGATGGTGCCGTTCATCGAGGCTTTCCATCCTCCCACTTCCCACCTTACTCACGCATCAATTAATTTTCTAATTAATCCTACCAAATTGTTTGACATAAATAAACATATTCCTTAATTAAGGCCCTTTTCACAAGGTTGTATCCGCATGAAAGGGTGAACTTATGATTTTTAGACGAGCAAGGGTGAACTTTCTTCTTTCAGTGTATCCATGAAAAGTTCAAAACTATCAAATACTTTTCATAGCACCACATCAGAGGGCACTCGAGATTAATACATCTGAGATCTTCATTTTTTTAAGAATTACACACCTGGGGCCTTGGGATTGACACACATAGATTATCAAGATTAAAACATCTGAGACGATTAATTTTTTAAAAATTACACATCTAGTATCTTGGGATTAACACATCTAATAGCATGATCCTCTAGGAATTACACATCTAGTATCTTGGGATTAACACATCTAATAGCATGATCCTCTAGGAATTACACATCCCAAGTTAAACCCATGTTTGTCGGAGATGGGTTCAAGATCTTGGACGATCATCCTAGTGTAAAGCACCCAATGGATGGCATTCATACGTCAACTATTCAAACCTTAATGGAGTTATAATCTTAATAATTTATAATATGCAAATTAATGAGATATATCCTAAAAATTTCTCTAAACAAAGTTTCTGTCTATCCTTCTAGTCATTCGGTCTCTCACTAGTTTCTTAATTTGATCACCCTATGTTTTTTTTCCTCAAAAGGTTTCCTCCCCAATCTTATTTCTCAAATTTATTGTACAAATATCTTGTGCGTGCACCCCCAAGATACAAGCACAATTTCATAGGATGATTATCTCAACATGTGAGAATATTCAAACCATTTCTATGGCCAGAAGATATGATTGATTTATCGTCATATGACAAACAATCACTTGTTTTAATCCCTTAATAGTTAGCCTTTGCTCTGATACCAATTGTAATGCTCTCTTGGTAGATTAAGCTTCCAAGATTTTGGTGGTATTCTTCCAGGGTCTTCCCTTCTTGGGTTATCTCCAAAAATTCATTCATTTTATCCTCTCAAAACCCTGGAGGAAAAAACCTTTCACGAAGGTGTACTTTCATGGCATCCCATAACTCATTCTGGTTTGAGTGGTTGGATTGATAAGAATACTTCCAACCAAGTTTGCATTTCTTATGATTTTTAGACGACAACATGTAAGGATATTCAAACCATTTCTATGGCCAGTAGAGATGATTGATTCATCCTCATATGACAAACAATCACTTGTTTTAATCCCTTGATAGTTAGCCTTTGCTCTGATACTAATTGTAAGGTTCCCCCTCTTCCAAAATAGGGCAAACACTCAAGATAGTCTACTAAGTCTTAGCTCTTGGAGAAAATTTCCTACTCATTGTTGACACCTTGATCATGTAAAGATTCAAGGATACGATTTGTAGGTATGACCTAGTCCTATCCCATAGGGGGAGAGCGTGGTCTTCTAAAAGTCAAATTACCCATAGGGTAATTGATCATAATTTGGGCAACTACTAATCTTGATTCCTAGAGACAATGCTTTCTTCCTCATCCATGCAAGGCATAGCCGCCTGTTGCCCTAGTCTCCTAGAATAGAGTTTCCCTAGAGCCTATTTATCTAGCATAGGGCTTTCACTTAATCTATTCTTTCACTTAATCTGTTGGAAAGCTACCTGACTAATCGGGTCCACTCGTTCGTAGGAGGATGGTGCCGTCTCTCGAGCCTTTCCATCCTCCCACTTCACACCCTACTCATGCATCAATTTATTTTCTAATTATTCCTACCAAACTGTTTGACATAAATAAAAATATTCCTTAATTAAGGCCCTTTTCACAAGGTTGTATCCGCATGAAAGGGTGAACTTATGATTTTTACACGAGCAAGGGTGAACTTTCTTCTTTCAGTGTATCCATGAAAAGTTCAAAACTATCAAATACTTATCATAGCACCACATCTGAGGGCACTCTAGATTAATACATCTAAGATCTTCATTTTTTTAATAATTACACATCTGGGGCCTTGGGATTGACACATCCAAAGACTATCATTATTAACACGGATTGACACATCCAAAGATTATCAGGATTAACACGTTTGAGACGATTAGTTTTTTAAATATTACACATCTAGTATCTTGGGATTAACACATCTAATAGCATGATCCTCTAGGAATTACACATCCCAAGTTAGACCCATGTCGCAGATGGGTTCAAGATCTTGGAGGATCATCCTAGTGTAAAGCATCCAATGGATGGCATTCATACGTCAACTATTCAAACCTTAATGGAGTTATAATCTTAATAATTTATAATATGCGAATTAATGAGATATATCCTGAAAATTCCTATAAACAAAGTTTCAATCTGTCCTTCTAGTCATTCAGTCTCTCACTAGTTTCTTAATTTGATCACCCTATGTTTTTTTTCCTCAAAAGATTTCCTCCCCAATCTTATTTCTCAAATTTATTGTACAAATATCTTACGCGTGCACCCCCAAGATACAAGCACAATTTCATAGGATGATTTTCTCAACATGTGAGAATATTCAAACCATTTCTATGGCCAGAAGATATGATTGATTCATCCTCATATGACAAACAATCACTTGTTTTAATCCCTTGATAGTTAGCCTTTGCTCTGATACCGATTGTAATGCTCCCCCTTCCAAAAGAGTAGAAACACTTAAAATAGACTACGAAGTCTTATCTTGGAGAAATATTCCTACTCGTCGCACCTTGACCATGTAAAGATTCAAGGATATGATTTGTAGGTAAGACCTAGACCTATCCCACAGGGGGAGCGTGGTTCTTTAAAAGTCAAATTACCCATAGCGTAATTGATCATGATTTGGGTAACTACTAATCTTGATTCCTGGAGACATCACTTTTTTCCTATCATCCATGCAAGGCACAGCTGCCTGTTGGCCTAGTCTCCTAGAATAGTGTTGCTCAAGAACCTATTTATCTAGCGTAGGGCTTTCACTTAATCTGTTTTGGAAAGCTACCCGACTAATTGGGTCCACCAATCCTCCGTAGAATGGTGTCGTCACAGGGCATTCCATCCTCCCACTTTCCACCCTACTCACGCGTCAACTTGTTTTCTAATTAATCCTACCACACTGTTTGACAAAAATAAACATGTTCCTTAATTAAGGCCCTTTTCACAAGGTTCGTTAAAACAGCCTTTTTCCACAGTACAATAATGCCAAGGACTTGCAAGATTTATATAAAAAAGTTTATACATGAATCAATTCCATACAAGCTAAACCGGCTCTCTTATTCTCTTCTAGTTAATCCTACCAAACTGTTTGACATAGATAAACATATTCCTTAATTAAGACCCTTTTCACAAGGTTGTATCCGCACATGAAAGGGTGAACTTATGAGTTTTAGACGAGAAAGGGTGAACTTTCTTCTTTCAGAAAGTTCAAAACAAGGCACTCGGGATTAATACATCTGAGATCTTCATTTTTTTTAAGAATTACACATCTGGGGCCTTGGGATTGACACATCCAAAGATTATTAGGATTAACACGTCTGAGACAATTAGTTTTTTAAAAATTACACATCTAGTATCTTGGGATTAACACATCTAATAGCATGATCCTCTAGGAATTACACATCCCAAGTTAGACCCATGTTTGTCTGAGATGGGTTCAAGATCTTGGACGATCATCCTAGTGTAAAGCATCCAATGTATGGCACTCATATATCAACTATTCAAACCTTAATGGAGTTATAATCTTAATAATTTATAATATGTGAATTAATGAGATATATCCTGAAAATTTCTCTAAACAAAGTTTCAGTCTATCCTTCTAGTCATTCAGTCTCTCACTGGTTTTTTAATTTGATCACTCTATGTTTTTTTTCCTCAAAAGGTTTCCTCCCCAATCTTATTTCTCAAATTTATTGTACAAATATCTTGCCTGTGCACCCCCAAGCTACAAGCACAATTTTATAGGATGATTGTCTCAACATGTAAGAATATTCAAAGCATTTCTATGGCCAGAAGATATGATTGATTCACCCTCATATGACAAACAATCACTTGTTTTAATCCCAAGTTGATAGAGTTAGCCTTTGCTCTGATACTGATTGTAAGTTAGCCATAATTTAGTGTTTATGCTAAATTAGGGGGAGCATTACAATCGGTATCAGAGCAAAGGCTAACTCTATCAAGGGATTAAAACAAGTGATTGCTTGTCATATGAGGATGAATCAATCATATCTTCTGGCCATAGAAATGGTTTGAATATTCTCACATGTTGAGACAATCATCCTATAAAATTGTGCTTGTATCTTGGGGGTGCACGCGCAAGATATTTGTACAATAAATTTGAGAAATAAGATTGGAAAGGAAAGGAAACCTTTTGAGGAAAAAAAACATAAGGTGATCAAATTAAGAAACCAGTGAGAGAGTGAATGACTAGAAGAATAGACTGAAACTTTGTTTAGAGAAATTTTCAGGATATATCTCATTAATTTGTATATTATTAATTATTAAGATTATAACTCCATTAAGGTTTGAATAGTTAACGTATGCATGCCATCCATTGGATGCTTTACACTAGGATGATCGTCCAAGATCTTGAACCCATCTCACACAAACTTGGGATGTGTAATTCCTAGAGGATCATGCTATTAGATGTGTTAATCCCAAGATACTAGATGTGTAATTTCTAAAAAACTAATCGTCTCAGACGTGTTAATCCTGATAATCTTTGGATGCGCCAATCCCAAGGCCCCAGATGTGTAATTCTTAAAAAAATGAAGATCTCAGATGTATTAATCTCGAGTGCCTTCAGATGTGGTGCTATGATAAGTATTTGTTGATAGTTTTAAACTTTCTGAAAGGATAAAGTTCACCCTTGCTCGTCTAAAAATCATAAGTTCACCCTTTCATGTGCGGATACAACCTTGTGAAAAGGGCCTTAATTAAGGAATATGTTTATTTATGTCAAACAGTTTGGTAGGATTAATTAGAAAATAAATTGATGCGTGAGTAGGGTGAAAAGTGGGAGGATGGAAAGCATCAAGACGGCACCATCCTCCTATAGATAGTTGGACCCAATTAGTTAGGTAGCTTTCCAACAGATTAAGTGAAAGTCCTATGCTAGATAAATAGGTTCTGGGGAAACTCTATTCTAGGAGACTAGGCCAACGGGCGGCTGTGCCTTGCATGGATGAGGAAGAAAGCGTTGTCTCTAGGAATCAAGATTAGTAGTTGCCCAAATTATGATCAATTACCCTATGGGTAATTTGACTTTTATAAGACCACGCTCCCCCTGCGGGATAGGACTAGGTCATACCAACAAATTGTATCCTTGAATCTTTACATGGTCAAGGTGTCGGACGAGAGTAGGAAATTTTCTCCAATAGCTAAGACTTAGTAGACTATCTTAAGTGTTTGCCCTATTTTGGAAGAGGGGAACCTTACAATTAGTATCAAAGCAAAGTCTAACTATCAAGGGATTAAAACAAGTGATTGTTTATCATATGAGGATGAATCAATCATCTCTACTAGCCATAGAAATGGGTTGAATATCCTTACATGTCATCTAAGAATCATAAGAAATGCAAAATTGGTTGGAAGCATTGTTGTCAATCTAACCACTCGAACCAGAATGAGTTATGGGATGCCATGAAAGTACACCTTCGTGAAAGGTTTTTTCCTCCACGATTTCGAGAGGATAAAATGAATGAATTTTTGGAGATAACCCAAGAAGGGAAGACCCTGGAAGAATACCACCAAAATCTTTCTAAAACTTCTCCAATTAGCTCGAGAGATGGATGAGGTAACTCTTCTCCACCAACGATTCATTTGGAAGCTTAATCTACCTTTGAATAACCTCGTCAAGAATGCAAAACCATCCTCTATTTCAGAAGCCATAGTTATAGCCAGAGACTATGATAAAGTTTTTTTATGTAGAGGGTGTTGAGAAGGACATGAGTTCTTCCATGTTAATCAAGAAGAGGTCCCCTAATTTTCAAGAGGAACGTCAAGCCCACCCTTGGCTACTACAAGGAATCATGAGCTAGAGTAAAATTAGGTCAAGAAGTAGGGATAACGAGGTTAAAGATAATCGACTTCAACAAGTATTTCTATGAGTAAATAGAAGAGGATTGGTGCAAGATTCATGTGAAGTAATGTACATGATGAATAGAGGTATTCTAGAAGACGATACTAAAATTATGCAATTGCTATCATAGGTTGGAAGGCCGAATTCTCAATCACCTCGGCAGTATAAAGGAAAAGAATAAGAGAGCCGGTTTAGCTTGTATGGAATTGATTCATGTATAAACTTTTTTTTATAAATCTTGCAAGTCCTTGGCATTATTGTACTGTGGAAAAAGGCTGTTTTAACAAACCTTGTGATGAGAAGGGCCTTAATTAAGGAACATGTTTATTTATGTCAAATGGTGTGGTAGGATTAATTAGAAAACAAATTGACACATGAGTAGGGTGGAAAGTGGGAGGATGGAATGCCCTGACGACACCATCCTACGGAGGACGGGTGGACCCAATTAGTCGGGTAGCTTTCCAATAGATATAGGTTCTCCGACAACACTATTCTAGGAGACTAGGCCAACGGGCAGTTGTGCCTTGCATGGATGAGGAAAAAAGTGATGTCTCCAGGGTATCTTCTGGCCATAGAAATGGTTTGAATATTCTCACATGTTGAGATAATCATCCTATAAAATTGTGCTTGTATCTTGGGGGTGCACGTGCAAGATATTTGTACAATAAATTTGAGAAATAAGATTGGAGAGGAAACCTTTTGAGGAAAAAAAACATAGGGTGATCAAATTAAGAAACCAGTGAGAGACTGAATGACTAGAAGGATAGACTGAAACTTTGTTTAGAGAACGTATGAATGCCATCCATTGGATGCTTTACACTAGGATGGTCGTCCAAGATCTTGAACCCATCTCAGACAACTTGGGATGTGTAATTCCTAGAGGATCATGCTAGAGGATCATGCTATTAGATGTGTTAATCCCAAGATACTAGAGGATCATGCTATTAGATGTGTTAATCCCAAGATACTAGATGTGTAATTTTTAAAAAACTAATCGTCTCAGACGTGTTAATCGTCAATCCCAAGGCCCGAGAAGTGTAATTCTCAAAAAAATGAAGATCTCACATATATTAATCCTGAGTACCTTAAGATGTGGTTCTATGATAAGTAGTTTGATAGTTTTGAACTTTCTGAAAGAAGAAAGTTCACCCTTGCTCGTCTAAAAGTCATAAGTTCACCCTATCATGTGCAGATACAACCTTGTGAAAAGGGCCTTAATTAAGGAATATGTTTATTTATGTCAAACAGTTTGGTAGGATTAATTACAAAATAAATTAACGTGTAAGTAGGGTGGAAAGTGGGAGGTTGGAAAGCCTCAAGACGGCACCATCCTCCTATGGACGGGTGGACCCGATTAGTCAGGTAGCTTTCCAACAGATTAAGTGAAAGCCCTATGCTAGATAAATAGGTTCTGGGGAAACTCTATTCTAGGAGACTAGTAGGCCAACGGGCGGCTGTGCCTTGCATGGATGAGGAAGAAAGCGTTGTCTCTAGGAATCAAGATTAGTAGTTGCCCAGATTATGATCAATTACCCTATGGATAATTTGACTTTTAGTAGTTGCCTAGATTATGATCAATTACCCTATGGGTAATTTGACTTTTAGAAGACCACGCTTCCCTTGTGGGATAAGACTAGGCCATACCTACAAATCGTATCCTTGAATCTTTACATGGTCAAGGTGTCGACGAGTAGGAAATTTTCTCCAAGAGCTAAGACTTAGTAGACTATCTTAAGTGTTTGCCCTATTTTGGAAGAGGGGAACCTTACAATTAGTATCAGAGCAAAGGCTAACTATCAAGGGATTAAAACAAGTGATTGTTTGTCATATGAGGATGAATCAATCATCTCTACTGGTGGCCATAGAAATGGTTTGAATATCCTAGAAGATGATACTAAGATTATGCAATTGCTATCATAGGTTAGATTTCGTAAAGGATTATTCCCTTACGTTTTTCCATGACAAATTATTAAGTACCATATTACATGGGGATATAGAATAAGGAATTCGTAAGGAAGGATTATGATTTTTTTAAGAAAAAGGTTCATATTGTATGAGAGGTATAATGGATGCATGAACTTAGGATAATAAGGCCAAATAACTCTAGACTAATAAAGACCGTTTGGGGGCACAACAAAATGAGCCAAACACATGAAATAAGGGACTTTTTAGGAACAATTTTTAGATAAAATAAGATTTCTAACTAGTTGGGGGATCCTCGTGGTGGCGAGCGCGGCCTCGACAATGAGGTGCATGTCCCGTAGTAGGGATGTAGAGGCTGGAAGGTTGGATTCTAGATCATCAGCAGTATAAAGGAAAAGAATAAGAGAGCCGATTTGTCTTGTATGGAATTGGTTCATGTATAAACTTTTTTTATAAAGCTTGTACAACTTTGGCATTATTGTACTGTCAAAAAAGGCTGTTTTAACGAACCTTGTGAAAAGGGCCTTAATTAAGGAATATGTTTATTATGTCACAGTTTGGTAGGATTAATTAGAAAACAAATTGACACGTGAGTAGGGTGGAAAGTGGGAGGATGGAAAGCCTTGAGATGGCACCATCCTACGACGGTGGGTGGACCCGATTAATCAGGTAGCTTTCCAACAAATTAAGTGAAAGCCATATGTTAGATAAATAGGTTGCCCAAATTATGATCAATTACCCTATGGATAATTTGAGTTTTAGAAGACCATGCTCCCCATGCGGGAAGCTAAGACTTAGTAGACTATCTTAAGTGTTTCCCCTATTTTAGAAGGGAGGAACCTTACAATTAGTATCCAAGCAAAGGCTAACTATCAAGGGATTAAAACAAGTGATTGTTTGTCATATGAGGATGAATCAATCATCTCTACTGGCCATAGAAATGTTTTTAATATCCTCACATGTTAAGACAATCATCCCTATGAAATTGTGCTTGTATCTTGGGGGTGCACAGGAAAGATACTTGTACAATAAATTTGAATAATAGGATTGGGGAGGAAACCTTTTGAGGATAAAAGACATAGGGTGATCAAATTAAGAAACTAGTGAGAGACTGAATAACTAGAAGGATAGACCGAAACATTGTTTAGAGAAATTTTTAGGATATATCTCATTAACTCGCATATTATAAATTATTAAGATTATAACTCCATTAAGGTTTGAATAGTTGGCGTATGAATGCCATCCATTGGATGCTTTACACTAGGATGATCGTCCAAGGTCTTGAGCCCATCTCAGACAAACATGGGTCTAACTTGGGATGTGTAATTCCCAGAGGATCATGCTATTGGATGTGTTAATCCCAAGATACTAGATGTGTCATTTTTAAAATACTAATCATCTCAAATGTGTTAATCTTGATAATCTTTGGATGTGTCAATCCCAAGGCACTAGATGTGTAATTCTTAAACAAAAAATGAAGATCTCACATGTATTAATCTAGAGTGCCCTCAGATGTGGTGCTATGATAAGTATTTGATAGTTTTGAACTTTTCATGGAAACAAGGTAAGAAGAAAGTTGACCATTGCACGTCAAAATCATAAGAAATGTCGAATTAGTTGGAAGCACTATTGTCAATTCAACCACTCAAACCATAATCAGTTATGAGATGCCATGAAAGTACACCTTCGTGAAAGGTTTTGTCCTCGAGGATTTTGAGAGGATAAAATGAATGAATTCTTGGAGCTAAACCAAGAGGGGAAGACCCTGGAAGAATACCACCAAAATCTTGCTAAAACTTCTTCGATTAGCTCTAGAGATGGATGAATAAGCCCACCATAGTGTGTAGACATCCCTCTGAGGGACAGGAGGATTGAGCGACGAAGCCTGAGAGGGCGACAGGCAGGCTTGAGTCCTTGCCAGCGCGGCCGACGACGAGTTGTATGGTCCCATAGGGTTTTGCCTAGCATGTAGAGGCTGGAAGGCCAAATTCTAGATCTTGTATCTTGGGGGTGCACATGCAAGATATTTGTACAATAAATTTGAGAAATAAGATTGGGGAGGAATCCCTTTGAGGAAAAAAACATAGGGTGATCAAATTAAGAAACCAGTGAGAGATTGAATGACTAGAAGGATAGACTCGAACGTTGTTTAGAAAAATTTTTCAGGATATATCTCATTAATTTGCATATTATAAATTATTAAGATTATAACTCCATTAAGGTTTGAATAGTTGACGTATGAATGTCATCCATTGGATGCTTTACACTAGGATATATGTCCAAGAACTTGAACCCATCTCAGACAAACATGGGTCTAACTTGGGATGTGTAATTCCTAGAGGATCATGCTATTAGATGTGTTAATCCCAAGATACTAGATGTGTAATTTCTTAAAAACTAATCGTCTCAGACGTGCTAATCTTGATAATCTTTGGATGTGTCAATCCCAAGGCCCCAGATGTGTAATTCTTAAAAAAATGAAGATCTCAGATGTATTAATCCCGAGTGCCTTCAGATATGGTGCTATGATAAGTATTTGATAGTTTTGAACTTTTTGAAAGAAGAAAGTTCACCCTTGCTCGTCTAAAAATCATAAGTTCACCCTTTCATGTGCGGATACAACCTTGTGAAAAGGGCCTTAATTAAGGAATATGTTTATTTATGTCAAAGAGTTTGGTAGGATTAATTGGAAAATAAATTGACGCGTGAGCAGGGTGGAAAGTGGGAGGATGGAAATCCTCGAGATGGCACCATCCTCCTACGGACGAGTGGACCCGATTAGTCAGGTAGCTTTCCAACAGATTAAGTGAAAGTCCTATGCTAGATAAATAGGTTCTAGGGAAACTCTATTCTAGGAGACTAGGCCAACGGGCGACTGTGTCTTGCATGGATGAGGAAGAAAGCTTTGTCTCTAGGAATCAAGATTAGTAGTTGCCCAAATTATGATTAATTACCTTATGGATAATTTGACTTTTAGAAGATCATGCTCCCCCTGCGGGATAGGACTAGGTCATACCTACAAATCGTATCCTTGAATCTTTACATGGTCAAGGTGTCGACGAGTAGGAAATTTTCTCCAAGAGCTAAGACTTAGTAGAATATCTTAAGTGTTTGCCCTATTTTGGAAGAGGGAAACCTTACAATTAGTATCAGAGCAAAGGCTAACTATCAAGGGAGTAAAACAAGTGATTGTTTGTCATATGAGGATGAATCAATCATCTCTATTGGCCATAGAAATGGCTTGAATATCCTTACATGTTGTCGTCTAAAAATCATAAGAAATGCAAAATTGGTTGGAAGCATTGTTGTCAATCTAACCACTCAAACCAGAATGAGTTATGGGATGCCATGAAAGTACACCTTCGTGAAAGGTTTTTTCCTCCACGATTTTGAGAGGATAAAATGAATGAATTTTTGGAGATAACCCAAGAAGGGAAGACCCTGGAAGAATACCACCACCAAAATCTTACTAAAACTTCTCCGATTACCTCCAGAGATGGATGAGGTAACTCTTCTCCACCAACGATTCATTTGGAAGCTTAATCTACCTTTAAATAACCTCGTCAAGAATGCAAAACCATCCTCTATTTCAGAAGCCATAATTATAGCCAGAGACTATGATAAAGTTTTTTTATGTAGAGGGTGTCGAGAAGGACATGAGTTCTTCCATGTTAATCAAGAAGAGGTCCCCTAATTTTCAAGAGGAACGTCAAGCCCACCATTGGCTACTACAAGGAATCATGAGCTAGAGTAAAATTAGGTCAAGAAGTAGGGATAACGAGGTTAAAGATAATCGAATTCAACAAGTATTTCTATGAATAAATAGAAGAGGATTGGTGCAAGAATCATGTGAAGTAATGTACATGATGAATAGAGGTATTCTAGAAGACGATACTAAGATTATGCGATTGCTATCATAGGTTAGATTTTGTAAAGGATTATTCCTACATTTTTCCATGACAAATTATCAAGTACCATATTACATGGGAATATAGAATAAGGAATTCGTAATAAGGAAGGATTATGATTTTTTTAATAAAAAGGTTCATATTGTATGAGAGGTATAATGGATGCATGAACTTAGGATAATAAGGCCAATTAATTTTAGGCTAATAAAGACCGTTTGGGGGCACAACAAAATGAGCCAAACACATGAAATAAGAGACTTTTTAGGAACAATTTTTAGATAAAAGAAGATTTCTAACTAGTGGGGGGAC
Source organism: Cibotium barometz (assembly GCF_041138505.1). NCBI lineage: Eukaryota > Viridiplantae > Streptophyta > Polypodiopsida > Cyatheales > Cibotiaceae > Cibotium > Cibotium barometz. Next base: position 17,374,746 of record NC_141098.1, on the reverse strand, counting down.
ACCACTTTGGAAGAGAGAGGAGGATTTACTTAGATACTATCCCAGCTCACGACGAGATGAGGACATCTCGAATCTTTTAAGTGGGGGGGAGATTGTAAGGTCCCTCCGGAGTCATGTATGTGTCTCTTTTAATATAGATTTCAAGAAGGAAAGAGAGTGCACTTAGAGAAGAGTGAGGCAATAAGGCTAGAAACATTAGGAAAGTAATAGAGTAAAAATAGTAGCTCCAAAAATCCTAAAAGAAATAAAAAGACAAGAATAGTTCTTGTGCTTATGTAGCCGGATGGCAGAGACGTTAGTAAGGCCGAGAGTCAGCCCATGGTATGCCTCATACCATTGGGAGAATGAGGTTCTCCGATTGAGGTGAGTGATTTTGATGTTGTCTAGTTTTGAGGGCCCAGGCTAGCGCGGTGAATAAGCCCACCCTAGTGTGTAGACATCCCTCTGAGAGGGGCGGGAGGATCGAGCGACAGAGCCTGAGAGGGCGACATGCTGGCTTGCATCCTCATGGTGGCGAGCGTGGCCTCGACGATGAGGTGCATGTCCCATAGTAGGGATGTAGAGACTGGAAGGTTGGATTCTAGATCATCGGCAGTATAAAGGAAAAGAATAAGAGAGCCGGTTTGGCTTGTATGGAATTGATTCATGTATAAACTTTTTTATAAAGCTTGTACAACTTTGGCATTATTGTACTGTGAAAAAAGGCTATTTTAACGAACCTTGTGAAAAGGGCCTGAATTAAGGAATATGTTTATTTATGTCAAACAGTTTGGTAGGATTAATTTGAAAACAAATTGACGGGTGAGTAGGGTGGAAAGGGGGAGAATAGAAAGCCTAGAGATGATAGCACCATCCTACGATGGCGGGTGGACCCGATTAGTTGGATAGCTTTCCAACAAATTAAGTGAAAGCCCTATGTTAGATAAATAGGTTGTCCAAATTATGATCAATTACCTTATGGGTAATTTGAGTTTTAGAAGACCACGCTCCCTGTGCAAGATAGGACTAGGTCTTACCTACAAATCGTATCCTTGAATCTTTACATGGTCAAGGTGTCCACGAGTAGGAAATTTTCTCCAAGCTAAGACTTAGTAGACTATCTTAAGTGTTTCCCCTATTTTAGAAGGAAGAAACCTTACAATTAGTATCCAAGCAAAGGCTAACTATCAAGGGATTAGAACAAGTGATTGTTTGTCATATGAGGATGAATCAATCATCTCTACTGGGGCCATAGAAATGGTTTTAATATCCTCACATGTTGAGACAATCATCCCTATGAAATTGTGCTTGTATCTTGGGGGTGCACAGGCAAGATACTTGTACAATAAATTTGAATAATAGGATCGGGGAGGAAACCTTTTGAGGATAAAAAACATAGGGTGATCAAATTAAGAAACTAGTGGAGACTGAATAACTAGAAGGATAGACCGAAACTTTGTTCAGAGAAATTTTCATGATATATCTCATTAACTCGCATATTATGAATTATTAAGATTATAACGTCATTAAGGTTTGAATAGTTGGCGTATGAATGCCATCCATTGGATGCTTTACACTAGGACGATCGTCCAAGATCTTGAGCCCATCTCAGATAAACATGGGTCTAACTTGGGATGTGTAATTCCCAGAGGATCATGCTATTAGATGTGTTAATCCCAAGATACTAGATGTGTCATTTTTAAAATACTAATCATCTCAGATGTGTTAATCTTGATAATCTTTGGATGTGTCAATCCCAAGGCACTAGATGTGTAATTCTTTTAAAAAAATGAAGATCTCAGATGTATTAATCTAGAGTGCCCTCAGATGTGGTGCTATGATAAGTATTTGATAGTTTTGAACTTTTCATGGATACAAGGTAAGAAGAAAGTTGACCGTTGCACGTCAAAATCATAAGAAATGCCGAATTAGTTGGAAGCACTATTGTCAATCTAACCACTCGAACCATAATCAGTTATGGGATGCCATGAAAGTACACCTTCGTGAAAGGTTTTGTCATCCAGGATTTTGAGAGGATAAAATGAATGAATTCTTGGAGCTAACCCAAGAGGGGAAGACCCTAGAAGAATACCACCAAAATCTTGCTAAAACTTCTTCGATTAGCTCCAAAGATGGATGAATAAGCCCACCATAGTGTGTAGACATCCCTCTGAGGGGCAGGAGGATTGAACGATGGAGCCTGAGAGGGCAACAGGCGGGCTTGAGTCCTTGCCAAGCGAAGCCGACGAGATGAGGTGTATGGTCCCATAGGGTTTTGCCCAGCATGTAGAGGTTGGAAGGCCAAATTCTAGATCTTATATCTTGGGGGTGCACGCACAAGATATTTGTACAATAAATTTGAGAAATAAGATTGGAGAGGTCTCTTATTCTTTTCCTTTATACTGCCGATGATCTAGAATCCGGCCTTCCAGCCTCTACATTCTGTGCAAAACCCTACGGGACATACACCTCATTGTCGGGGCCATGCTCGCCACCCACGAGGATGCAAGCTAGCTTGTCGCCTCTCAAGCTCCGTCGCTCGATCCTCCCGCCCCTTAGAGGGATGTCTACACACTACAGTGGGCTTATTCACCGCACTAGCCTAGGCCCTCAAAACTAGACAGCATCAATCACTCGCCTCAATTGGAGAACCTCATTCTCTCAATGGTATGAGGGATACCATGGGCTGACTTTGGGCCTTACTAACATCTTTGCCATCCGGCTACACAAGCACAAGAACTATTCTTGTCTTCTTATTTCTTTTAGAATTTTTGGAGCTACTATTTTTACTCTATTACTTTCCTAATGTTTCTAGCCTTATTGCCTCACTCTTCTCTAACTGCACTCTCTTTCCTTCTTGAAATCTATATTAAAAGAGACACATACATGACTCGGGAGGGACCTTACAATCTCCCCCACTTAAAAGATTCTTCGAGATGTCCTTATCTCTGGGATAGTATCTAAGTAAATCCTCCTCTCTCTTCCAAAGTGGTGTCCCCCCACTAGTTAGAAATCTTCTTTTATCTAAAAATTATTCCCAACGACTCCCTTATTTAACATGTGTTTGGCTCATTTTGTTGTGCCCCCAAATGGTCTTTATTAGTCTTCCTACTCATCATCGCACCTTGACCATGTAAAGATTCAAGGATACGATTTATAGGTAAGACCTACCGCCGCAGGGGGAGTGTGGTCTTCTAAAAGTCAAATTACCCATAGGGTAATTGATCATGATTTGGGCAACTACTAATCTTGATTCCTAGTAGAGACATTGCTTTTTTCCTCATCCATGTAAGGCACAGCTGCCCGCTGGCCTAGTCTCCTAGAATAGTGTTGTCGGAGAACCTATTTATCTAGCATAAGGCTTTCCTTAATCTATTGGAAAGCTACCCGACTGATTGGGTCCACCTGTCTATAGGATGGTGCCATTCGGGCCTTCCATCCTCCCACTTTCCACCCTACTCACGCGTCAATTTATTTTTCGAAGTAATCCTATCACAATGTTTGACATAAATAAACATGTTCCTTAATTAAGGCCCTTTTTACAAGGTTCGTTAAGACAACCTTTTTCACAGTAGTACAATAATGCTAAAGACTTTCAAGATTTATAAAAAAATGTTATACATGAATCATTTCCATACAAGCCAAAGTGGCTCTCTTATTCTTTTCCTTTATACTACCGATGATCTAGATTTCGGCTCTCCAGCCTCTACATGCTGGTCAAAACCCTATGGGACCATACACCTCATCGTCATTGGGGCTGCACTGGCGAAGAGGACTCAAGCCAGCCTGTCGCCCTCTCAAGCTCCGTCGCTCAATCCTCCTACCCCTAAGAGGGACGTCTACACACTACGGTGGGCTTATTCATCCATTTGTGGAGCTAATCGGAGAAGTTTTAGAAAGATTTTTGTGGTATTCTTCCAGGTGCTTCCCTTCTTGGTGGGTTAGTAAAATGGATCTAGAGTAAAATATTGAATCAAACACATCAAATCAAGAATCTAGTATCCATTAATCATGAGATTAGTTATCAAATGGCTCATCACATGAATATACAAGAGAGAGAGAATCTATAAGTGCATGTAGCAAGAGAAGATGCACAAATAGCCTAAGTGTGTTTAACCTCTCACCAAGAGGATGGCTTTCAAGCTAGCTTGAACTTGACCATGGAAGGCCAAATCTCCATTGATGGAGCCCAAAGGTACAAGATGACCAAAATTAGTAAAAGTGTCAAAAGATCCTACCAATGTACCCCAAGCCCTATTTATAGTCACTTTCTCCTTTTGCCCATGGGCCCCTATGTACATGTGGAAATTAAGCTCGATAAACCATCCTTTCCCAAAGATTTTGTCCTCAAAATCATACAAGATATTTACAAATAAATCGCAATCTCAATGTAAACCCATGGGAAGTAGAGAGGTCTTTAAAAATGCACCTCGAATACATTTGGAATAGGGAAACCAAATGTAGTGAAGCTGGCAAACTCCTTCTCCAAAAATAGCATGTAGGACTATTATGGCAGCCATGTTGTCGATGAAGCTTCCCTTGAAATTCTTCATGAAACCTCCATAAAAATGATCTGCAAATGATGCATAGCCGCACCCAAAAGGCTCCCACATATTTGTCATCGAACCAAATGATCTTCCAAGTGTGTTGGAGTAGATTGGTAACCCCAACAATAGATCTAACCAAAGCTGTCCAAATTACAGCACATATAAAACCTCATGATATACCCTTCTTCACATAATAATCATGCCACTTGATCAAGGAATACTTCCATCAAGTAAACCATGTTGTTGGACATACTCCATTGATTGCCAAGTAACCTCATCTATGGGCAAGCGCTTCCATTTCACAACGAATTCATCAATCTTCCGGTTCCTCAAAACCCTTGTCCTCTTGTCCACAATCCTCTCCGGCTCATAGATAATCTCTCCTTCTTCATCCATCCGTGGTAACTCTTCAATCTCTTGAGGAAGAGAGCCCACAAACCTCTTAAGGTTGGATACATGAAACACATTATTATGAATCCTTGTAGAAGGAGGTAGGTCAAGCTTATAAGCCAAATCACCCACTTTCTTGACTACTAAATATGGTCCATAGTATCTATGTGCCAACTTGGAATTGGAAGACCCTTTGAGAATATTGTGACGGCTCTTGGGAAGCTTGAGCAACACATAATCACCTTCCTTGAACTCCATTTTGCATCTATGCTCATCCGCATTTGCCTTCATGACTTCTTGTGCCTTCTTCATATTATCCATGCATAATTGAAGAAGCTGTCTTATCCTTTCCAACTCTTCCTTGGCTATAGGATTAACCATTTTATCCTCATGGAAGGCAATAGATGGCAAATGCACTTGATACCCATAAAGAGCCTCGAAAGGTGACATCCCAATACTCAAATGCTTGCTTGAATTATAACAAAATTCAGCAAGGTAAAGCCATTCATCCCATGATGCTTGCATGTCATGACAATAGTGCCTCAAGTACACTTCGAGCCATTTGTTTGTACACTCCGTTTGCCCATCCGTTTGAGGGTGATAGGCTATAGAAGGAGTGATTTGAGTCCCCAAGTTCTCATACAATGTCCTCCAAAAAGTGCCCATGAACTTGGTATCTCTATCACAAACTATGTTGAGTGGCAAACCATGTATCTTGAATACATGGTCCATAAATTGCTTGGCAATGTGAGAGGCCCCATAAGTAGTCTTGGAAGCAATAAAATGAGCTGATTTGGTGAGTCTATCCACCACCACAAATACTTGATCCCATCCATGCTTCGTCTTTGGCAAGCCCGTGATGAAGTCCATGGAAATGTGAGTCCATTTTCCATCCGGAATAGGCAAAGGATGAAGTAAACCACTTGGCAATTGGTGACTATCCTTATTCCTTTGGCATGACACACATTCCAAAACAAACTTCTTGACATCCCTGCACATGCCTTTCCAATAAAAGCTTTTGCTCACTTTGTCGAATGTCTTGAGAACACCAAGATGACCCGAAAGTGGTGAAGAATGCATCTCATGAAGCACCTTGGGAATGTAGGATGAGGTTGGAACCAAATACACCTTATCCTTGTGAAATGGAACATACATGGGCTGCATTTTCTGCATTTTCTGCATCTTTTGGCATATTGTCCCTCAAAATGCATGCATGATCCCTTCCACCGGGGTCGAAAGGAAACTCATCCCCTTCTTTGACAAAAGAATGACCCTCCAAGTCTTCTTCATGTGTCTCCTTGTTGCTATAATCTTCAAACTCTTCCACATCATGAGATGACTTGGAATTGTCATCCTCATCCATAATGATCATAGTCTCTTTGATTTGCAAATGTGCCCTGGTGACAACTTCTCTTTGCATTTAAAACATAGGCCTTTGCTCCTCAATTCCTCAATCTTAGGATCATCCATCTGTTGAGTCTTCTTGAATGGTTGAGGAGGCTTCTTGACAAACCCATTGCTCTTCTTAGCATCATTATGAACTCCACTTGTGGACTATCCACTTCCAAAAGATGTATGGAATTTGGAAGTGTAAGTGGATGTAGAAGAAGGTAGACTTTTCCCCACATTTGAAGAAGTGTGAAATGGCTTATGAAAAGGTTCATTGGGTTGAACCCTCTTATACTTTGTGCCGAGACATCCGCTTTGATGTATGAATCTAGACCATGCACAAACTTCTTCAATCGCATGCCTTCATTGAGTCCATCCACAAACATAGAGAGCTTCATGATCCTCTTGATGTACTCCCTAACCCACATGCCCTTTTGTGTGAGTTCATACCATTCTTCATGGTATCGATCAAGAACCAAAGGCGACACAAATGCCATATTCATTTCATGCTTGAGTTCTTCCCAAGTATGTGGCATAACTCCCTCCTTGAGCATATGTCTTCACCATTGATGTGCATAGTCTTCCCAATGCAAGGATGCAAAATGCACTTTGTCCCTTTCACATTTCGGATAGAGCTGAAAGTATGTATCCAACTTATTCATCTATTCTTCCAACTCATGTGGGGTTGAACCATCACCCTTGAACTTAGAGAGTGAAATCTTGTCCTTTACATCCTTTGACACGGTTGACGATGCATTCTCATGATGGTGGGAGGTCTTGTGCTTTTGCATTTGCACAAAAGATCCAAGGAATTGTGCAAAATCCTTGTACTCCTTCTTAAGGAAATTTGGCATTTCCATCCACCTATCATGAGCTTCTCTTTGTCTCTCAATGAATGACATATGTTCCCAATCAAGCTCAACCACATCATCCATATCATACACCTCCTCTTCAAGCATGGAGGGCTGATTTGCTTTGGGATGCAAAGGTACTCTCCTCGGATCCCCAAAATTTGACTCCTCATGTCTGAATGTAGGTGCATGTTGCTTTCCATCCAATTGAGAAGAACCCGCTTGGAATGTAGTAGGCTTCATCTCCCGCATAGAAGGCCTCCTAGCATCCGCCACCATGAATCCAAAAGTGACATTCTTGGTGGAATGCTCATGTGTTACCTTGGGAGAAACCTCTTGTTCCATGGGTAGCTTGCCTTCCCTATGGCCTTCAAAAGCTGTCCCAAATTGCTTGCCTTCATGTAAAGCACCATGACCACTATCATAGGAAGGTTGGCTCATTCAGTGGGCCGAGGGACCCTCTCTTCCAAAACTTCCATCCTTGTAGCCATAGTGTCAAGCCTACCATTGACTTCCACCCTTGTAGCCATCGTGTCCATCTTAGCATTCATTTCCATCAACATTTGCATGATCGAATCGATGGGGATGGTATGCGAAGATTGTGGGGTGTGCTTGTGGGCACTTCCGACATTCAACTCCTCATTCCCTTCTCTTGAAGTATGCCCAAAAGTATCCCCTTCTCTTGAAGTGTGCCCAAGAGTATCCTCCGGAGCATCCAAAATTCCTTGTTCCATCATTGCCTCTTCACCCTCTACCTCATCAGAAGCCAAAGTGTTGCCTCGGTCGCCCTTTTGGCTTTGGCTCCCATGGAAACCTTCAGTTTCAGAAATTTGGCCCTAAATTGAGGTAAGGATGTCCGATTGAAGTGATCTAAAGCTTGTTGGAGAGCTAATGAAGTGTACTAGACCACTATGCAAAGACCCATAAGCGATGAGGTGTGCTACTATTCTATGTTTTAGGGTTTACAGGGTTATAGGCTGAAACGGTATTTTGGGTACAACTTGAGCTAGAGATATCCAAATGCAAAACTTTTTGGCTCAAATGGAAGCCTTCAATGAGTACTACGAGCCTATGTAATTGGATCTAGAAGACCTTCAAACCCCTATGTGACTGAATTAGGGTTTACTGTTTCTACAAAAATCCTAAATTCTACCCTAAAGAGATATCAAAATGCGGAGGTTAAGGGCTTGTTGGGTAGCTCTAAGGAAGCACTAAGAGCTCATATGGTCCCTTTTAATTCAGTCCAAAAGGGTTGGGACTGAATTAGGGTTTTTGTGAATCTGTAGATTCTTGCCAAAATGACCCTTTTTGTGCCCAATTGATCTTTGTTTGCTCCCAAACCAATGTCCTAACACCTCTCACACCTCATTGGCATCCCAAGGTCTGCAAATTATGCTCCACAAGCTTCAATTGTCCATGTATGACCAAAAATTTGAGAAAATTTTGACATAGTCTCCTTTGTTTTAGGAGCTAAATCTTAATTTTTCTCAAGTAACAATGCAAAAATCCATAATCCTCTTATCAATTCCCATCCATTACATAGCATGTGCCTCAACTTGCATCACCAAAAGGCATACAAATTCCTTGCAATTCCAAGCATTCACCATACATTTCCCATGGCATAATGCAAGATCAATTCCCATGAGATGTCCATATTAAGGTGCCATTGCCATGTACATAAACCAAGAGGTTGATTGTGCAAAGAAGATCGTCGGTGTAGCACATTGAAGCTTGCCAATCTCCCGGCCAAGCTCTTCTCAACCCCGTACCTAGTCCGAACCAAGGCATGGGTTGAGGCTAAGTCCACCTCCACACCTAATCCTCCACCGCATCGCTTTACCACAGCACTCACGGCACGATGGATTCAAGCCATGCTCCCCCCGGGCCTCTCCACCAACACTTGGGGTACCCTCACCAACATATCTAGCTTCTAGAAATTGAAGTGAGTGCAAACAATTGTGAGGTGCATATAGCTTGAATATGAAAATGAGGCGGATCACTTACAAGGATGTGGCATGACTCATGCCCATTACAATATACTCATAAACCATTATGCATGAACTCATGCTTATCCACATAGCTCCAAATGTCCACCATTCATCCAAAGATCCAACATCAAAAGCTTCAATGGTTGGATTGTTGCTTGATAGAGCCTCCAATGGATCCAAATCTTGAAGATTTTTGCAATTTCTGAGGGCTGCTCAAACCTCCTCTTCTCCCTCTCCAATAGCAATGAAGAACTCCCTAAAATCCACCAAAAAGATGCCAAACATCATAGCTAACAACAACCAAACTTCATAAACCTTAGCTTAGGTTTGATGCACTTGACCATCTCCTTATGATTTTAGGCCTTGAGGATGCGTGGGAAAACGGCGCAGCTACGCCTAACGGGTAAAAAGGAGCAAAATCAACACCATGTTTAGCAGATAAACAAAAGCCCTAGCAAATGGGAGCAAAACGGGGGAAAGATAAGAAGTAATGGCTATGGAAAGCTTGGAAAAAAAGCACAAAAAGATAAACATGATTAACAAAGAGATTAGCAGGTGATTAATTCAAAATTTTCTCAATTTTTGTACCCTACCCCAAATAATTGGTCCAAGGTACCCAACTTAGGTCCAATTGAGCTAAATCCCCATGAAATCACATGAAATGATACCTCTCCTCCACTAATCTCTAAAGATTAAGTAGAAATTAAGCAAGATTAAGCCAAAACTCCAAGAAAACAAGAGAAAATTCAAAAAATTATCAAGAAAATGACTAATCTCGTGCTCAAAACCTTGATAATGGATCAAAATCAAGGCTCTGATACCAAATGAAATGGATCTAGAGTAAAATATTGAATCAAACACATCAAAGCAAGAATCTAGTATCCATTAATTATGAGATTAGTTATCAAATGGCTCATCACATGAATATACAAGAGAGAGAGAATCTATAAGTGCATGTAGCAAGAGAAGATGCACAAATAGCCTAAGTGTGTTTAACCTCTCACCAAGAGGATGGCTTTCAAGCTAGCCATGAACTTGACCATGGAAGGCCAAATCTCCATTGATGGAGCCCAAAGGTACAAAATGACCAAAATTAGTAAAAGTGCCAAAGATCCTACCAATGTTCCCCAAGCCCTATTTATAGTCACTTTCTCCTTTTGCCCATGGGCCCCTATGTACATGTGGAAATCAAGCTCTATGGTTCATGATAGTTAGCTCCAAAAATTCATTCATTTTATCCTCTCAAAATCCTAGAGGACAAAACCTTTCATGAAGCTGTACTTTCATGGCATCCCATAATTGATTCTGGTTCAAGCGGTTAGATTGACAACACTGCTTCCAACTAATTCGGCATTTCTTATGATTTTTACATGCAACAATCAACTTTCTTCTTTCATTATATCCATGAAAAGTTCAAAACTATCAAATACTTATCGTAGCACCACATCTGAAGGCACTTTGGATTATATACATCTGAAGGCACTCTGGATTATATACATATGAGATCTTCATTTTTTTTAAAGAATTACACATCTAGTGCCTTGGGATTGACACATCCAAAGATTATCAGGATTAACACATCTAAGATGATTAGTTTTTTAAAAATTACACATCTACTATCGTGGGATTAACACATCTAATAGCATGATCCTCTGGGAATTACACATCCCAAGCTAGACCCATCTTTATCTAGATGGGTTAAAGATCTTAGACGATCATCCTAGTGTAAAGTATCTAATGGATGGCATTCATACATCAACTATTCAAACCTTAACGGAGTTATAATCTTAATAATTTATAATATGCAAATTAATGAGATATATCCTAAAAATTTCTCTAAACAAAGTTTCAGTCTATCCTTCTAGTCATTCAATCTCCACTAGTTTCTTAATTTGATCACCCTATGTTTTTTATCCTCTAAAGGTTTCCTCCCCAATCTTTTTTTTTAAAATTTATTGTACAAATATCTTGCCCGTGCACCTCCAAGATACAAGCACAATTTCATAGGATGATTGTCTCAACATGTGAGGATATTCAAACCATTTCTATGGCCAGTAGAGATGATTGATTCATCCTCATATGACAAACAATCACATGTTTTAATCCCTTGATAGTTAGCCTTTGCTCTGATACAAATATAAGGTTCCCCCCTTCCAAAATAGGGCAAACACTTAAGATAGTCTACTAAGTCTTAGCTCTTGGAGAAAATTTCCTACTTGTCGACACCTTGACCATGTAAAGATCCAAGGATACGATTTGTAGGTATGACCTATTCCTATCCCGCAGGGGGAGCGTGGTCCTTTAAAAGTCAAATTACCCATAGCGTAATTGATCATGATTTGGGCAACTACTAATCTTGATTCCTAGAGACGTCGCCTTTTTCCTCATCCATGCAAGGCACAGCGGTGCATTGGTCTAGTCTCCTAGAACAGTGTTCCCCGAGAACCTATTTATCTAGCATAGGGCTTTCACTTAATTTGTTGGAAAGCTATCCGACTAATCGGGTCCACCCGTCCTCTGTAGGATGGTGTCGTTGAGGCATTCCATCCTCCCACTTTCCACCCTACTCACACGTCAATTTGTTTTCTAATTAATCCAACCACACTGTTTGACATAAATAAACATGCTCCTTAATTAAGACCCTTTTCACAATGTTCATTAAAATAGCCTTTTTCCATAATACAATAATGCCAAGGACTTGCAAGACTAATAAAAAAAAGTTTATATACATGAATCAATTCCACACAAGCTAAACCGGCTTTCTTATTCTTTTCCTTTATACTGTCGATGTTTTAGAATTCATCCTTTCAGCCTCTACATGCTGGGCAAAACCCTAAGGGACCATACAACTCATCGTCGGCCGTGCTAGCAAGGACTCAAGCCCGCTTGTCGCCCTCTCAAACTCCGTCGCTCAATCCTCTTGCCCACACACTACGGTGGGCTTATTCATCCATCTTTGGAGCTAATCGGAGAAGTTTGGTGGTATTCTTCCAGGGTCTTCCCTTCTTGGGTTAGCTCCAAAAATTCATTCTCTCGTTGAATCCTTATTTACAATCATTCCTTCATCGGTGTAGCTCTATGAAATCATTGACAACAATCAAAACGCTCACCACACATCTAGTATCTTGGGATTGACACATCTAATAGCATGATCCTCTGGGAATTACACATATCCCAAGTTAGACCCATGTTTGTCTCAGATGGGCTCAAGATCTTGGACGATCGTCCTAGTGTAAAGCATCCAATAGATGGCATTCATACGTCAACTATTCAAACCTTAATGGAGTTATAATCTTAATAATTTATAATATGCGAGTTAATGAGATATATCCTGAAAATTTCTCTAAACAAAGTTTCGGTCTATCCTTCTAGTTATTCAGTCTCCCACTAGTTTCTTTATTTGATCTCCCTATGTTTTTATCCTCAAAAGGTTTCCTCCCCAATCCTATTATTCAAATGTATTGTACAAATATCTTGCCTGTGCAGCCCCAAGATACAAGCACAATTTCATAGGATGATTGTCTCAACATGTGAGGATATTCAAACCATTTCTATGGTCAGTAGAGATGATTGATTCATCCTCATATGACAAACAATCACTTGTTTTAATCCCTTGATAGAAATTCTTTGCTTTGATACTAATTGTAAGGTTCCACCCTTCTAAAATAGGAGAAACATAGTCTACTAAGTCTTAGCTTGGATAAAATTTCCTACTTGTGGTGGACACCTTGACCATGTAAAGATACAAGGATATGATTTGTAGCTAAGACCTAGTCCTATCCCGCACGGGGAGCGTGGTCTTCTAAAACTCAAATTACCCATAGGGTAATTGATCCATAATTTGGGCAACTACTAATCTTGATTCCTAGAGACAACGCTTTCTTCCTCATCCATGCAAGGCATAGCCGTCCCCGCTGGCCTAGTCTCCTAGAATAGTGTTGCCCCAGAACCTATTTATCTAGCATAGAGCTTTCACTTAATTTTTTGGAAAGCTACCTGACTACTCGGGTCCACCCGCCATCGTAGGATGGTGCCATCTCAAGGCTTTCCATCCTCCCACTTTCCACCCTACTCACGCGTCAATTTGTTTTCTAATTAATCCTACCAAACTGTTTGACATAAATAAACATATTTCTTAATTAAGGCCCTTTTCATCACAAGGTTCGTTAAAACAGCCTTTTTTCACAGTACAATAATGCCAAAGACAAGCTTTATAAAAAAAGTTTATACATGAATCAATTCCATACAAGCCAAACTGGCTCTCTTATTCTTTCCCTTTATACTGCCGATGATCTAGAATCTAGCCTTCCAGCCTCCACATCCCTACGGGACATACACCTCATCGTCAAGGTCGCGCTCGCCACCACAAGGACACAAGCCGGCCTGTCACCCCTCTCAGGCTCCGTCGCTCGATCCTCCCGCCCCTCAGAGGGATGTCTACACACTAGGGTGGGCTTATTCACCGCACTAGCCTGGGCCCTCAAAACTAGACAGCATCACAATCACTCGCCTCAATCGGAGAACCTCATTCTCCCAATGGTATGAGGGATACCATGGGCCGACTCCGGGCCTTACTAACGTCTCTGCCGTGCGGCTACACAAGCACAAGAACTATTCTTGTCTTCTTATTTCTTTTAGGATTTTTGGAGCTACTATTTTTACTCTATTACTTTCCTAATGTTTCTAGCTTTATTGCCTCACTCTTCTCTAAGTGCACTCTCTTTCCTTCTTGAAATCTATATTAAAAGAGACACATACATGACTCCCAAGGGACCTTACAATCTCCCCCACTTAAAAAATTCGAGATGTCCTCATCGCGTAAGCTCGGATAGTATCTAAGTAAATCCTCCTGTCTCTTCCAAAGTGGTGTCCCCCCCACTAGTTAGAAATCTTCTTTTATCTAAAAATTGTTCCTAAAAAGTCCCTTGTTTCATGTGTTTGGCTCCTTTTGTTGTGCCCCCAACAAATGGTCTTTATTAGTCTAAAGTTAATTGGCCTTATTATCCTAAGTTCATGCATCCATTATACCTCTCATACAATATGAACCTTTTTATTAAAAAAATCATAATCCTTCCTTACGAATTCCTTATTCTATATCCCCATTTAATATGGTACTTAATAATTTGTCATGGAAAAATGTAAGGAAATAATCCTTTACAAAATCTAACCTATGACAGCAATTGCATAATCTTAGTATCGTCTTCTAGAATGCCTCTATTCATCATGTACATTACTGCACATGAATCTTGCACCAATCCTCTTCTATTTACTCATAGAAATACTTGTTGAATTCGATTATCTTTAACCTCATTTTTATCCCTATTTCTTGACCTAATTTTACTCTAGCTCATGATTCCTTATAGTAGCCAAGGGTGGGCTTGACGTTCCTCTTGAAATCTAGGGGACCTCTTCTTGATTAACATGGAAGAACTCACGTCCTTCTCGACACCCTCTACATAAAAAAACTTTATCATAGTCTCTAGCTATAATTATGGCTTTTGAAATAGAGGATGGTTTTGCATTCTTGACGAGATTATTCAAAGGTAGATTAAGCTTCCAAATGAATCGTTGGTGGAGAAGAGTTACCTCATCCATCTCTGGAGCTAATCGGAGAAGTTTTAGCAAGATTTTAATGGTATTCTTCCAGGGTCTTCCCTTCTTGGGTTATCTCCAAAAATTCATTCATTTTATCCTCTCAAAATTGTGAAGGAAAAAACCTTTCACGAAGGTGTACTTTCATGGCATTCCATAACTCATTTTGGTTCGAGTGGTTAGATTGACAACAATGCTTCCAACCAATTTTGCATTTCTTATGATTTTTAGACAACATGTAAGGATATTCAAACCATTTCTATGGCTAGTAGAGATGATTGATTCATCCTCATATGACAAACAATCACTTGTTTTAATCCCTTGCTTATCATAGCACCACATCTGACGGCACTCGGGATTAATACATCTGAGATCTTTATTTTTTTAAGAATTACACATCTGGGGCCTTGGGATTGACACATCCAAAGATTATCAGGATTAACACGTCTGAGACGATTAGTTTTTTAAAATTACACATCTAGTATCTTGGGATTAGCCCCATAGGGTTTTGCCTAGCATGTAGAGGTTGGAAGGCCGAATTCTAGATCATCGACAGTATAAAGGAAAAGAATAAGAGAGCCGGTTTAGATTGTATGGAATTGATTCATGTATAAACTTTTTTATATAAATCTTCCAAGTCCTTGGCATTATTGTACTGTGGAAAAAGACTGTTTTAACGAACCTTGGGAAAAGGGCCTTAATTAAGGAACATGTTTATTTTATCAAACAGTGTGGTAGGATTAATTAGAAAACAAATTGACGCATGAATAGGGTGGAAAGTGGGAGGATGGAATGCCCTGAGGACACCATCCTACGGAGGAGGGTGGACCCAATTAGTCGGGTAGCTTTCCAACAGATTAAGTGAAAGCCCTATGCTAGATAAATAGGTTCTCGGGCAACACTATTCTAGGAGACTAGGCCAACGGGCAACACTATTCTAGGAGACTAGGCCAACGGGCAGCTGTGCCTTGCATGGATGAGGAAAAAAGTGATGTCCATGTAAGGCACAACTGAGGAAACCTTTTGAGGAAAAAAAACATAGGGTGATCAGTTTAAGAAACTAGTGAGAGACTGAATGACTAGAAGGATAGATTAAAACTTTGTTTAGAGAAATTTTCACGATATATCTCATTAATTTACAAATTATAAATTATTAAGATTATAACTCCATTAAGGTTTGAATAGTTGACGTATGAATGCCATCCATTGGATGCTTTACACTAGGATGATCGTCCAAGATCTTGAACCCATCTCAGATAAACATGGGTCGAACTTGGGATGAGTAATTCCTAGAGGATCATGCTATTAGATGTGTCATACACCTCGTCTCGTCGGCCGTGCTGGCAAGGACTCAAGCCCGCATGTCGCCCTCTCAGGCTCCGTCGCTCAATCCTCTTGCCCCTCAGAGGGATGTCTACACACTATGGTGGGCTTATTCATCCCTCTCTGGAGCTAATCGAAGAAGTTTTAGCAAGATTTTGGTGGTATTCTTCCAGGGTCTTCCCTTCTTGGGTTAGCTCCAAAAATTCATTCATTTTATCCTCTCAAAATCTTGGAGGACAAAACCTTTCACGAAGGTGTACTTCCATGGCATCCCATAACTGATTATGGTTTGAGTGGTTAGATTGACAATAGTGCTTCCAACTAATTTGGCATTTCTTATGATTTTGACGTGCAACGGTCAACTTTCTTCTTTCCTTGTATCCATGAAAAGTTCAAAACTATCAAATACTTATCATAGCACCACATCTAAGGACACTTTGGATTAATACATCTGAGATCTTCATTTTTTTTAAAGAATTACACATCTAGTGCCTTGGGATTGACACATCCAAAGATTATCAAGATTAACACATCTGAGATGATTAGTATTTTAAAAATGACACATCTAGTATCTTGGGATTGACACATCTAATAACATGATCCGCTGGGAATTACACATCCCAAGTTAAACCCATGTTTGTGTGAGATGGGCTCAAGATCTTGGACGATCGTCCTAGTGTAAAGCATCCAATGGATGGCATTCATACGTCAAATATTCAAACCTTAATGGAGTTATAATCTTAATAATTTATGTAAGGATATTCAAACCATTTCTATGGCTAGCAGAGATGATTGATTCATCCTCATATGACAAACAATCACTTGTTTTAATCCCTTGATAGTTAGCCTTTGCCCTGATACTAATTATAAGGTTCCCCTCTTCCAAAATAGAGCAAACACTTAAGATAGTCTACTAAGTCTTAGCTCTTGGAAAAAATCTCCTACTCGTCTCGCGACACCTTGACCATCATGTACAGATTCATGGATACGATTTGTAGGTGTGACCTAGTCCTATCCCACAGGGGGAGCGTGGTCTTCTAGAAGTCAAATTACCCATAGGGTAATTGATCATAATTTGGGCAACTACTATTCTTGATTTCTAAAGACAACGCTTTCTTCCTCATTCATGTAGGCACACTGCCCATTGGCCTAGTCTCCTAGAATAGAGTTTCCCCACAACCTATTTATCTAGCATAGGGCTTTCACTTAATCTGTTGGAAAGCTACCTGACTAATCGGGTCCACCCGTCCATAGGAGGATGGTGCCGTCTCGAGGCTTTCCATCCTCCCACCACTTTCCACCCTACTCACGTGTCAATTTATTTTCTAATTAATCCTACCAAACTGTTTAACATAAATAAACATATCCTTACTTAAGGCCCTTTTCACAAGGTTATATCCGCATGAAAGGGTGAACTTATGATTTTTAGAGACGAGCAAGGGTAAACTTTCTTCTTTCAGTGTATCCATAAAAAGTTCAAAACTATCAAATACTTATCATAGCACCACATTTGAAGGCACTCAGGATTAATACATTTGAGATCTTCATTTTTTTTAGAATTACACATCTGGGGCGTTAGGATTGACACATCCAAAGATTATCAGGATTAACACATCTAAGATGATTAGTTTTTTAAAAATTACACATCTAGTATCTTGGGATTAACACATCTAATAGCATGATCCTCTAGGAATTACACATCCCAAGTTAGACCCATGTTTGTCTGAGATGGGTTCAAGATCTTGGACAATCATCCTAGTGTAAAGCATCCAATGGATGGCATTCATACATCAACTATTCAAACCTGATGGGATGGAAAATGATGTATTTGGTCAAGAATGGATACACATATGATTTGGAATTGGGTTAAGTAATATGGATTGATGTGGAACAATCTGGAAAGACATGAGTTCATTATAGAAATTGTATTTATGACCTACTTGTTGTAAATGACTGTTTTATGTCAAGAATGCTCAGGAAGCATTTTGACCGTCTTGTGATTAAGGTCATGGAGACCTAACTGATAAAGTTGCAACTGCTGAACAGAGAGTCAATGGAGGACGTCTCGCGTAGCAAGGTCAGTCGAGGTCTTGACCAGCCTCGGTTCGATTTAAATGGTGAGCTTCACGTACGGTGGATGAGGGACCAAGGAAGCGGCCTATGAGCCAAGTGCTAGGTGACCTGTGCAGGATCCTAGAGGGTGCTGACCATACAGTGCTCGGGCTCTGGGTCGCCGAAGATACCCACACATGCATCGTGGAAGATATTGGAATAAGGAGTAAGAGTTGTTTTCTGAAACCGAGTATGGATCTAGTTGATTGACCTTGCTGGTCCTCAACTGATGAGTCCATAGCTCTCTTATATGGATCTGTTGGTTGATCTTGCTGATCTTCAAAGAGGATTTCATCTTGATTTTTATAAGTGATTATCTGCCGGGTACTATGAGCTAGGAACTATAGAAAAGGCCCCGAGTGAACAGGTGGTGAGCGTTCTGGTTACCAATGATGCCATAGATACTCCGATAAAGGAATGATTGGAAATTAAGATTCAACCGGATACTTGGAAGTTTATGATCAGTAACACTATGATTTCATTAAATGACTGAATTAAATACAATTGAATCTAGAAAAAAGGTAATTTCCTATTGGGTGTGTAAGTGGTGTGACTGGAGTTAAATTTGCTTGAAAATCTGGCTAGGGGGCCTGGGAACTCTTTTCTTTGGTACCCGGGACAAAACCTAACCAAATTCCTAATTGGATCCCATCACTACAATGGTTGGGTGGTTGGCTAACCCATGGGACTGGATGGGGTTATACTGGACTGATGGATCCATAAATCCAGACTCAATTTCTGTTTAGTTCGATAGATGAAGTAAATCCTGGACAAAAATTCTTCTATGGAAAAGAATCAACGGTTGTGCCTCTCAATGAGGAAAAAAGCATTGATCTCTATGATCCAAGTACAATCTTTTTTCCTGATCTGACTATGGGACTTACGGGTTCGGTCAGATCTGCTCAGTTAGTTAAGGCTTTTGACTACATTAGGGAAAAGTTATGGAAAAGAATCAACGGCTGTGCCTCTCAATGAGGAAAAAAGCATTGATCTCTATGATCCAAGTACAGTCTTTTTCCCTGATCTGACTATGGGACTTACGGGTTCGGTCAGATCTGCTCAGTTAGTTAAGGCTTTTGACTACATTAAGGCTTTTGACTACATTAGGGAAAAGTTATTTTGGTGGAATCGCCCGTGTAAGAGAAGTTTTTTCGAGTTCGGTTTGGAAGAATCGAGGAATTAGTCACCTGTCTGGATATCCGTGGGCGAGGCCCTGAGTGTGGGACCCTGTCCCACACAAGATGTGCTACTTTCCCTGCTACTAGCACCACGAATCCGCTGCGCGGTGGGGACAGGGATCTTACAAAGATAGTCTTTTAAGTCTTAGCTCTTGGAGAAAATTTCCTACTCGTCGACACCTTGACCTAGTCCTATCCCACAAGGTGTACTTTCATTTTATCCTCTCAAAATCCTAGAGGACAAAACCTTTCACGAAGGTGTACTTTCATGGCATCCCATAACTGATTATGGTTCGAGTGGTTAGATTGACAATAGTGCTTCCAACTAATTCGGCATTTCTTATGATTTTGATGTCCAACGGTCAACTTTCTTCTTTCATTATATCCATGAAAAGTTCAAAACTATACTTATCATAGCACCACATCTAAGGGCACTTTGGATTAATACATCTGAGATCTTCATTTTTTTTAAAGAATTACACATCTAGTGCCTTGGGATTGACACATCCAAAGATTATTAGGATTAACACATCTGAGATGATTAGTATTTTAAAAATGACACATCTAGTATCTTGGGATTAACACATCTAATAGCATGATCCTCTGAGAATCACATCCCAAGTTAGACCCATGTTTGTCTGAGATGGGCTCAAGATCTTGGACAATCGTCCTAGTGTAAAGCATCCAATAGATGGCATTCATACGTCAACTATTCAAACCTTAATGGAGTTATAATCTTAATAATTTATAATATGCGAGTTAATGAGATATATCCTGAAAATTTCTCTAAACAAAGTTTCGGTCTATCCTTCTAGTTATTCAGTCTCCACTAGTTTCTTAATTTGATCACCCTATGTTTTTTATCCTCAAAAGGTTTCCGCAATCCTATTATTCAAATGTATTATTCAAATATCTTACCTGTGCACCCCCAAGATACAAGCATAATTTCATAGGATGATTGTCTCAACATGTGAGGATATTCAAACCATTTCTATGGCCAGTAGAGATGATTGATTCATCCTCATATGACAAACAATCACTTTTTTTAATCCCTTGATAGATAGCCTTTGTTTTGATACTAATTGTAAGGTTCCTCCCTTCTAAAATAGGGGAAACACTTATGATAGTCTACCAAGTCTTAGCTTGTCCTAAAGAGTCCCTTATTTCATGTGTTTGGCTCGTTTTGTTGTGCCCCCAAACGGTCTTTATTAGTCTAAAGTTAATTGGCCTTATTATCCTAAGTTCATGCATCCATTATACCTCTCATACAATATGAACCTTTTTATTAAAAAAATCGTAATCCTTCCTTATGAATTTCGTATTCTATATCCCCATGTAATATGGTACTTAATAATTTGTCATGGAAAAACGTAAGGGAATAATCCTTTATGAAATCTAACCTACGATAGCAACAATTGCATAATCTTATTATCGTCTTCTAGAATACCTATATTCATCATGTACATTAGTTCACATGAATCTTGCACCAATCCTCTTCTATTTACTCATAGAAATACTTGTTGAATTTGATTATCTTTAACCTTGTTATCGATATTTCTTCTATTTACTCATAGAAATACTTGTTGAATTCGATTATCTTTAACCTTGTTATCGCTATTTCTTCACCTAATTTTTTTCTAGCTCATGATTCCTTTTAGTAGCCAAGGGTGGGCTTGACGTTCCTCTTGAAAAGTAGGGGACCTCTTCTTGATTAACATGGAAGAACTCATGTCCTTCTCGACACCCTCTACATAAAAAAGCTTTATCATAGTCTGGCTATAATTATGGCTTCTGAAATAGAGGATGGTTTTGCATTCTTGATGAGGTTATTCAAAGGTAGATTAAGCTTCCAAATGAATCATTAGTGGAGAAGAGTTACCTCATCCATCTCTGGAGCTAATCGGAGAAGTTTTAGCAAGATTTTGGTGGTATTCTTCCAGGGTCTTACCTTCTTGGGTTATCTCCAAAAATTCATCATTTTATCCTCTCAAAATCATGGAGGAAAAAACCTTTCACGAAGGTGTACTTTCATGGCATCCCATAACTCATTCTGGTTTGAGTGGTTAGATTGACAACAATGCTTCCAACCAATTTTGCATTTCTTATGATTTTTAGACGACAACATGTAAGGATATTCAAACCATTTCTATGGGGCCAGTAAGGATATTCAAACCATTTCTATGGCCAGTAGAGATGATTGATTCATCCTCATATCACAAACAATCACTTGTTTTAATCCCTTGATAGTTAGCCTTTGCTCTGATACTAATTGTAAGGTTCCCCTCCTCTTCCAAAATAGGGCAAACACTCAAGATAGTCTACTAAGTCTTAGCTCTTGAAGAAAATTTCCTACTCGTCTCGACACCTTGACCATGTAAAGATTCAAGGATACGATTTGGTATGACCTAGTCCTATCCCGCAGGGGGAGCATGGTCTTCTAAAAGTCAAATTACCCATAGGGTAATTGATCATAATTTGGGCAACTACTAATCTTGATTCCTAGAGACAACGCTTTCTTCCTCATCCATGCAAGGCACAGCCGCCCGTCGGCCTAGTCTCCTAGAATAGAGTTTCCCCAGAGCCTACGTATCCATCATAGGACTTTCACTTAATCTGTTGGAAGCCACCTGACTAA
The DNA here is from genome assembly GCF_041138505.1 of Cibotium barometz. Classification (NCBI taxonomy): domain Eukaryota; kingdom Viridiplantae; phylum Streptophyta; class Polypodiopsida; order Cyatheales; family Cibotiaceae; genus Cibotium; species Cibotium barometz. The sequence goes on along the minus strand of NC_141098.1, from coordinate 17,352,762 downwards.
TCGGGTCCACCCGTCCGTAGGAGGATGGTGCCATCTATCGAGGCTTTCCATCCTCCCACTTCCCACCTTACACATCAATTAATTTTCTAATTAATCCTACCAAATTGTTTGACATAAATAAACATATTCCTTAATTAAGGCCCTTTTCACAAGGTTGTATCCGCATGCAAGGGTGAACTTATGATTTTTAGACGAGCAAGGGCGAACTTTCTTCTTTCAATGTATCCATGAAAAGTTCAAAACTATCAAATACTTTTCATAGCACCACATCTGAGGGCACTCGAGATTAATACATCTGAGATCTTCATTTTTTTAAGAATTACACACCTGGGGCCTTGGGATTGACACATCCAAAGACTATCAAGATTAACACATCTGAGACGATTAGTTTTTAAAAAATTACACATCTAGTATCTTGGGATTAACACATCTAATAGCATGAGCCTCTAGGAATTACACATCCCAAGTTAGACCCATGTTTGTCGGAGATGGGTTCAAGATCTTAGATGATCATCCTAGTGTAAAGCTTCCAATGGATGGCATTCATACGTCAATTGTTCAAACCTTAATGGAGTTATAATCTTAATAATTTATAATATGCGAATTAATGAGATATATCCTAAAAATTTCTCTAAACAAAGTTTTAGTCTATCCTTCTAGTCATTCGATCTCTCACTAGTTTCTTAATTTGATCACCCTATGTTTTTTTTCCTCAAAAGGTTTCCTCCCCAATCTTATTTCTCAAATTTATTGTACAAATATCTTGCACGTGCACCCCCAAGATACAAGCACAATTTCATAGGATGATTATCTCAACATGTGAGAATATTCAAACCATTTCTATGGCCAGAAGATATGATTGATTCATCCTCATATGACAAACAATCACTTGTTTTAATCCCTTGATAGTTAGCCTTTGCTCTGATACCGATTGTAATGCTCTCTTGGTAGATTAAGCTTCCAAGATTTTGGTGGTATTCTTCCAGGGTCTTCCCTTCTTGGGTTATCTCCAAAAATTCATTCATTTTATCCTCTCAAAACCGTGGAGGAAAAAACCTTTCACGAAGGTGTACTTTCATGGCATCCCATAACTCATTCTGGTTCGAGTGGTTGGATTGATAAGAATGCTTCCAACCAAGTTTGCATTTCTTATGATTTTTAGATGACAACATGTAAGGATATTCAAACCATTTCTATGGCCATTAGAGATGATTGATTCATCCTCATATGACAAACAATCACTTGTTTTAATCCCTTGATAGTTACGCTTTGCTCTGATACTAATTGTAAGGTTCCCCCTCTTCCAAAATAGGGCAAACACTCAAGATAGTCTACTAAGTCTTAGCTCTTGGAGAAAATTTCCTACTCGTTGTTGACACCTTGACCATGTAAAGATTCAAGGATACGATTTGTAGGTATGACCTAGTCCTATCCCATAGGGGGAGAGCGTGGTCTTCTAAAAGTCAAATTACCCATAGGGTAATTGATCATAATTTGGGCAACTACTAATCTTGATTCCTAGAGACAATGCTTTCTTCCTCATCTATGCAAGGCACAGCCGCCCGTTGCCCTAGTCTCCTAGAATAGAGTTTCCCTAGAGCCTATTTATCTAGCATAGGGCTTTCACTTAATCTGTTGGAAAGCTACCTGACTAATCGGGTCCACCCGTCCGTAGGAGGATGGTGCCGTCTCTTGAGGCTTTCCATCCTCCCACTTCACACCCTACTCACGCATCAATTTATTTTTGTAAGATTCCTCCCCCAACCCCCTTTTTGATGTCTAGTATCTTCCCCTGTAATCAACCCTCTTCAGAAATATAAAGACCCTGTTGCTAACTATTTTAGCCTAGAGAGAGGAAAATTATTCTAGAGAGAGAATATTCAAATTTTGAATATTTTTGGATAGAAAAATATCTCTTATAATTCAGATGAGTTCCCCTGAAACAGAAATTCAAAAAGAATTTTCCAATGTGCAATTGGAATTAATTGGAAATAGGTATAAAGAACCTTAGTCTAAGGGTCTAGATTTTCAGAAATCTTTAGACTATGGTCCAATTAAGGTTCCTATGGGCCAATAGCATCAATCCATGTGTAGGGAAGAGATAAATCCAAATTTGTAAAAAGAAGATACCAAAAAATGAGTAAATGCTCACATAAGGTGAAGAGTTGAAAATGTACAAGGTTTATTAGTAAAAAAACTATGAGCAATATTAAAATGATTCCATTATGACACATATGTAAGGAAGGGGAAGTCTTTAAAGGAGGTGCATATTTCACATAAGATGAAGAGTTGAAAATGTACAAGGTTTATTAGTAAAAAACTATGAGCAATATTAAAAATATGAGATATTTTGGGAATAATGATTTTATTATGACACATATGTAAGGAAGGGGAGTCCCTTAAATGCTCACATAAGATGAAGAGTTGAAAATGTACAAGGTTTATTAGTAAAAAACTATGAGCAATATTAAAATGATTCCATTATGACACATATGTAAGGAAGGGGAGTTCTTTAAAGGATGTGCATATTTCACATAAGATGAAGAGTTGAAAATGTACAAGGTTTATTAGTAAAAAACTATAAGCAATATTAAAATGATTCCATTATGACACCTATGTAAGGAAAGAGAGTTCTTTAAAGGAGGTGCATATTTCACATGCTTGAATGAGTTTTAAACTCATAAAAATTGAGATATTTCATCTCTCCTCTCTCCTCATTTAAGTCTAGTTCCAAAAAGTTAGCTTAACTGACCTAAAAATGGTCAAATATTGACCAAACTGATTTAGAAAATTCTAGAATCAGTTTGTTTGGTTAGGAGCTCAATTTTTCCTATAAATAGAAGCCTCCCCCTTGTTGAAAAATAGATAGTGTTTATGCATCGTTACTCTACTCCACCTAAGCCAAGAACTGTGAATTCATTTAATAATTCACTAGTTTTTGGAGCTTCCCTCTTTCTTCAATCCCCATTAGTGGCTCCATCAACATACTTAACCAATTGATTGGTTGGGGGCCTCTACCGTGAACAAAGAATCAAGCAAGTTGTAAGGTAATTAGTGAATATTGATCTTTCTATAATTTCTTAATGTTTCTCTCTTCTCAACCCCTCTCAAGCTTGAGAAGCTTAATTGGTATGTTGTTTTTAAATGCTATTGAAGTTTATTGGTGAATAGTAGTGAAGAGTTATTTAATAAATGCTATTGAGGTTAATTTTCATTTATGTTTAAATTCTAATGATTTTTATGTAAATTCTCTCTCTCACTTAAGAAATGGTCATACTCATGACCCATTCTCAATCCAAATCAAGCTTTTCATAAAGCTTTTCCTTAACCCAAGATTAAGCTATGCTTGAGGCCAAATTAATGGCTTTTTTCTATGCTTTTAGTTTATGTATATTGATGATTCAATCCATTATGGATTAAGGATCCAATTAGAGATTATTTTAATTATTTCCTTAATGATAAGCTTTATCCCTTAGAAAAATTGAGATTTATCAGTCATAGCAGCGGAGCTATGGCAAAATTTTTATAAAAATTATGCATAAAATAATTTCATTCAAAGTATAAAAAGAGGACTTCCTACCATATTCTAGGAATTATCATCCTAGATTAATTGAAAGAATTTCATTATAATCATGGAGAAATTAAAATTTAATATCATGCATAAAGGATAAGTTTTTATATTAAAAGTGTTATTTTTACCATTTTTATTTCATGCATAGAAGTATGCATAAAAGAAAAATTTTTATATCAAAAGTGTTACTTTTATCATTTTTAATTTTCATGCATAGAAGTATGCATAAAAGAAAAATTTTTATATCAAAAGTGTTACTTTTATCATTTTTAATTTTCATGCATAGAAGTATGCATAAAGAAAAATTTTTATATCAAAAGTGTTACTTTTATCATTTTTAATTTTCATGCATAGAAGTATGCATAAAGGAAAATTTTTATATCAAAAGTGTTACTTTTATCATTTTTAATTTTCATGCATAGAAGTATGCATAAAGGAAAATTTTTATATAAAAGTGTGACTTTTATCATAATTGAATTTCATGCATAGAGGTATGCATAAAAGTTGATTATTTTATTATAAAAGTGTTACTTTTATCATAATTGGATTTCATGCATGGAGGTATGCATAAAAGATATTCTTTTTATACTAAAAGTGTGATTTTCATCATAAATGGATTTTATGCATAACTTAGATGCATAAGAGAAATTCTTTATTTCTAAAAGTGTAATTCCTACCAAATTGACTTTATGCATAAGAAGATGCATTAAAAAAAATGATTTTTAATTCAAAAGTGTCATTCTCATCTAAATTGAATTTATGCATAGGAAGATGCATAAAAGATTGAATTTTAATTCAAAAGTGTCATTTTCATGAATTTATGCATAGGAAGATGCATAAAAGATTGATTTTTCTTCGGAAGTATTAATCTTCTTAAATGGAATTTATGCATAAGTAAATGTGTAAAGAGATCTTATATCAAATATAAGAATTCTCTTGTATTCTATAAATAAGATATGAGATGTGATAGGATGTGATAAGAGGTGTATAAGAAGTGATAAGAGGTGATAAGATGAATTAAGATGTGATAAGATGTGTATGGGATGACGTAAGAAGTGTATGTGATAGAATAGGATGTATATGGGTTGTGATAGGGCGAGAATGGATGTGATGTAAAAGATTAGATGTGAAGACATATGGGGTTACATGAATGGGAATGTGGAAATGGATGTATGTATGTGGATGTGTGGATGTGGAGATGAGAGTATGGATGTATGAATGTGAAAGTGGATGTATGAATGTGGAAATGGATGTATGTATGTGGATGTGTGGATGTGGAGATGGGAGTATGGATGTATGAATGTGAAAGTGGATGTATGAATGTGAAAATGGATGTATGCATGAAGATGTATAAGCATAGATGTGAATGTGGATGTAGATGTGGATGTATAGATGTGAATGGGAATGTGGATGTGGATGTATGTATATATGTGGATGTAGATGTGAATGTATAGATGTGAATGGGAATGTGGATGTGGATGTATATGAATGTGGATGTAGATGTGGATGTATAGATGTGAATGGGAATGTGGATGTAGATGTATGTATGTATCTGGATGTGGATGTATGTATGTATGTGGATGTGGATGTATGAATGAGGACGTGATAATGGATGTATGCATGTAGATGTGGATATATGGATGTGAATATAAATGTGGATGTGGATGTGGATGTATATGAATGTGGATGTAGATGTGGATGTATAGATGTGAATGGGAATGTGGATGTAGATGTATGTATGTATGTGGATGTGGATGTATGTATGTATGTGGATGTGGATGTATGAATGAGGACGTGATAATGGATGTATGCATGTAGATGTGGATATATGGATGTGAATATGAATGTGGATGTGGATGTGGATGTATGGATGTGGATATGGATGTGTATGTATGAATGTAGATAAGGGATGTGGATGTATAAATGAGGATGTGAAAATGGAGGTATGCATGTAGATGTGGATGTATGGATGTGAATATGGATGTGGATGTGGATGTATAAATGAGGATGTGAATGTGGATGTGAATGTGGATGTATGGATGTGGATATGGATGTGTATGTATGAATGTGGATATGGGATGTGGATGTATAAATGAGGATGCGAAAATGGATGTATCCATGTAAATGTGGATGTATGAATGTGAATGTGAATAAATGTGTCGTCGATATGAGGAAATGGATGAGAATGAGTACACATTGAATGGAATGTGGAATAAGTAATGTGGACTAAGGAGGGATAATGTGGAAAGACAAGAGTTTGATTTAGAAATTGTATTTTGTGACTGTTTGTAAATGACTGTTTTATGTCAAGAATGCTGGGGAAGCATTTTGACCATCTTGTGGATTAAGGTCATGAAGACCTAACTGTTAAAGTTGCAACTGCTGACGGAGAGTCAATGGAGGACGTCTCGCGTAGCAAGGTCGACCGAGGTCTTGACCAGCCTCGGTTCGATTTAAATGGTGAGCTTCCGGTACGGTGGATGAGGGACCAAGGAAGCGGCCTATGAGTGAAGCGCTAGGTCACCTGCGAAGGATCCTAGAGGGTGCTGACCATACGGTGCTCGGGCTCTGGGTCGCCCAGGATACCCACGCGTGCGTCGAGGAAGATATTGGAACAAGGAGTAAGAGTTGTTTTGTGAAATCGGGCATGGATCTGGTTGATTGACCTTGCTGGTCCTCAACGGATGAGTCCATGGCTCTTTTATATGGATCTGTTGGTTGATCTTGCTGATCTTCAACGAGAGTCCATCTTGATAAGTGATTATATTGCCGAGTATTATGGGCTAGGAACTATGGAAACGGCCTCTGTGTGGACAGGTGGTGAGCGTTCTAGTTGCCAATGATGCCATAGATACTCTGATGAAGGAATGATGGGAAATTATGAATCAACTGGATAAATTGGGAGATTGTGATCAGTGGTACTATGGTTTCATTAAAGGATTGTTTTAAAGTTAGCTGATGCTAAGAAAAAGGCAATTTTCATATTGGGTGTGTAAGTGGTGTGGCTAGTTTTATGTTTGCATGAAATTCCGGCTAGGGGGCCTTGGAACTCTTTTCCTTGGTACCCGGGACAAAACCTAACCAAATTCCAAATTGGATCCCATCACTACAGTGGTTGGGCGGTTGGCTAACCCATGGGATCGGATGGGGTTAGGCTGGATTGATGGATCCGTAAACCGAGACTCAATTTCTGTTATTACGATAGATGAAGTAAGTCCCAGATAGTAATTGTTCTATGGATAGGAATCAACGGCTGTGCCTCTTGATGGGGAAAAAAGCGTTGATCCCAATGATCCAAGTGCAAGTTTCTTCCTTAATCCGACCGAGTATTTTTATAGGTGCAGTTGGATCAGCGTGATCAGTAATGATCTTGACTACGTTAGGGTAAAAAATTATCCTGGTGGAATCGCCCGTGCTTTCCGGGTAAGGGAAGTTTTTTCCGGGTTCGGTTTTGGAAAAACCGACGGATTAGTCTCTTGTCTGGATATCCGTGGACGAGGCCCCGAATGTGGGACCCCTGTCCCGTGCGAGAAGTGCTACTTCCGCTGCTAGTACCCGAATCCGTTGCTCGATGGGAACAGGGGGATCTCACAGTTGGTATCAGAGCATTTGGTTAATAAAGATCAACTGAGAAGACAAATATGTCAAAAATTTATCTAGAAAGACAAAAAGGTTATAATTGTGTGATATAATTCATACAATTTGATATTCAAACTGAAACTCGTAATTTGGTAATTGGGTCTTCAAATGAAGTACCGCAATTATATAGAATCCTTGACTTGCTTGAGGCCTAAACATGATGGTATTTACCTTATAATTCCAAGGGCCGTGACTATCCGTATATACCGAGAGTATAACTGCAGCTCTTTACTGACAGTATATACGAGTAAATCTAAGACTTGAAATTATAAGCGTTAATGCTATCTAGATGATGAATTCGAATGTGGTTGATATGATTTTTAATTCTGTTTGAGAATCGATGAATTGATTTGGATTCTGATTGAAAAATGATGATTTTCGAAATTTAGTTGAAATGTAATAAGCTGAGCGAAACCACAATGAGAATGAATGGGACGAGTCCCAGTGATGATATTCATAACTGGAATGATGATAACAATTTCAGCAAATCACTATGAGATTAGTGGATTGTGCTGTCAAAGTGCTACTGTTAACACTTGACTCGGTATATCAAGTTAAGGGATGACAAATTGAAAACTTGCTTGACTGAAATTCCAGTGGAGGAATGTTCAGAAAGAAAAATTTTCGATCTGATGGACCATTATCGTGTTAAAGATATGAATGATATGATCTGAAATGAATTGTTATTTAATGATGAGTTCTATATAAGGGATATTTATCCCCGTATTCTGTTGGGTTGACCAGAATATAAGGAACCCTAGAATAAATTGGATCTTAAGAAAAAGAGTTGTCCTCTACTTGGCGAGATGAGGACATCTCGCACTTTTTTAAGTGGGGTAGAATGTAAGATTCCTCCCCAGCCTTCGAGGCATACAGGAGTAAGAATCTCCCTTTTTGATCTTAAAATTATTCCCTCTCAAAAATAAAAGAAAGATTCTGTTTAAAAAAAAAAGGAAGACCCTTTCCCTAGAATACTTCTCAAGAGTCACGCTGTTTTAAGGATTCAGAACAATGAGTTCAGAAGTGAAAATCGGTGTTTTGGATACCAAGGTTTTGGTCTTCATTTGAGTACGGCACAAAAGAAGTTCTTTATCTATTGGGGAGTTTAAGAAGTTATCCCCCAGATATTGTGAGCCTTATCTGACTTCAAAGAAAGTAAGTGACTTAGCTTACGAGCTTCTTTTATCTCCTCATCTCAAAGTTCTTAATGCCTTCTATAGAAAATTGTGCCAAACCCAAATCATGGAAAGACGGTAAAACTTCAGTGGCAAGCTACCGTTGGCTTCTAAGTTACGCTAGCTCCTTCCTTTATATAAGTCATAACTTTTACTTGTCGCTCACAGTAATCTTACTCCCATCGATCTCCTTTCTTCCTAATCTCCTTCATGGCTTGGCAACAAGAATTAGTTTTATCCATAATGATTCCTCACCTTCAAGACGCAAGTGAGTCTGTGAAGAAGGATTTTATAGAGCAGTATGAGCGCTCACTTTTCCCTCACTTGGGAACTTCTGTAGCGCAGACAAAATGGCGGACCTATCAAGACATAACTAGGGTAACACCCTGGGGTCAGCAGCACTTTCGTAACAATGTCCGCTTGGCCATGGTTATTGAAGCTTTGGGTTTGGGTCCCCGATACTACTGCGTCATGAGATCAAGGCATCCTGGGTTTTCTGAGCGGGTCTTCTTACTGGCGTGTTTTCTTCCTCATGAGAAGATATGCCTTTACCCCGTTTTTGGCTTGCCTCTCAGAGGTCCTTTTGTTAGAACACCTCATACCACTGAGATAGGCGCAGCAATAACCCACAGAATCATTCCCATAGATGAGTTACCTTATACTTGTGCAGCTTGTGAGGACTGCTTTTGTGACCATATGATGGACGGGCTTATGGAAGTGTAAAGAGTTCCTCTATCTTTACTGTATAAGTTCCGAGAATGAATAAAGTTTAAATCTTGTTCGTATTTTGAATCTTGCTCTCTTTAAGACTTATCTTGGTGGTTAACCTTGATTAAAATTTTTCTCTAAGTCTCATATTCGTGAATTTTGCGAAATTATCACAAGTTGCGAGATGAGGACATCTCGCATTTTTTAAGTGGGGTAGAATGTAAGATTCCTCCCCCAACCCCCTTTTTGATGTCTAGTATCTTCCCCTGTAATCAACCCTCTTCAGAAATATAAAGACCCTGTTGCTAACTATTTTAGCCTAGAGAGAGGAAAATTATTCTAGAGAGAGAATATTCAAATTTTGAATATTTTTGGATAGAAAAATATCTCTTATAATTCAGATGAGTTCCCCTGAAACAGAAATTCAAAAAGAATTTTCCAATGTGCAATTGGAATTAATTGGAAATAGGTATAAAGAACCTTAGTCTAAGGGTCTAGATTTTCAGAAATCTTTAGACTATGGTCCAATTAAGGTTCCTATGGGCCAATAGCATCAATCCATGTGTAGGGAAGAGATAAATCCAAATTTGTAAAAAGAAGATACCAAAAAATGAGTAAATGCTCACATAAGGTGAAGAGTTGAAAATGTACAAGGTTTATTAGTAAAAAAACTATGAGCAATATTAAAATGATTCCATTATGACACATATGTAAGGAAGGGGAAGTCTTTAAAGGAGGTGCATATTTCACATAAGATGAAGAGTTGAAAATGTACAAGGTTTATTAGTAAAAAACTATGAGCAATATTAAAAATATGAGATATTTTGGGAATAATGATTTTATTATGACACATATGTAAGGAAGGGGAGTCCCTTAAATGCTCACATAAGATGAAGAGTTGAAAATGTACAAGGTTTATTAGTAAAAAACTATGAGCAATATTAAAATGATTCCATTATGACACATATGTAAGGAAGGGGAGTTCTTTAAAGGATGTGCATATTTCACATAAGATGAAGAGTTGAAAATGTACAAGGTTTATTAGTAAAAAACTATAAGCAATATTAAAATGATTCCATTATGACACCTATGTAAGGAAAGAGAGTTCTTTAAAGGAGGTGCATATTTCACATGCTTGAATGAGTTTTAAACTCATAAAAATTGAGATATTTCATCTCTCCTCTCTCCTCATTTAAGTCTAGTTCCAAAAAGTTAGCTTAACTGACCTAAAAATGGTCAAATATTGACCAAACTGATTTAGAAAATTCTAGAATCAGTTTGTTTGGTTAGGAGCTCAATTTTTCCTATAAATAGAAGCCTCCCCCTTGTTGAAAAATAGATAGTGTTTATGCATCGTTACTCTACTCCACCTAAGCCAAGAACTGTGAATTCATTTAATAATTCACTAGTTTTTGGAGCTTCCCTCTTTCTTCAATCCCCATTAGTGGCTCCATCAACATACTTAACCAATTGATTGGTTGGGGGCCTCTACCGTGAACAAAGAATCAAGCAAGTTGTAAGGTAATTAGTGAATATTGATCTTTCTATAATTTCTTAATGTTTCTCTCTTCTCAACCCCTCTCAAGCTTGAGAAGCTTAATTGGTATGTTGTTTTTAAATGCTATTGAAGTTTATTGGTGAATAGTAGTGAAGAGTTATTTAATAAATGCTATTGAGGTTAATTTTCATTTATGTTTAAATTCTAATGATTTTTATGTAAATTCTCTCTCTCACTTAAGAAATGGTCATACTCATGACCCATTCTCAATCCAAATCAAGCTTTTCATAAAGCTTTTCCTTAACCCAAGATTAAGCTATGCTTGAGGCCAAATTAATGGCTTTTTTCTATGCTTTTAGTTTATGTATATTGATGATTCAATCCATTATGGATTAAGGATCCAATTAGAGATTATTTTAATTATTTCCTTAATGATAAGCTTTATCCCTTAGAAAAATTGAGATTTATCAGTCATAGCAGCGGAGCTATGGCAAAATTTTTATAAAAATTATGCATAAAATAATTTCATTCAAAGTATAAAAAGAGGACTTCCTACCATATTCTAGGAATTATCATCCAAGATTAATTGAAAGAATTTCATTATAATCATGGAGAAATTAAAATTTAATATCATGCATAAAGGATAAGTTTTTATATTAAAAGTGTTATTTTTACCATTTTTATTTCATGCATAGAAGTATGCATAAAAGAAAAATTTTTATATCAAAAGTGTTACTTTTATCATTTTTAATTTTCATGCATAGAAGTATGCATAAAAGAAAAATTTTTATATCAAAAGTGTTACTTTTATCATTTTTAATTTTCATGCATAGAAGTATGCATAAAGAAAAAATTTTATATCAAAAGTGTTACTTTTATCATTTTTAATTTTCATGCATAGAAGTATGCATAAAGGAAAATTTTTATATCAAAAGTGTTACTTTTATCATTTTTAATTTTCATGCATAGAAGTATGCATAAAGGAAAATTTTTATATAAAAGTGTGACTTTTATCATAATTGAATTTCATGCATAGAGGTATGCATAAAAGTTGATTATTTTATTATAAAAGTATTACTTTTATCATAATTGGATTTCATGCATGGAGGTATGCATAAAAGATATTCTTTTTATACTAAAAGTGTGATTTTCATCATAAATGGATTTTATGCATAACTTAGATGCATAAGAGAAATTCTTTATTTCTAAAAGTGTAATTCCTACCAAATTGACTTTATACATAAGAAGATGCATTAAAAAAAATGATTTTTAATTCAAAAGTGTCATTCTCATCTAAATTGAATTTATGCATAGGAAGATGCATAAAAGATTGAATTTTAATTCAAAAGTGTCATTTTCATGAATTTATGCATAGGAAGATGCATAAAAGATTGATTTTTCTTCGGAAGTATTAATCTCCTTAAATGGAATTTATGCATAAGTAAATGTGTAAAGAGATCTTATATCAAATATAAGAATTCTCTTGTATTCTATAAATAAGATATGAGATGTGATAGGATGTGATAAGAGGTGTATAAGAAGTGATAAGAGGTGATAAGATGAATTAAGATGTGATAAGATGTGTATGGGATGACGTAAGAAGTGTATGTGATAGAATAGGATGTATATGGGTTGTGATAGGGCGAGAATGGATGTGATGTAAAAGATTAGATGTGAAGACATATGGGGTTACATGAATGGGAATGTGGAAATGGATGTATGTATGTGGATGTGTGGATGTGGAGATGAGAGTATGGATGTATGAATGTGAAAGTGGATGTATGAATGTGGAAATGGATGTATGTATGTGGATGTGTGGATGTGGAGATGGGAGTATGGATGTATGAATGTGAAAGTGGATGTATGAATGTGAAAATGGATGTATGCATGAAGATGTATAAGCATAGATGTGAATGTGGATGTAGATGTGGATGTATAGATGTGAATGGGAATGTGGATGTGGATGTATGTATATATGTGGATGTAGATGTGAATGTATAGATGTGAATGGGAATGTGGATGTGGATGTATATGAATGTGGATGTAGATGTGGATGTATAGATGTGAATGGGAATGTGGATGTAGATGTATGTATGTATCTGGATGTGGATGTATGTATGTATGTGGATGTGGATGTATGAATGAGGACGTGATAATGGATGTATGCATGTAGATGTGGATATATGGATGTGAATATAAATGTGGATGTGGATGTGGATGTATATGAATGTGGATGTAGATGTGGATGTATAGATGTGAATGGGAATGTGGATGTAGATGTATGTATGTATGTGGATGTGGATGTATGTATGTATGTGGATGTGGATGTATGAATGAGGACGTGATAATGGATGTATGCATGTAGATGTGGATATATGGATGTGAATATGAATGTGGATGTGGATGTGGATGTATGGATGTGGATATGGATGTGTATGTATGAATGTAGATAAGGGATGTGGATGTATAAATGAGGATGTGAAAATGGAGGTATGCATGTAGATGTGGATGTATGGATGTGAATATGGATGTGGATGTGGATGTATAAATGAGGATGTGAATGTGGATGTGAATGTGGATGTATGGATGTGGATGTATGGATGTGGATATGGATGTGTATGTATGAATGTGGATATGGGATGTGGATGTATAAATGAGGATGCGAAAATGGATGTATCCATGTAAATGTGGATGTATGAATGTGAATGTGAATAAATGTGTCGTCGATATGAGGAAATGGATGAGAATGAGTACACATTGAATGGAATGTGGAATAAGTAATGTGGACTAAGGAGGGATAATGTGGAAAGACAAGAGTTTGATTTAGAAACTGTATTTTGTGACTGTTTGTAAATGACTGTTTTATGTCAAGAATGCTGGGGAAGCATTTTGACCATCTTGTGGATTAAGGTCATGAAGACCTAACTGTTAAAGTTGCAACTGCTGACGGAGAGTCAATGGAGGACGTCTCGCGTAGCAAGGTCGACCGAGGTCTTGACCAGCCTCGGTTCGATTTAAATGGTGAGCTTCCGGTACGGTGGATGAGGGACCAAGGAAGCGGCCTATGAGTGAAGCGCTAGGTCACCTGCGAAGGATCCTAGAGGGTGCTGACCATACGGTGCTCGGGCTCTGGGTCGCCCAGGATACCCACGCGTGCGTCGAGGAAGATATTGGAACAAGGAGTAAGAGTTGTTTTGTGAAATCGGGCATGGATCTGGTTGATTGACCTTGCTGGTCCTCAACGGATGAGTCCATGGCTCTTTTATATGGATCTGTTGGTTGATCTTGCTGATCTTCAACGAGAGTCCATCTTGATAAGTGATTATATTGCCGAGTATTATGGGCTAGGAACTATGGAAACGGCCTCTGTGTGGACAGGTGGTGAGCGTTCTAGTTGCCAATGATGCCATAGATACTCTGATGAAGGAATGATGGGAAATTATGAATCAACTGGATAAATTGGGAGATTGTGATCAGTGGTACTATGGTTTCATTAAAGGATTGTTTTAAAGTTAGCTGATGCTAAGAAAAAGGCAATTTTCATATTGGGTGTGTAAGTGGTGTGGCTAGTTTTATGTTTGCATGAAATTCCGGCTAGGGGGCCTTGGAACTCTTTTCCTTGGTACCCGGGACAAAACCTAACCAAATTCCAAATTGGATCCCATCACTACAGTGGTTGGGCGGTTGGCTAACCCATGGGATCGGATGGGGTTAGGCTGGATTGATGGATCCGTAAACCGAGACTCAATTTCTGTTATTACGATAGATGAAGTAAGTCCCGGATAGTAATTGTTCTATGGATAGGAATCAACGGCTGTGCCTCTTGATGGGGAAAAAAGCGTTGATCCCAATGATCCAAGTGCAAGTTTCTTCCTTAATCCGACCGAGTATTTTTATAGGTGCAGTTGGATCAGCGTGATCAGTAATAATCTTGACTACGTTAGGGTAAAAAATTATCCTGGTGGAATCGCCCGTGCTTTCCGGGTAAGGGAAGTTTTTTCCGGGTTCGGTTTTGGAAAAACCGACGGATTAGTCTCTTGTCTGGATATCCGTGGACGAGGCCCCGAATGTGGGACCCCTGTCCCGTGCGAGAAGTGCTACTTCCGCTGCTAGTACCCGAATCCGTTGCTCGATGGGAACAGGGGGATCTCACAATTTTCTAATTAATCCTACCAAACTGTTTGACATAAATAAAAAGATTCCTTAATTAAGGCCCTTTTCACAAGGTTGTATCCGCATGAAAGGGTGAACTTATGATTTTTACACAAGCAAGGGTGAACTTTCTTCTTTTAGTGTATCCATGAAAAGTTCAAAACTATCAAAAATATACTTATCATAGCACCACATCTAAGGGCACTCTGGATTAATACATCTGAGATCTTCAATTTTTTAAGAATTACACAATTGGGGCCTTGGGATTGACACATCCAAAGACTATCAGGATTAACACGGATTGACACATCCAAAGATTATCAGGATTAACACGTCTGAGACGATTAGTTTTTTAAAAATTACACATCTAGTATCTTGGGATCACCACATCTAATAGCATGATCCTCTAGGAATTACACATCCCAAGTTAGACCCATGTTTGTCTCGCAGATGGGTTCAAGATCTTGGAGGATCATCCTAGTGTAAAGCATCCAATGGATGGCATTCATACGTCAACTATTCAAACCTTAATGGAGTTATAATCTTAATAATTTATAATATGCGAATTAATGAGATATATCCTGAAAATTCCTATAAACAAAGTTTCAGTCTATCCTTCTAGTCATTCAGTCTCTCACTAGTTTCTTAATTTGATCACCCTATGTTTTTTTTCCTCAAAAGGTTTCCTCCCCAATCTTATTTCTCAAATTTATTGTACAAATATCTTGCGCGTGCACCCCCAGGATACAAGCACAATTTCATAGGATAATTGTCTCAACATGTGAGAATATTCCAACCATTTCTATGGCCAGAAGATATGATTGATTCATCCTCATATGACAAACAATCACTTGTTTTAATCCCTTGATAGTTAGCCTTTGCTCTGATACCGATTGTAATGCTCCGCCTTCCAAAAGAGCGGAAACACTTAAAATAGACTACGAAGTCTTATCTTGGAGAAATATTCCTACTCGTCGCACCTTGACCATGTAAAGATTCAAGGATATGATTTGTAGGTAAGACCTAGACCTATCCCGCAGGGGGAGCGTGGTTCTTTAAAAGTCAAATTACCCATAGCGTAATTGATCATGATTTGGGCAACTACTAATCTTGATTCCTGGAGACATCACTTTTTTCCTATCATCCATGCAAGGCACACCTACCCGTTGGCCTAGTCTCCTAGAATAGTGTTGCTCAAGAACCTATTTATCTAGCGTAGGGATTTCACTTAATCTATTGGAAAGCTACCCGACTAATTGGGTCCACCCATCCTCCGTAGAATGGTGTCGTCAGGGCATTCCATCCTCCCACTTTCCACCCTACTCACGCGTCAACTTGTTTTCTAATTAATCCTACCACACTGTTTGACAAAAATAAACATGTTCCTTAATTAAGGCCCTTTTCACAAGGTTCGTTAAAACAGCCTTTTTCCACAGTACAATAATGCCAAGGACTTGCAAGATTTATATAAAAAAGTTTATACATGAATGAATTCCATACAAGCTAAACCGGCTCTCTTATTCTCTTCCTTTATACTGCCGATGATCTAGAATTCGGCCTTCTAGCCTCTACATGGTGGGCAAAACCCTATGGGACCATACACCTCGTCGTCGGTCGCGCTGGCAAAAGGACTCAAGCCCGCTTGATGCCCTCTCAGGCTCCGTTGCTCGCCCCTCAGATGGATGTCTACACACTACAGTGGGCTTATTCATCCATCTGAGGAGCTAATCGAAGAAGTTTTAGCAAGATTTTGGTGGTATTCTTCCAGGGTCTTCCCTTCTTGGGTTAGCTCTAAAAATTCATTCATTTTATCCTCTCAAAATCCTGGAGGATAAAACCTTTCACCAAGGTGTACTTTCATAGCATCCCATAACTGATTATGGTTCGAGTGGTTAGATTGACAATAGTGCTTCCAACTAATTGGGTGTTTCTTATGATTTTGACGTGCAACGGTCAACTTTCTTCTTTCATTGTATCCATGAAAAGTTCAAAACTATCAAATACTTATCATAGCACCACATCTGAGGGCACTCTGGATTAATACATCTGAGATCTTCATTTTTTAAAAAGAATTACACATCTAGTGCCTTGGGATTGACACATCTAGTGCCTTGGGAGTGACACATCCAAAGATTATCAAGATTAACACATCTGAGATGATTAGTTTTTTAAAAATTACACATCTAGTATCTTGGGATTAACACATCTAATAGCATGATCCTCTGGGAATTACACATCCCAAGTTAGACCCATGTTTGTCTGAGATGGGCTGAAGATCTTGTGGACGATCATCCTAGTCCAATGGATGGCATTCATACGTCAACTATTCAAACCTTAATGGAGTTATAATCTTAATAATTTATAATATGCGAGTTAATGAGATATATCCTGAAAATTTCTCTAAACAAAGTTTCGGTCTATCCTTCTAGTTATTCAGTCTCCACTAGTTTCTTAATTTGATCACCCTATGTTTTTTATCCTCAAAAGGTTTCCTCTCCAATCCTATTATTCAAATGTATTGTACAAATATCTTGCCTGTGCACCCCCAAGATACAAGCACAATTTCATAGGACGATTGTCTTAAAATATGAGGATATTCAAACCATTTCTATGGCCACTAGAGATGATTGATTCATCCTCATATGACAAACAATCACTTGTTTTAATCCCTTGATAGATAGCCTTTGCTTTGATACTAATTGTAAGGTTCCTCCCTTCTAAAATAGGGGAAACACTTAAGATAGTCTACTAAGTCTTAGCTTGGAGAAAATTTCCTACTCGTGGACACCTTGACCATGTTAAGATTCAAGGATATGATTTGTAGGTAAGACCTAGTCCTATCCCGCACGAGGAGCATGGTCTTCTAAAACTCAAATTACCCATAGGGTAATTGATCATAATTTGGACAACTACTAATTTGTAGGTAAGACCTAGTCCTATCCCGCACGAGGAGCATGGTCTTCTAAAACTCAAATTACCCATAGGGTAATTGATCATAATTTGGACAACTACTAATCTTGATTCCTGGAGACAACGCTTTCTTCCTCATCCATGCAAGGCACAGCCGCCTGTTGGCCTAGTCTCCTAGAATAGAGTTTGCCTAGAGCCTATTTATCTAGCATAGGGCTTTCACTTAATCTGTTGGAAAGATACCTACTAACTAATCGGGTCCATCCGTCCGTAGGAGGATGGTGCCGTCTCGAGGCCTTCCATCCTCCCACTTTCCACCCTACTCACGCGTCAATTTATTTTCTAGTTAATCCTACCAAACTGTTTGACATAAATAAACATATTCCTTAATTATCTGCATGAAAGGGTGAACTTTCTTCTTTCAGTGTATTCCCATGAAAAGTTCAAAACTATCAACAAATACTTTTCATAGCACCACATCTGAGGGCACTCTGGATTAATACATGTGAGACGTGCATTTTTTTAAGAATTATACATCTGGGGCCTTAGGATTGACACATCCAAAGATTATCAGGATTAACACGTCTGAGACGATTAGTTTTTTAAAAATTACACATCTAGTATCTTGGGATTAATACATCTAATAGCATGATCCTCTAGGAATTACACATCCCAAGTTAGTAGACCCATGTTTGTCTGAGATAGGTTCAAGATCTTGGAGGATCATCCTAGTGTAAAGCATCCAATGGATGGCATTCATACGTCAACTATTCAAACCTTAATGGAGTTATAATCTTAATAATTTAAGATATGCGAATTAATGAGATATATCCTGAAAAATTCTCTAAACAAAGTTTCAGTCTATCCTTCTAGTCATTCAGTCTCTCACTAGTTTTTTAATTTGATCACCCTCTATGTTTTTTTTCCTCAAAAGGTTTCCTCCCCAATCTTTTTTCTCAAATTTATTGTACAAATATCTTGCGCGTGCACCCCCAAGATACAAGCACAATTTCATAGGATAATTGTCTCAACATGTGAGAATATTCAAACCATTTCTATGGCCAGAAGATATGATTGATTCATCCTCATATGACAAACAATCACTTGTTTTAATCCCTTGATAGTTAGCCTTTGCTCTTGTATGATCCCTGTCCCCACCGCGCAATGGATTCGGGGTGCTAGCAGCGGAAGTAGCACATCTTGTGCGAGGCAGGTCCCACACTCGCGGCCTCGTCCACAGATATCCGGACAGGTGATTAATTCCTCGATTCTTCCAAACCAAACTCGGAAAATTTTCTCTTGCCCAGAAAGCATGTGCGATTCCACCAGGATAACTTTTCCCTAATGTAGTCAAAAGCCTTAACTAATTGAGCTCATCTGACCGAACCCGTAAGTCCCATAGTCAGATCAGGAAAAAGTGTGTACTTGGATCATAGAGACCAACGCTTTTTTCCTCATTGAGAGGCACAGCCGTTGATTGTTTGCCATAGAATAATTTTTGTTCGGGATTTACTTCATCTATCGAACTAAATAGAATTTGAGTCTCGATTTACGGATCCATCAGTCCAGCCGAACCCCATCTAGTCCCATGGGTTAGCCAACCGCCGAGCCACTATAGTGATGGGATCCAACTAGGAATTTGGTTAGGTTTTGTCCCGGGTACCAGGGAAAAGAGTTCCCAGGCCCCCTAGCTGGATTTTCAAGCAAATTTAACTCCAGTCACACCACTTACACACCCAATATGAAATTGCCTTTTTCTTAGATTCAAATGTATTTAATTCAGTCATTTAATGAAATCATAGTGTTACTGATCATAAACTTCCACGGTTGAATCTTAATTTCCAATCATTCCTTCATTGGAGTATCTATGGCATCATTGGCAACCAGAACACTCACCACCTGTTCACGCAAGGGCCTTTTCTATAGTTCCTAGCTCATAGTACCTGGCAGATAATCACTTATAAAAATCAAGATGGAATCCTGGTTGAAGATCAGCAAGATCAACCAACAGATCCATATAAGAGAGCTATGAACTCATCAGTTAAGGACCAGCAAGGTCAATCAACTAGATCCATACTACTCGGTTTCAGAAAACAACTCTTACTCCTTGTTCCAATATCTTCCACGATGCACGTGTGGGTATCTTCGGTGACCCAGAGCCCGAGCACCGTATGGTCAACACCCTCTAGGATCCTTCGCAGGTCACCTAGCGCTTCACTCATAGGCCGCTTCCTTGGTCCCTCATCCACCGTACACCAGAAGCTCACCATTTAAATCAAACCGAGGCTGCTGGTCAAGACCTCGGCCGAGACGTCCTCCGTTGACTCTCCATTAGCTATTGCAACTTTATCAGGTAGGTCTCCACGACCACATTCTCAAGACAGTCAAAATGCTTCCCCAGCATTCTTGACATAAAACAGTCATTTACAAATAGTTTACAAATACAGTTTCTATAATGAACTCACATCTTTCCAGATTGTTCCACATCAATCCATATTACTTAATCCAAATCCAAATCATATGTGTATCCATTCTTGACCAGATACATCATTTTCCATCCCATCACATCGGATTCATTCACTTCACATAACATCCATTCCTATCTTTCTTAATTTACATTACGTCTCATTCATTTAGATCTTATATTATTCATTCACATGACATCTCATCTCATCCATTCACTCATATTGACTTCATATCCATTCACATTCATATTTGTATTCATTATTCCACCTACACATCTACATCCATGCATCCACATTCACATTCACACCCATATATCCATATCCACATTCCACATTCATACATCCATATCCACATTCCACACTCACACATCCACATCCACATTCACATTCATACATCCATATCCACATTCCACATTCATACATCCACATCCACATTCACATTCATACATCCATTTTCACATCTTCATTCATGCATCCACATCTGCATCTACATCCATACATCCACATCCACATCCACATTCACATCCATACATCTATATCATACATTCACATCTGCGTTCACATTCATACATCCACATCCACATTCACATCCACATCCACATCCACATCCACATTCACATCCATACATCTATATCATATATTCACATCCGCGTTCACATTCATACATCCACATCCATACATCCACATCCACATCCACATTCACATCCATACATCTATATCATACATTCACATCCGTGTTTACATTCATACATCCACATTCACATCCATACATCTATATCATACATTCACATCTGCGTTCACATTCATACATCCACATCCATACATCCACATCCACATCCACATTCACATCCATACATCTATATCATACATTCACATCCGTGTTCACATTCATACATCCACATCCATACATCCACATCCACATCCACATTCACATCCATACATCTATATCATACATTCACATCCGCGTTCACATTCATACATCCATATCCATACATCCATATCCACATTCCACATTCATACATCTCCATCTATTCCTCGTTCATTTTCATCTATCTAATTTGTTTCACATCCTCATATCTATTTATAAATTACAAGAGAATTCTTATTTTTGATATAAGATTTCTTTACGCATCTATTTATGCATAAATTCTATTTTAAGGAGAATAACACTTTCAAAATAAAAATCAATCTTTTATGCAGCTTCCTATGCATAAATTCATTTTAAATGAGAATGACACTTTTGGATTAAAATAAATTCTTTATGCATCTTTCCATGCATAAATCCAATTTAGTAGGAATTACACTTTTAGAATAAAAGAATTTCTCTTATGCATCTAATTTATGCATAAAATCCATTTATGATGAAAATCACACTTTTAATATATAAAAAATATCTTCTATGCACCCATTTAATGCATAAAAATCATTTATGATGAAAATCACACTTTTAATATAAAAAAATATCTTCTATGCATATGTTTATGCATAAAAATCTTTTATGATGAAAATCACACTTTTAATATAAAAAAATATCTTCTATGCATATGTTATGCATACAAAATCTTTTATGATGAAAATCACACTTTTAATATAAAAAAATATCTTCTATGCATCCATTTATGCATAAAAATCATTTATGATGAAAATCACACTTTTAATATAAAAAAATATCTTCTATGCATATGTTTATGCATAAAAATCTTTTATGATGAAAATCACACTTTTAATATTAAAAAATATCTTCTATGCATATGTTTATGCATAAAAATCTTTTATGATGAAAATCACACTTTTAATATAAAAAATATCTTCTATGCAGATGTGTATGCATAAAAATCTTTTATGATGAAAATCACACTTTTAATATAAAAAAATATCTTCTATGCACCCATTTATGCATAAAAATCATTTATGATGAAAATCACACTTTTATAATAAAAAAAATAATCTTTTATGCATGAAAAGCCTTCACCCTTGAAAGGTCCACAGGCTGCGAACTATGAAGAGTTTTATAAACATCCATGTCCAGCTCTTCTTCATCGAGTTGGGGGTTAACATTTCTACCACGATGACCTGGATCCATGTTCCTATCAATACGAAAATTCTTGTTAAGTCTCTTTATTTATGATTCAATTCGATTTTTGATTCAACTGATTCCGGGGTTCTCTAAATAGGTCGGCTCCCCACAGAGTCAAGGGGTAAAGATGCTTATATAGAATGCATTATTAGTTAACAATTCATTCAGAATTATCTCATTCATATCTTTAACACAATAATGGTCCATCAGACTGAATTTTTCTATCTAAACAATCCTCCATGGGAATTTCAAATTTTTAGATTTTTAATTTATCAACACTTAACTTGATCTACTGATCAAAAGTTAACAGTAGTAATCTGGCAGCACAATCCACTAATCTCATAGTGATTGGATGAAGTCATTAATGTCATTCTGGCTACGAACATTATCACAGGGACTCGTCCCATTCATCCTCATTGTGGTTTTGCTTGGCTTATTACATTTCAACTAAATTTTAGGAATCATCATTTTTCAATCAGAATCCAAATCAATTCATCAGTTCACAACCAGAATTTAAAAATCATATCAACCACATTCGAATTCATCATCTGAATAGCATTAATCCTTATAATTCTAAGTCTTAGATTTACTCGTATATACTGCCACTAAAGAGCTGCAGTTATACCCTCGGTGTATATGGGTAGTCATGGTCCTTCGAATTATAAGGTAAAGACCATCATGTCTAGGCCTCCAGCAAGTCAGGGATTTCATACAATTGCAGTACTTCCATCTGAAGACCCAATTACCAATTTACGAATTTCAGTTTGAATATCAAATTGTATGAATTTTATCACACAATTACAATCTTTTAGTGCTTCTTGATAAATTTTTGACATATTTGGCTTCTCGGTTGATCCTCATTAGCCAATTTTGCTTTGATACCAACTCTATGATCCCTGTCTTCACCGCGCAACGGATTCGGGGTGCTAGCAGCGAAAGTAGCAGATCTTGCGTGGGGCAGGGTCCCACATTCGGGGTGCTAGCAGCGGAAGTAGCACATCTTGCGTGGGGCAGGGTCCCACACTCGGGGTGCTAGCAGCGGAAGTAGCACATCTTGCGCGGGGCAGGGTCCCACACTCGGGGCCTCGCCCCCACGGATATCCGAAAAGGTGACTAATTCCTCGATTCTTCCAAACCGAACTCGAAAAAACTTCTCTTGCCCGGAAAGCATGGGCGATTCCACCAGGATAACTTTTTCCTGACGTAGTCAAAAGCCTTAACTAACTGAGTTCGTGTTACCGAACCTATAAGTCCCATAGTCAGATCAGAGAAAAAGTCTATACTTGGATCATAGAGACCAACGCTTTTTTCCTCACTGAGAGGCACAGCCGTTGATTCTTTTCCATAGAACAATTTTTGTCCAGGATTTACTTCATCTATCGAACTAAACAGAATTTTAGTCTCGATTTACAGATCCATCAGTCCAGCCTATAGTCCCATGGGTTAGCCAACCGCCCAACCACTGTAGTGATGGGATCCAATTAGGAATTTGGTTAGGTTTTGTCCTGGGTACCAGGGAAAAGAGTTCCCATGTCCCCTAGCCGGATTTTCAAGCAAATTTAACTCCAGTCACACCACTTACACACCCAATATGAAATTGCCTTTTTCCTAGATTCAAATGTATTTAATTCAGTCATTTAATGAAATCATAGTGTTACTGATCATAAACTTCCAAGTATCTGGTTGAATCTTAGTTTCCAATCATTCCTTCATCGGAGTCTATGGCATCATTGGCAACCAGAACACTCACCACCTGTTCACCTAGGGGCCTTTTCTATAGTTCCTAGCTCATAGTACCCAGCAGATAATCACTTATAAAAATCAAGATGGAATCCTGGTTGAAGATTAGCAAGATCAACCAACAGATCCATATAAGAGAGCTATGGACTCATCAGTTGAAGACCACAAGGTCAATCAACTAGATCCATACTTGGTTTCAGAAAACAACTCTTACTCCTTGTTCCAATTTCTTTTACGATGCACGTGTGGGTATCTTCGTCGACCCAGAGCCCGAGCATCGTATGGTCAACACCCTCTAGGATCCTTCGCAGGTCACCTAGCGCTTCACTCATAGGCTGCTTCCTTGGTCTCTCATCCACCGTACCGAAAGCTCACCATTTAAATCGAACCGAGGCTGGCGACCTTGCTACACGAGATGTCCTCCGTTGACTCTCCGTCAGCCGTTGCAACTTTATCAAGTAGGTCTCCACGACCACATTCTCAAGACAGTCAAAATGCTTCCCCAGCATTCTTGACATAAAACAGTCATTTACGACCCAGAGCCCGAGCACCGTATGGTCAGCACCCTCTAGGATCCTTTGCAGGTCACCTAGCGCTTCACTCATAGGCCGCTTCCTTGGTCCCTCATCCACCATACCGGAAGCTCACCATTTAAATCGAACCGAGGTTGGTCAAGACCTCGGCCGACCTTGCTATGCGAGACGTCCTCTGTTGACTCTCCATCAGCTGTTGCAACTTTATCAGGTAGGTCTCCACGACCACATTCTCAAGACAATCAAAATGCTTCCCCAACATTCTTGACATAAAACAGTCATTTACAAACAGTTCACAAATACAGTTTCTATAATGAACTCACATCTTTCCACATTGTTCCACATCAATCCATATTACTTAATCCAAATCCAAATCATATGTGTATCCATTCTTGACCAGATACATCATTTTCCATCCCGTCACATCGGATTCATTCACTTTACATAACATCCATTCCTATCTTTCTTAATTAACATTACATCTCATTCGTTCAGATCTTATATTATTCATTCACATTCTGATTCACATGACATCTCATCTCATCCTATCTTTCTTAATTAACATTACGTCTCATTCGTTCGGATCTTATATTATTCATTCACATTCTGATTCACATGACATCTCATCTCATCCATTCGCTCATATCGACTTCATATCCATTCACATTTATATTTGTATTCATTATTCCACCTACACATCCACATTCGTACATCCACATTCACATCTACATCCATGCATCCACATTCACATTCACATTCACACCCATATATCCATATCCACATTCCACATTCATACATCCATATCCACATTCCACATTCACACGTCCACATCCACATTCAAATTCATACATCCATATCCACATTCCACATTCATACATCCACATTCCACATTCATACATCCATATCCACATTCCACATTCATACATCCACATCCACATTCCACATTCATACATCCACATTCACATTCATACATCCATTTTCACATCTTCATTCATACATCCACATCCGCATCTACATCCATACATCCACATCCACATCCACATCCACATTCACATCCATACATCTATATTATACATTCACATCTGCGTTCACATTCATACATCCACATCCACATTCACATCCATACATCTATATCATACCTTCACATCTGCATTCACATTCATACATCCACATCCATACATCCATATCCACATCCACATTCACATCCATACATCTATATCATATATTCACATCTGCGTTCACATTTATACATCCACATCCATACATCCACATCCACATCCACATTCACATCCATACATCTATATCATACATTCACATCCGCATTCACATTCATACATCCATATCCACATTCCACATTCATACATCTCCATCTATTCCTCGTTCATTTTCATCTATCTGATTCGTTTCACATCCTCATATCTATTTATAGAATACAAGAGAATCTTATTTTTGATATAAGATTTCTTTACGCATCTATTTATGCATAAATTCCATTTTAAGGAGAATAACACTTTCGAAATAAAAATCAATCTTTTATGCATCTTCCTATGCATAAATTCATTTTAAATGAGAATGACACTTTTGGATTAAAATAAATTCTTTATGCATCTTTCCATGCATAAATCCAATTTAGTAGGAATTACACTTTTAGAATAAAAGAATTTCTCTTATGCATCTAATTTATGCATAAAATCCATTTATGATGAAAATCACACTTTTAATATATATATATATATATATATATATCTTCTATGCACCCATTTATGCATAAAAATCATTTATGATGGAAATCTCACTTTTAATATAAAAAAATATCTTCTATGCATAAAAAAATTTTATGATGAAAATCACACTTTTAATATTAAAAAATATCTTCTATGCATATCTTTATGCAAAAAAATCTTTTATGATGAAAATCACACTTTTAATATAAAAAAATATCTTCTATGCACCCATTTATGCAAAAAAATCATTTATGATAAAAATCACACTTTTAATATAAAAAAATATCTTCTATGCATATGTTTATGCATAAAAATCTTTTAAGATGAAAATCACACTTTTGATATTAAAAAATATCTTCTATGCATATGTTTATGCATAAAAATCTTTTATGATGAAAATCACACTTTTAATATAAAAAATATCTTCTATGCATATGTTTATGCATAAAAATCTTTTATTATGAAAATCACACTTTTAATATAAAAAAAATATCTTCTATGCACCCATTTATGCATAAAAATCATTTATGATAAAAATCACACTTTTATAATAAAAAGTAATCTTTTATGCATGAAAATTAATTATGATAAAAGTAACACATTTATAATAATAAAAATACTCTTTTATGCATACTTTTATGCATGAAAATCAATTATAATGAAAGTAATACTTTTATAATAAAACTAAATTTCTTTTATACAAATAATCAAAATGCATCTTCTATGCATGAAAATGACACTTTAGAATATAGAAATCATAAGGATTACTCTTTTAGAATAATGAAAGAAAATACTTATTTTCAAATTTTCAAAAAATTTTGCCATAACCTTCTTTGTATGGCTGACCATTTTTCAATTTTAAGTCTCTAAAATTAATTAGAAATGCATCAAGAGTATTTAAATCATTCTAAAGTAACATTTTTCTACTTATTTAAGAGAAACATTATGAAAAACTTGATTTTATTCATTAATCATTCACCTAGGATAAAGAATGGTTGGATTTACTAGAGAAGAAAGGGGAATGCCTTTTGCAATGAGGCATAACATCTTTTGCAATGTAGAGAAGACAAAATCATAAAAAAACCATAAAATGAATGGAAAAGAGAAGAATCTCCAACTTACATAGATAATTTGAGAGCTTTCCTTTGGCTTGATGGTTTGAGGGTTCAACTCTTGTTTGAGACAAGAGTGGCCACCAATCTTTTGGAAGAGGGAAGGTCAAAAACTAATGAGTAAAATTCACTGTTTTTGGCACTTGGGAGAGGTAGGGTAACAGTGCAAAACACTATTAAGCTTCAACAAAGGGGGAGGATTCTATTTATATGAAAAAGTGAGCCTCTAACCAAGCAAACTGATTCTATAATTTTTTGGATCAGTTTGGACAATTTTTGACCATTTTTAGGTCAGTTTTGCTCACTTTTTGGATCTAGTTGAAACAGGAGAGAGGAGAGATAAAAATATCTCATTATTTGGGAGTTTAAAACTCATTCAAGCATGTGAAATAGGTGCCTCATTCATGAGGGGAATTCCCCCATACTGAGGTGTCAAAAATGCATCATTTCACCTAAATATCTCTCTTTTTTAACTATTAACCTTGTCCTTAGTCAACTCTTCATCTTATGTGAGTATTTACTCATTTTTGGGGGATTTTCCTTTTATTCTTCTATTTATCTCCTCCCTACATTTGGATGAATCTTATTGGTCCATAGGAACCTTAATTTAAAATTTTGAAAAAATCTTCACCCCTAGGATAATGCCTCTTGAACAGATTATACTTAATTTCTAATGCACCTTCTGAAAATCTTTTTGAACTTCTATTTCAGGGGAACTTATTTTCATAAGATGAGATATTTTTCTATCCAAAAGTATTTAAAAATTGAATTACCACTCTCTAGAAGATTTTCTCTCTCTAGGCCAAAACTGGAAGAAATAAGATCTTTTATATTTTTGAAGAGGGATTTGACTACAGGGGAAGATACTGGACATCCTGAGAGACTAGGGGAGGAATCTTACATTCTATCCCACTTAAAAAACGCGAAATGACCTCATCTCGCAAGTGGAGTATGATCTCTTTTATCTTCTTCTTCTTCTTCAATTACTTCCAGCGTTGCTGCCTTGGAAGTGGACAGCCGATTCGACTTCCCCTATTCTGAGGTGGAGATCTTGCATTACTTTGGATTGAAACTGTAGGTTAGATAGAGGGTCTACCTCTGGGATTTCCCTGATTTTGACAGATAGAACCTTGATTACTCTGGAAGGAAGGGGCTGGAGTCCTAGAATCTTGACCCTTGATTTCCCTGCCCTGAAAACCTTGATCCAAAAGGAGTTAGGCAATCCATACTGCGATGTCCAAATCCTTGACAATTATAGCATTTCACTCTCTTGTTCAAGGGTGGAACTTCTGAAGTTGAAATCCAAGGAATTAAGTTTCAGAAAAAGGACATTTCTTCCATTTTGGAACTTCCCATATCCTGGGTTTGACCCTGATATCTCTTAGGTGGAGGAAGGTTGGAATCACCTTCTGGGAATAAAAACCTTTTGAAAGATGATGGTGCTGGCTTTGGCGGGACTTTGACATCAAAGGCTTTGGCGAAATCCTTCGCCATCCGAACTGCTTCGACCATGGAAATAGGTTTGGCATTCTTGACTAAAGTATCTAATGGCTCGTTCATTCCCCGAATGAACCTGGCCATTAGCTGCTCTTCATCCAATTGAGGGGAATATTTAAGGAGAAGGACAAAAGCCTGATGGTACTCTTCAATTGTCCGGTTTTCCTGCTTTAGTTCCAAGAACTCATTCATCTTAGTTTCAAGAAAGCCTGGGGGACAAAACCTCTTTCTGAGGTAAGCCTTGAGATCAGTCCAAGTTTGGTATTTCGGTTGAGACGGTTTGTCTCGCAGTGGTTTCTCCATGCCACTCTAGCTGTCTCCACTATCTTCAGCCTTGCAAGAGCCATTTTGCTCTTCTCATTGTACCCGGTGACATCAAAGTATTCTTCCATTGATTCGATCCACTTCTCCATAGCCTCGCCCAAGTTTTCCCATTAGGGGAAGGTTGAGGTCTATAGGGGCCCTTTAAGATGCCATGTGATTAAAAGGTTATTAAGGAAAAGGGCCAATCATGTGATGCCATGTATACAAAAATGTTGGGTAATTAAAGGTGGTCAAAAGATTCTCTAGAAGATGCCTTTTTGTACTTTTCATTCCCAAAAAGTGGGAGAAAAAGTTTTTGAAATTTCGGACATCCATAACTTCTACATATGAGCTCAAAATTTGTCCGAGATTAGAGATCCAGAGCTCTTTCCATAGATATGTCACATGATATGGTTTTTCCCACTCAATTTTAAATTCAATTTTGGCGAGAAACTTTGAAATTCAAACTTCTAGCCATTTGAAGAATAAGAAGGTATCTAAAGTCAAAGAAACTTAACATTTTAACAAAAAGTCATTAAAATCATAATATGGCAGCTTAAAGGGCCCCTATAGACCTCAACCTTTCCCTAATGCCTTCACCCTTGAAAGGTCCACAGGCTGCGAACTATGAAGAGTTTTACAAACATCGAGGTCCAGCTCTTCTTCATCGAGTTGGGGGTTAACATTTCTACCACGACGACCTCGATCCATGTTCCTATCAATACGAAAATTCTTGTTAAGTCTCTTTATTTATGATTCAATCCGATTTTTGATTCAACTGATTCCGGGGTTCTCTAAATAGGTCGGCTCCCCACAGAGTCAAGGGGTAAAGATGCTTATATAGAACGCATTATTAGTTAACAATTCATTCAGAATTATCTCATTCATATCTTTAACACAATAATGGTCCATCAGACTGAATTTTTCTATCTAAACAATCCTTCATGGGGATTTCAAATTTTCAGATTTTTAATTTATCAACCCTTAACTTGATCTACTGATCAAAAGTTAACAGTAGTAATCGGGCAGCACAATCCACTAATCTCATAGTGATTGGATGAAGTCATTAACGTCATTCTAGCTACGAACATTATCACAGGGACTTGTCCCATTCATCCTCGTTGTGGTTTTGCTTGGCTTATTACATTTCAACCAAATTTCAGGAATCATCATTTTTCAATCAGAATCCAAATCAATTCATCAGTTCACAACCAGAATTTAAAAATCATATCAACCACATTCGAATTCATCATCTAGATAACATTAATGCTTATAATTCCAAGTCTTAGATTTACCCGTATATACTGCCAGTAAAGAGCTATAGTTATACCCTCGGTATATATGGGTAGTCATGGTCCTTGGAATTATAAGGTAAAGACCATCATGTCTAGGCCTCCAGCAAGTCACGGATTTCATACAATTGCGGTACTTCCATCTGAAGACCCAATTACCAATTTACGAATTTCAGTTTGAATATCAAATTGTATGAATTTTATCACACAATTACAATCTTTTAGTGCTTCTTGATAAAAATTTTAACTTGATCTCAGATCAAAATCAAAAGTCTTAACTTAGTTTCAGATTCGGTGAGGAATTTAAGTACATTTTTCCTGAATTGGGCACATCGTCATTGATTGAAATTGACGAAGGAATTAGGTCTTGGTCAATAGTCTGAATCAGAGTTTGGGTCTGGAAAGGTTCTTCCTAAACTATCTTTCTTGAAAGGTAATATTTCAATTTCTCTTTTTCTAAATTTCGTTCGAATATTTGCTTACAGATTTCTAAAACATGAATTTCTTATGAGTAATAACATAATCATTTATCTCGATCTCCGACTTTGATAGTTTAATTGAATTTTCTCAATTACCATCTTAGTGAATATGAAACGGTAGCATTTCTTCTCACAGATTATATACTTATTCATTTTTTTAAATTTTGTGAAAATTAAACAGAGGATTAAGAGAACCCTTATTTAAATATAATCATTCTATATGCATCTATTTATGCATAAAATCTAATTCTGATGAAAGTCACACTTTTATCATCATAAAAATCATTTATGATGAAAATCACTCTTTTAATATGAAAGAATTTCTTTCATGCATCCATTTATGCATAAAAATCATTTATGATGAAAATCACATTTTTAATATAGAAATATCTTTTATGCATATATTTATGCATACAAATCATTTATGATAAAAAAACACTCTTTTAATATAAAAGAATTTCTTTTATGCATCCATTTATGCATAAAAATCATTTATGATGAAAATCACACTTTTAATATAAAAAAATATCTTTTATGCATATGTTTATGCATAAAAATCAATTATGATGAAAATCACACTTTTAATATAAAAAAATATATCTTTTATGCATATGTTTATGAATAAAAATCATTTATGATAAAAGTAGCACTTTTATAATAAAAATATTCTTTTATGCATACTTTTTATGCACAGAATTCAATAATGATAAAAGCAACACTTTTATAATTTTAAAAAAAATTCTTTTATGCATAGAAATCAATAATGATAAAAGTAACACTTTTATAAAAAAGAAATATTCTTTTATGCATAGAAATCAATAATGATAAAAGTAACACTTTTATAATTAAAAAATTTCTTTTATGCATACTTTTATACATAGAAATCAATAATGATAAAAATAACACTTTTATAATTAAAAAAATATTATTTCATGCATAAAAATCAATAATGATAAAACTAACACTTTTATAATAAACAAATATTCTTTTATGCATAGAAATCAATAATAATAAAAGTAACACTTTTATATTAAAAAAATATTCTTTTATGCATACTTTTATGCATAGAAAACAGTAATGATAAAAGTAACACTTTTATAATTAAAAAAATATTCTTTTATGCATACTTTTATGCATAGAAATCAATAATGATAAAAGTAACAATTTTATAATAAAAAAATATTCTTTTATGCATACTTTTATGCATAGAAATCAATAATGATAAAAGTAACACTTTTATAATAAAAAAATATTCTTTTATGCGCATACTTTTATGCATAGAAATCAATATGATGAAAGTAACTCTTTTGTAATAAAAAAAATATACTTTATGCATTATTTTATGCATAAAAATCCATAATGAAGAAAGTAACACTTTCATAATAAAAAAATTATCAATAAGTATCTTTCATAGAATTTAAATCTATTAAAAATAATTCTTTTATAAAAATTAATCAATATGCATCTTTCTATACATGAATGAAAATGACACTTTTAGAATACTCTAACGATGGGGATTACTCTTTTTGATTAATAAAAGATGAAATTTATTTCACAAATTTTTAGAAAGTTTTGCCATAACCTCCTCTTTGTATGGTTGACCATTTTTCAGTTTTTAACTCACTGAAATTAATTAGAAGTTCACTAAGAGTATTTAAATCATTCTAGTGTAAACATTTTCCACTTATTTAAGAGAATATGAAAAACTTGGTTTTATCCAATAATCAATCATCTAGGATAAAGGACGGTTGGATTGACTATAGAAGAGAGGGGAATGCCTTTTTCAATGAGGCATAACATCCATTCAATTTAGAGAAGACAAAAACCATAAAAAACCATAAAAGAAATAGAAAAGAGAAGAATCTCCAACTTACATGGATAATTTGAGAGCTTTCCTTTGGCTTGTGGTTTGAGGGTTCTACTCTTGTTTGAAACAAGAGTGGCCACCAATCTTTAGAAGAGGGAAGGTCAAAAACTAATGAATTATAAGTAAAATTCACAGTTTTTGGCACTTGGGAGAGGCAGGGTAATAGTGCAAAACACTATTGAGTTTCAACAAAGGGGAAGGCTTCGATTTATAGGAAAAAGTGAGCTTCTAACCAAGCCAACTGATTCTAGAATTTTCCAGATCAGTTTGGTCAATTTTTGACCATTGTTGGGTAGGTTTAGTCCACTTTTTGGATCACTTTTATAATAAAAATATTCTTTTATGCATAGAATTCAATAATGATAAAAGTAACACTTTTATAATTTAAAAAAATTCTTTTATGCATAGAAATCAATAATGATAAAAGTAACACTTTAATATATAATAAAAAAAATATTCTTTTATGCATACTTTTATGCATAGAAATCAATAATGATAAAAGTAACACTTTTATAATATTCTTTTATGCATACTTTTATGCATAGAAATCAATAATGATAAAAGTAACACTTTTATATATAATTAAAAAAATATTCTTTTATGCATACTTTTATGCATAGAAATCAATAATGATAAAAGTAACACTTTTATAATAAAAAAATTATTCTTTTATGCATACTTTTATGCATAGAAATCAATAATGATAAAAGTAACACTTTTATAATAAAAAAATATTCTTTTATGCATACTTTTATGCATAGAAATCAATAATGATAAAAGTAACATTTTTATAATAAAAAATAATTCTTTTATGCATACTTTTATGCATAGAAATCAATAATGATAAAAGTAACACTTTTATAATTAAAAAAAATCTTTTATGCATACTTTTATGCATAGAAATCAATCATGATAAAAGTAACACTTTTATAATTTAAATAAATATTCTTTCATGCATAATTTTATGCATAGAAATCAATAATGATAAAAGTAACACTTTTATAATAAAAAAATATTCTTTTATGCATACTTTTATGCATAGAAATCAATCATGATAAAAGTAACATTTTTATAATTTAAAAAAATATTCTTTCATGCATAATTTTATGCATAGAAATCCATAATGATAAAAGTAACACTTTTATAATAAAAAAATTATCAATAATTATCTTTCATAGAATTTAATTCTATTGAAAATCATTCTTTTATAAAAATTAATCAATATGCATCTTTCTATGCATGAATGAAAATGACACTTTTAGAATACTCTAACGATGAGGATTACTCTTTTTGATTAATAAAAGATGAAATTTATTTCACAAATTTTTAAAAAATTTCACCATAGCCTCCTTTGTATGGCTGACCATTTTTTAATTTTTAACTCACTGAAATTAATAAGAAGTTCACCAAGAGTATTCAAATCATTCTAGTGTAAACATTTTCCACTTATTTAAGAGAACATTTTTCACTTATTTAAGAGAACATTATGAAAAACTTGATTTTATCCAATAATCAATCATCTAGGATAAAGAATGGTTGGATTTACTAAAGAAGAGAGGGGAATGCCTTTTTTCAATGAGGCATAACATCCATTCAATTTAGAGAAGACAAAAATCATAAAAAACCATAAAAGAAATAAAAAAGAGAAGAATCTCCAACTTACATGGATATTTTGAGAGCTTTCCTTTGGCTTGATGGTTTGAGGGTTCTACTCTTGTTTGAAACAACAGTGGCCACCAATCTTTAGAAGAGGGAAGGTCAAAAACTAATGAATTATGAGTAAAATTCACAGTTTTTGGCACTTGGGAGAGGTAGGGTAACAGTGCAAAACACTATTGAGTTTCAACAAAAAAGGAAGGCTTCTATTTATAGGAAAAAGTGAGCTTCTAACCAAGCCAAGTGATTCTATAATTTTCCATATCAGTTTGGTCAATTTTTGACCATTTTTGGGTCAGTTTAGTCCACTTTTTGGATCTAGTTAAAACAAGAGAGAGAAGAGATAAAAATATCTCATTATTTGGGAGTTTAAAACTCATTCAAGTATGTGAAATAGGCACATCCTTCATGAGGGAAATTCCCCCATACTGAGGTGTCAAAAATGCATCATTTCACCTAAATATCTCTCTTTTTTATCTATTAACCTTGTCCTTAGTCAACTCTTCATCTTATGTGAGTATTTATTCATTTTTGGGGGATTTTTCTTTTATTATTCTATTTATCGCCTCCTCTACATTTGGATGAATCTTATTGGTCCATATGAACCTTAATTTAAAATTTTGAAAAAATCTTGACCCTCAGGATAATGCCTCTTGAACAGATTATAATTAATTTCTAATGCACCTTCTGAAAATATTTTTGAACTTTTGTTTCAGGGGAACTTATTTTAATAAGATGAGAAATTTTTCCATCTAAAAATATTTAAAATCTGAATACTCTCTCTCTAGAATATTTTCTCTCTCTAGGCCAAAACTGGTAGAAACAAGATCTTTTATATTTTTGAAGAGGGATTTGATTACAGGGAAAGATGCTGGACATCTTGAGAGGCTAGGAAGGAATCTTACAAGTATAAAGTTAATTGGCCTTATTATCCTAACTTCATGCATCCATATACCTCTCATACAATATGAACCTTTTTATTAAAAAAATCATAATCCTTCCTTACGAATTCCTTATTCTATATCCCCATGTAATATGGTACTTAATAATTTTTCATGGAAAAACATAAGGGAATAATCCTTTACGCAATCTAACCTACGATAGCAATTGCATAAACTTAGTATCGTCTTCTAGAATACCTCTATTCATCATGTACATTACTTCACATGAATCTTACACCAATCCTCTTCTATTTACTCATAGAAATACTTGTTGAATTAGATTATCTTTAACCTCGTTATCCCTATTTCTTGACCTAATTTTACTCTAGCTCATGATTCCTTGTAGCCAAGGGTGGGCTTGACATTCCTCTTGAAAATTAGGGGACCACTTCTTGATTAACATGGAAGAACATGTCCTTCTCGACACCCTCTACATAAAAAAACTTTATCATAGTCTCTGGCTATAACTATGGCTTTTGAAATAGAGGATGGTTAGGCATTCTTGACGAGGCTATTCAAAGGTAGATTAAGCTTCCAAATGAATCGTTGGTGGAGAAGAGTTACCTCATCCATCTCTAGAGCTAATCGGAGAACTTTTAGCAAGATTTTGGTGGTATTCTTCCAGGGTCTTCCCTTCTTGGGTTATCTCCAAAAATTCATTCATTTTATCCTCTCAAAATCGTGGAGGATAAAACCTTTCACAAAGGTGTACTTTCATGGCATCCCATAACTCATTCTGGTTCGAGTGGTTAGATTGACAACAATGCTTCCAACTAATTTTGCATTTCTTATGATTTTCAGACGACAAAATGTAAGGATATTCAAACCATTTCTATGGCCAGTAGAGATGATTGACTCATCCTCATATGACAAACAATCACTTGTTTTAATCCCTTGATAGTTAGCCTTTGCTCTGATACCAATTGTAAGGATCCCCCCTTCCAAAATAGCGGAAACACTTAAGATAGTCTACTAAGTCTTAGCTTGGAGAAATCTTCCTACTCGTCGCACCTTGACCATGTAAGGATTCAAGGATACGATTGGTAGGTAATACCTAGTTCTATCCCGCAGGGGGAGCGTGGTCTTATAAAAGTCAAATTACCCATAGGGTAATTGATCATGATTTGGGAAACTACTAATCTTGATTCCTAAAGACATCGCTTTTTTCCTCATCCATGCAAGGCACAACCGCCCGCTGGCCTAGTCTCCTAGAATAGTGTTGCCCGAGAACCTATTTATCTAGCATAGGGCTTTCCCTTAATCTATTGGAAAGCTACCCGACTGATCGGGTCCACCTGTTTGTAGGATGGTGCCGTCGGGGCATTCCATGCTCCCACTTTCCACCCTACTCACGTGTCAATTTATTTTCGAAGTAATCCTACCACACTGTTTGACATAAATAAACATGTTCCTTAATTAAGCCCTTTTCACAAGGTTCATTAAAATAGCCTTTTTTCATAGTACAATAATGCCAAAGACTTGCAAGATTTATAAAAAAAATGTTATACATGAATCATTTCCATACAAGCCAAACCGGCTCTCTTATTCTTTTCCTTTATACTGCAAATGATCTAGAATTTGGCCTTCTAGCCTCTACATGCTGGTGGTCAAGACCTTATAGGACCATACACCTCATCGGCCGCACTGGCGAGAGGACTCAAGCCGGCCTGTCACCCTCTCAGGCTCCGTCTCGCTCAATCCTCCTGCCCCTCAAAGGGACGTCTACACACTACGGTGGGCTTATTCATCCATCTCTGGAGCTAATCGGAGAAGTTTTAGCAAGATTTTCATGGCATTCTTCCAGGGTCTTCCCTTCTTGAGTTAGCCTCAAAAATTTATTCATTTTATCCTCTCGAAATCTTGGAGGACAAAACCTTTCGTGAAGGTGTACTTTCATGGCATCCCATAACTGATTCTGGTTCGAGTGGTTAGATTGACAACAGTGCTTCCAACTAATTTGGCATTTCTTATGATTTTGACGTGCAACAATTAACTTTTTTCTTTAATTGTATCCACCATGAAAAGTTCAAAACTATCAAATACTTATCATAGCACCACATCTGAAAAGGCACTCTGGATTAATACATCTGAGATCTTCATTTTTTTTAAAAGAATTACACATCTAGTGCCTTGGGATTGACACATCTAAAGATTATTAGGATTAACACATATGAGATGATTAGTTCTTTAAAAATAACACATCTAGTATCTTGGGATTAACACATCTCATAGCATGATCGTCTGGGAATTACACATCCCAAGTTACACCCATCTTTGTCTAGATGGGTTCAAGATCTTGGATGATCGTCCTAGTGTATAAAGCATCCAATGGATGGCATTCATACGTCAACTATTCAAACCTTAATGGAGTTATAATCTTAATAATTTATAATATGCAAATTAATGAGATGTGTCCTAAAAAGTTCTCTAAACAAAGTTTCAGTCTATTCTTCTAGTCATTCAATCTCTCCACTAGTTTCTTAATTTGATCACCCTATGTTTTTTATCCTCTAAAGGTTTCCTCCCCAATCTTATTTTTTAAATTTATTGTACAAATATCTTGCCCGTGCACCCCCAAGATACAAGCACAATTTCATAGGATGATTGTCTCAACATGTGAGGATATTCAAACCATTTCTATGGCCAGCAACAAAGATGATTGATTCATCCTCATATGACAAACAATCACTTGTTTTCATCCCTTAATAGTTAGCCTTTGCTCTGATACTAATTGTAAGGTTCCCCCCTTCCAAAATAGGGCAAACACTTCAGATAGTCTACTAAGTCTTAGCTTGGAGAAAGTTTCCTACTCATCGACACCTTGACCATGTAAAGATTCAAGGATACGATTTGTAGGTATGACCTAGTCCTATCCCGTAGGAGTGTGTGGTCTTCTAAAAGTCAAATTGCGCATAGGGTAATTGATCATAATTTGGGCAACTACTAATCTTGATTCCTAGAGACAACGCTTTCTTCCTCATCCATGCAAGACACAGCCGCCCGTTTGCCTAGTCTCCTAGAATAGAGTTGCCCCCAAAACCTATTTATCTAGCATAGGGCTTTCACTTAATCTGTTGGAAAGCTACGTGACTAATCGGGTCCACCCGTCCGTAGGAGGATGGTGCCATCCCGAGGCTTTCCATCCTCCCACTTTCCACCCTGCTCACGTGTCAATTTATTTTCTAATTAATCCTACCAAACTGTTTGACATAAATAAACATATTCCTTAATTAAGGCCCTTTTCACAAGGTTATATCCATGAAAGGGTGAACTTATGATTTTTAGACGAGCAAGGGTGAACTTTCTTCTTTCAATGTATCCATGAAAAGTTCAAAACTATCAAATACTTATCATAGCACCACATTTGAAGGCACTCGGGATTAATACATCTAAGATCTTCATTTTTTTAAGAATTACGCATCTGGGGCCTTGGGATTGACACATCCAAAGATTATCAAGATTAACACGTCTGAGATGATTAGTTTTTTAAAAATTACACATCTAGTATCCTGGGATTAACACATCTAATAGCATGATCCTCTAGGAATCACACATCCCAAGTTAGATCCATGTTTGTCTGAGATGGGTTCAAGATCTTGGACGATCATCCTAGTGTAAAGCATCCAATGGATGGCATTCATACGTCCACTATTCAAACCTTAATGGAGTTATAATCTTAATAATTTATAATGTGAGAATTAATGAGATATATCCTGAAAATTTCTCTAAACAAAGTTGCAGTCTATCCTTCTAGTCATTCAATCTCTCACTAGTTTCTTAATCTGATCACCTTATGTTTTTTTTCCTCAAAAGGTTTCCTCCCCAATCTTATTTCTCAAATTTATTATACAAATATCTTGCACGTGCACCCCCAAGATACGAGCACAATTTCATAGGATGATTGTCTCAACATGTGAGAATATTCAAACCATTTCTATGGTCAGAAGATATGATATATTCATCCTCATATGACAAACAATCACTTGTTTTAATCCCTTGATAGTTAGCCTTTGCTCTCTGAATGGAAAGTTGGAAGAACTTCCCGGTGTCTAAAATCTGTTGAAGGATGAGGGAGATGGCTTTGGCAGGACTTTTACGATGAAGGCTTTGGCAAAGTCCTTCGCCATTCTGACAACTTCTGCCATGGACACTGGCTTGGCATTTTTGACCAGTGTATCCAAGGGTTTGTTCATTCCCCGAATGAACCTGGCCATGAGTTGTTCTTCATCTAGAGGTGGTGAATATTTGAGTAGAAGAGCAAAGGCCTGGTGATATTCCTCGATGGTTTTGCTCCCCTGCTTTAGCTCTAAGAATTCGTTCATTTTGATTTCCAAAAATCTAGGGGGACAAAATCTCTTTCTCAAATAGGTTTTTAGGTCATTCCAGGACTAAGTATTTCTGTCCACACGGTTGGTGTCACAGTGGTTCCTCCATGCTACCCTTGCTGTTTCCACTATTTTCAGTCTACTAGCAAGAGCCATTTTGCTCCGCTCATTGTAGCCTGTGACGTCAAAATATTCTTCCATGACTTCCACCCATTTCTCCACAGCCTCGCCCAGGTTCTCCCCTTCTCCTTTTGAAGGGTCCTGGCTGAGTCCTATGAAGAGCCTTGCGAATATCAGGGTCAAGCTCGTCATCTTCAGAGAGAGGGTCTAGCTGACGGCCACGATTTCCTCGTCTCATGATTTTGCTAAAAATTTATATATTATTAAATTTTTATTTTGATATCATCCACGAGATCCTAAGACTTAAGAGGTTCAAAAAACAATTTCTTAAACAAGACAATGATCTTATTGGATATCTATGATATATGTCCGATAATAATTTTTTCTTTATTAGATCGTCCACCATAAACAATCACTTATACAAGAGGGAATTTTTCTCCAGAAAACATTACTTTATTTGTATAAAAGTTGCAATATGTACATAGAGCAACTCGGCTCTAGAATTCAAAATCTCGTCGGGAGATGCATAAGACGACGGTACTGGGCCATAGCCATACCTTGATACAAACGTTCACTTACTAACAAGGGAGCTATTATCTTCTCCTTAGGAATAAAGCAACTAAGGAGTCTGTAGACTTGGTATGAAAGTCTGAAATTCCGAGGTATTGAATGATATAGAATGACACCATGTACCATTTTCAGCTTTAAGAGAATCATTGCCAATGAGAGGTTCTGCCTTAACATTGCATGCCGATCACAAGAGGCGTGGATATACATCCCTGCAAACCACTTATGTTGTCGTCTCTCCATTGGGTCAGGAAAATATAAATCCTCGAAATGGCTTGCGAGTCTTGCTCAGCTTGTTCAAGTTAAAGCAGAA
The DNA here is from genome assembly GCF_041138505.1 of Cibotium barometz. NCBI lineage: Eukaryota > Viridiplantae > Streptophyta > Polypodiopsida > Cyatheales > Cibotiaceae > Cibotium > Cibotium barometz. Next base: position 17,312,098 of record NC_141098.1, on the reverse strand, counting down.
GAGATGAGATGCTCAAAGGCGAACGCAGTCAGTATGGAACTTCCATCTATAATTTCCAATTCAATTTATAAGTTTTTAATTTTTTTTTGAAGTTTATTCAACATAATATTAGCAAGCAAAGCCATTATTTCCTAGACTTACTTTAAAAAAAGTTTTAAGCAATTTCTGTTGCTATTATGTAAATTTACAACAGCGCTCTGATACCAACTATGAGATCCCACTGCCCCCTCTGGGCACCGGATTTCCGGATGGTAATAGCGGAAGTAGCTTCCTCTTGTGCGGGGCAGGGTTTCTCACACTCTGGGCCTCGCCGTCGAATGTCCAGGCACGAGACTAGACTGGTGGTCATTCCGAAAACCGAAACCGAGAAAATTTTCCATGCCCGAAAAGCGGGGACGATTCCACCATTTTTATTTTCTTAACAAATTTTTCTAATGAGGTCAATTTACTGAACTAAGCTTTATCTGAATAAACCAGATAGAAGGGAAACTATTACAGACTTAACTTGAATGAATAAACGCTTTTTTCTTGATTGAATCAGGCACAGCCGTTGATTTGTTCTTTAGAGAAGTCTTCAGGATTCTTATTAACTACTCGAGTTCTAAGCATATTCCTATCTATCAATTTTATTATTAAAACTCTACAGATTCTAGCCTATCCGGCCCATGGGTTAGCCACTGCTGCCCAACCACTGGAATAGTAGAACCAGACAAGTACTCACCCACGCATAATTGAATGCCTTTCTTAACTTTTGCTTTAGAATACAGATACACACACACTCCTCTTTAAACTTTAACTTATAAAACAATCCATTCACAAACAATTACTGGTTACACATGTCATAACTCAAAATTCCCATTGAGTCTTTGTTTCTCACAAGACACTATCACTCTGGACTCTCCGTTGAAACTAGCGGGTCAACAACGAGATCCAGTAATAGATTACAACAATAAACATTGGTCGATCATACAATATCTTCCTCGACATACGCATGGGTGTCCTCGGCACCGCGAACCTATGCAACACCTGGTCAGAACCCTCCAGGATCCTCCTTAGGTGTCCTGGCACTTCAATCAGGGACCGCTTCATCGGCCCTTGTCCATCGTATCGGAAGCACACCATTTTAACCATACCGAGACTGGTCAAGGCTTTGCTGCGTGAGATGTCCTTTGAACACTCCCCGCCGCTAGCTATTGCAATTGAACTTCCCTTAGAAAACACATTTACCAAATGCTCCCTTCAATATTCTGGCGTAAGACAGTCCTTTAAGAAAACAGGGTTTCTATGCAAGTTTTCAGTTTTGATTTTCTTTTGAATACAATGAGTATGTCTTAATTCCGTATCCCAAGACTTCTAGATCACAGTCTAGATTTCCAAGCAAAATTCCTCAATTTTGATTCTTAATCCTCAGATCAAAATCAAAGGTCTCAACTTAGTTTTAGAATCGATGGGTGATTTGAGTGTAGATTATGGGACTGGTCACATCGTCATTTCTTGAAAAACTAACGAAGGAGTTATGTCTTGGTCATAGTCTGATTCAGGTTTTGAGTCTGGAAAGGTTCTTTTTGAACTATCTTTATCAAAGGAAAATATTTCAATTACTACTTTACTGAATTTAAAACTAATCACGGATTCCTATGAGGAATCATTTATCTAATATTCCGATTTCAATAGCTTCAGTGAATTTTCTCATTGTCATCTTAGAGAATATAAAACGATAGGATTTTCTTTCGCAAAGTATTTACTTAATCATTTACAAATTTTCAGGGAAATTAGGCATAGGATTAAAGAGAACTCTTATTTTGATATAAAAATAAAATTCTTTTATGCATCCTTTTATGCATAAAAATCGATATTAGTGAAAGTAACACTTTTACAATAAAAAAATTTCTTTAATGCATTATTTTATGCATAAAAATCAATAATGATGAAAGTAACACTTTTATAATAAAAAAAATATTCTTTCATGCATACTTTTAAGCATAAAAATCAATAATGATAAAAGTAGCACTTTTATAATTGAAAAAAAAAATCTTTTATGCATCCCTTTATGCATAAAAATCAATAATGATGAAAGTAGTGCTTTTATAATTAAAAAAATATTCTTTCATGCATACTTTTATGCATAAAAATCAATAATGATAAAAGTAACCTTTTATAATAATAAAAAAATTCTTTCATGCATCCCTTTATGCATAAAAATCAATATTGATGAAAGTAACACTTTTATAATAAAAAACTTATTCTTTCATGCATACTTTTATGCATAAAAATCAATAATGATAAAAGTAACACTTTTATAATTAAAAAAATTCTTTTATGCATCCCTTTATGCATAAAAATCAATAATGATGAAAGTAACACTTTTATAATTAAAAAAATTCTTTTCTGCATAAAAATTCATTTTGATGAAAGTAACACTTTCATAATAAAAACAAATATTATTTTATACATAAAATCCATTTTGATGAAAGTAAAACTTTCATAATTAAAAAAAATATTCTTTTATGCATAAAAGAATATCCATTTTGATGAAAGTAACACTTTCATAAAAAAATATTCTTTTATACATAAAATCCATTTTGAGAAAAGTAACACTTTCATAATTTAAAAAAATTATTCTTTTATGAATAAAAATCCATTTTGATGAAAGTAACACTTTCATAATAAAAGAATTATTCTTTTATGCATAAAAATCTATTTTGATGAAAGTAACACTTTCATATTAAAAAAATTATTCTTTTATGCATAAAATCCATTTTGATGAAAGTAACACTTTCATAATTAAAAAAATTATTCTTTTATGTATAAAAATCCATTTTGATGAAAGTAACACTTTCATAATTAAAAAAATATTCTTTTATGCATAAAAAAATAATCAATATGCATCTTCTATGCATGAAAATGACACTTTTAGAATATAGAAACGATAGGGATTACTCTCTTTTAGAATAATAAAAGATAATACTTATTTCTAATTTTTTTAAAAAATTTTACCATAATCTCCTTTGTATGCCTAACCATTTTTCAATTTTTCCTACTTATTTTTACTTAACAATTAACCTCAATTGGTTTTAAGCATTCTAAACTAAACAAGTTTCACTTTTAAATGAGAAATAATATGAAAGTTTAATTCCAACTATTAGTTCACTTAACTAGGATAAAGAAGGGCTGATCTTAAGAATGAGAGAGGGGAAAAGCCTTTCCACAAGGCATAGCATCCATTTATCACTTCAAACAACATAAAAATTAGAAAGCATAAAAAGAATAAAGAAAAATATAAGATTTCTAACTTACATAAATTATTGGGAGCTTTTCTTTGGCTTGATGGCTTGAGGGTTCTACTCTTGTTTGTAACAAGAGTGGCCACAATCTTTAGAAGAGGGAAAGGTCAAAAACTAGTGAATTATTAAGAAGTTCATAGTTCTTGGCTCTTGGGAGGAGTAGAGTAACAGTGCATAAACACTATTATTTTTTAACAAAGGGGGAGGCTTCTATTTATAGGAAAAAGTGAGCTCCTAACCAAGCAAACTGATTCTAGAATTTTCCAATTCAGTTTGGTCAAATTTTGACCATTTTTTGGTCAGTTTAGCTTACTTTTTGGAACTAGACTTGAATTAGGAGAGAGGAGAGATGAAATATCTCAATTTTTGAAGATTTAAAACTGCATTACACATGTGAAGTAGGCGCCTCATTCATGAGGGGGGAATCCCCATTTGTGAGGTGTCAAAAATCCATTTTTTAAGCTTTTCCTTTGGTCCTTAGTCAACTCTTCATCTTATGTGAGTATTTACTCATTTTTGGGGGGATTTTCTTTATTTCTTCTATTTATCTTCTCCACACAGTCGGACGAATTTGATTGGCCCCTCAAAACCTTAATTTGAAAATTTTCAAAAATCTGGACCCCTCGGATATGGCCTCTTGAACAAATTATACTTGATTTCTAATGCACCTTTTGAAAATATTTTTGAACTTCTGTTTTGAGGGAACTTATTTTAATAAGAAGAGATATTTTTCCATCCAAAAATATTCAAAATCAAAATATTCTCTCTCTAGAATATTTTCTCTCTCTGGGTCAAAATAGGTAGAAACAAGATCTTTTATATTTCTGAAGAGGGATTTGATTACAGGGGGGAAGATGTTGGACATCTTAAGAGGCTAGGGAGGAATCTTACTAATCTTGATTCCTAGAGACAACGCTTTCTTCCTCATCCATGCAAGGCACAGCAGCGCTGGCCTACTCTCCTAGAATAGAGTTGCCCCAGAACCTATTTATCTAGCATTTGTAGGTATGACCTGGTCCTATCCCGTAGGGGTTTTTAGTCTTCTAAAAGTCAAATTGCCCATAGGGTAATTGATCATAATTTGGGCAACTACTAATCTTGATTCCTAGAGACAACGCTTTCTTCCTCATCCATGCAAGACACAGCCGCCCGTTGGCCTAGTCTCCTAGAATAGAGTTGCCCCCAGAACCTATTTATCTAGCATAGGGCTTTCATTTAATCTGTTGGAAAGCTACGTGACTAATCGGGTCCACCCGTCCGTAGGAGGATGGTGCCATCTCGAGGCTTTCCATCCTCCCACTTTCCACCCTGCTCACGTGTTAATTTATTTTCTAATTAATCCTACCAAACTGTTTGACATAAATAAACATATTCCTTAATTAAGGCCCTTTTCACAAGGTTGTATCCATGAAAGGGTGAACTTATGATTTTTAGACGAGCAAGGGTGAACTTTCTTCTTTTAATGTATCCATGAAAAGTTCAAAACTATCAAATACTTATCATAGCACCACATTTGAAGGCACTCGGGATTAATACATCTAAGATCTTCATTTTTTTAAGAATTATGCATCTGGGGCCTTGGGATTGACACATCCAAAGATTATCAAGATTAACACGCCTGAGACGATTAGTTTTTTAAAAATTACACATCTAGTATCTTGGGATTAACACATCTAATAGCATGATCCTCTAGGAATCACACATCCCAAGTTAGATCCATGTTTGTCTGAGATGGGTTCAAGATCTTGGACGATCATCCTAGTGTAAAGCATCCAATGGATGGCATTCATACTTCCACTATTCAAACCTTAATGGAGTTATAATCTTAATAATTTATAATCTAAGAATTAATGAGATATATCCTGAAAATTTCTCTAAAAGTCAATATTAGGTAATTTGGGAAAAATCTCACATTTTGGGAATCAATTACTCCATATAGTTTTGGACATATCTTAAACATACTAACTCCAAAGTTGTCGGAGATCATAGATTTAGATTCTACTCTTCAAGATCTTTCCAATGATATGTCACATGAGGGGGTTTTGACAAACTTTTGGACAAGTTCACCATGCTCCCATTTTTCAAATGGGAATGGGATTTTTCCCAAATTATCTAATATGGTGTTCTAAACAAAGTTGTAGTCTATCCTTCTAGTCATTCAATCTCTCACTGGTTTCTTAATATGATCACCTTATGTTTTTTTCCTCAAAAGGTTTCCTCCCCAATCTTATTTCTCAAATTTATTATACAAATATCTTGCATGTGCACCCCCAAGATACGAGCACAATTTCATAAGATGATTGTCTCAACATGTGAGAATATTCAAACCATTTCTATGGCCAGAAGATATGATATATTCATCCTCATATGATAAACAATCACTGGTTTTAATCCCTTGATAGTTAGCCTTTGCTCTCTGATACCGATTGTAAGGCTCCCCCTTCCAAAATAGCGAAAACACCTAAGATAGTCTATGAAGTCTTATCTTGGAGAAAGTTTCCTACCCGTCGCACCTTGACCATGTAAAGAATCAAGGATATGATTTGTAGGTAAGACCTAGTCCTATCCCACAGGGGGGAGCGTGGTTCTTTAAAAGTCAAATTACCCATAGCGTAATTGATCATGATTTGGGCAACTACAAATTTTGATTCCTGGAGACATTGCTTTTTTCCTCATCCATGCAAGGCACAACTGCCCGCCGTTGGCCTAGTCTCCTAGAATAGTGTTGCCCGAGAACCTATTTATTTAGCATAGGGCTTTCACTTAATCTATTGGAAAGCTACCCGACTAATCGGGTCCACCCGTCCTCCGTAGGATGGTGCCATCGGGGCATTCCATCCTCCCACTTTCCACCCTACACACGTGTCAATTTGTTTTCGAAGTAATCCTACCACACTGTTTGACATAAATAAACATGTTCCTTATACAAGCCAAACTGGCTCTCTTATTCTTTTCCTTTATACTGCAGATGATCTAGAATTCGGCCTTCCAGCCTCTATATACACCTCATCGTCGGCTGCACTGGCGAGAGGACTCAAGCTGGCCTGTCGCCCTCTCAGGCTCCGTCGCTCAATCCTCCTGCTCCTCAGAGAGACGTCTACACACTACGGTGGGCTTATTCATCCATCTCTGGAGCTAATCGGAGAAGTTTTAGCAAGATTTTTGTGGTATTCCTCCAGGGTCTTCCCTTCTTGGGTTAGCTCCAAAAATTCATTTATTTTATCCTTTCGAAATCCTGGAGGACAAAACCTTTCATGAAGGTGTACTTTCATGGCATCCCATAACTGATTCTGGTTCAAGTGGTTAGATTGACAACAGCGCTTTCAACTAATTTGGCATTTCTTATGATTTTGACGTGCAACAGTCAACTTTCTTCTTTAATTGTATCCATGAAAAGTTCAAAACTATCAAATACTTATCATAGCACCACATCTAAAAAGGTACTTTGGATTAATACATCTGAGATCTTCATTTTTTTTAAAAGAATTACACATCTAGTGCCTTGGGATTGACACATCCAAAGATTATCAGGATTAACACATCTGATATGATTAGTGTTTTAAAAATGACATATCTAGTATCTTGGGATTAACACATCTAATAGCATGACCCTCTGGGAATTACACATCCCAAGTTAGACCCATGTTTGTCAGAGATGGGCTCAAGATCTTGTGTAAAGCATCCAATGGATGGCATTCATACATCAATTATTCAAACCTTAATGGAGTTATAATCTTAATAATTTATAATATGTGAGTTAATGAGATATATCCTGAAAATTTCTCTAAACAAAGTTTCGATCTATCCTTCTAGTTATTCAGTCTCCACTAGTTTCTTAATTTGATCACCCTATGTTTTTTATCCTCAAAAGGTTTCCTCCCCAATCCTATTATTCAAATTTATTGTACAAATTTCTTGCCTGTGCACCCCCAAGATACAAGCATAGGATTATTGTCTCAACATATGAGGATATCCAAACCAGTTCTATAGCCAGTAGAGATGATTGATTCATCCTCATATACAATCACTTGTTTTAATCCCTTGATAGTTAGCCTTTGCTTTGATACTAATTGTAAGGTTCCTCCCTTCCGAAATAGGGGAAACACTTAAGATAGTCTACTAAGTCTTAGCTTAGAGAAAACTTCCTGCTCGTTCGACACCTTGTCCATGTAAAGATTCAAGGATACGATTTGTAGGTAAGACCTAGTCCTATCCCGCACGGGGAGCGTGGTCTTCTAAAACTCAAATTACCCATAGGGTAATTGGTCATAATTTAGGCAACTACTAATCTTGATTCCTAGAGACAACATTTTCTTCCTCATCCATGCAAGGCACAATCGTCTGCTCTGCTGGCCTAGTCTCCTAGAATAGTGTTGCCCCAGAACCTATTTATCTAACATAGGGCTTTCACTTAATCTGTTGAAAAGCTACCTGGCTAATCGGGTCCACCCGATCCGTAGGATGGTGCCATCTTGAGGCTTTCCATCCTCCCACTTTCCACCCTACTCACGCGTCAATTTGTTTTCTAATTAATCCTACCAAGCTGTTTGACATAAATAAACATATTCCTTAATTAAGGCCCATTTCACAAGGTTCATTAAAACAACCTTTTTTCACAGTACAATAATGCCAAAGACAAGCTTTATAAAAAAAATTTATACATGAATCAATTCCATACAAGCCAAACTGGCTCTCTTATTCTTTTCCTTTATACTGCTGATGATCTAGAATCCGGCCTTCTAGCCTCTACATTCTGGGCAAAACCCTATAGGACATACACCTCATCATCATGGGCGACACTTGCCATCCACGAGGATCCAAGCCGGCCTGTCGCCCTCTCAGGCTCCATCGCTCGATCCTCCCACCCCTCAGAGGGATGTCTACCCACCACTAGGGTGGGCTTATTCACTGCACTAGCCTGGGCCCTCAAAACTAGACAGTATCACAATCACTCGCCTCAATCGGAGAACCTCATTCTCCCAATGGTATGAGGGATACCATGGGCCCACTTTGGACCTTACGTCTCTGCCGTCTGGCTACATAAGCACAAGAACTATTCTTGTCTTCTTATTTCTTTTAGGATTGTTGGAGCTACTATTTTTACTCTATTACTTTCCTAATGTTTCTAGCCTTATTGCCTCACTCTTCTCTAAGTGCACTCTCTTTCCTTCTTGAAATCTATATTAAAAGAGACACATACATGACTTGGGAGGGACTTTACAATCTCCCCCACTTAAAAGATTCGAGATGTCCTCATCTCGCGAGCTGGGATAGTATTTAAGTAAATCCTCCTCTCTCTTCCAAAGTGGTGTCCCCACTAGGTAGAAATCTTCTTTTATCTAAAAATTATTCCTAAAGAGTCCCTTATTTCATGTGTTTGGCTCGTTTTGTTGTGCCCCCAAACGGTCTTTGTTAGTCTAAAGTTAATTGGCCTTATTATCCTAAGTTCATGCATCCATATACCTCTCATACAATATGAACCTTTTTATTAAAAAATCATAATCCTTCCTTATGAATTCCTTATTCTATATCCCCATGTAATATGGTACTTAATAATTTTTCATGGAAAAATGTAAGGGAATAATCCTTTACGCAATCTAACCTACGATAGCAATTGCATAAACTTAGTATCGTCTTCTAGAATACCTCTATTCATCATGTACATTACTTCACATGAATCTTGCACCAATCCTCTTCTATTCACTCATAGAAATACTTGTTGAATTTGATTATCTTTAACCTCATTATCCCTATTTCTTGACTTGATTTTACTCTAGCTCATGATTCCTTGTAGCGAAGGGTGGGCTTGACGTTCCTCTTGAAAATTAGGGGGCCTCTTCTTGATTAACATGGAAGAACTCATGTCCTTCTCGACACCCTCTACATAAAAAAACTTTATCATAGTCTCTGGATATAATTATGGCTTCTCAAATAGGGGATGGTTTTGCATTCTTGAACGAGGTTATTCAAAGGTAGATTAAGCTTCCAAATGAATCGTTGGTGGAGAAGAGTTACCTCATCCATCTCTGGAGCTAATTGGAGAATTTTTAGCAAGATTTTGGTGGTATTCTTCCAGGGTCTTCCCTTCTTGGGTTATCTCCAAAAATTCATTCATTTTATCCTCTCGAAATCGTGGAGAAAAAAACCTTTCACGAAGGTGTACTATATCATGGCATCCCATAACTCATTCTGGTTTGAGTGGTTAGATTGACAATAATGCTTCCAACTAATTTTGCATTCTTATGATTTTTAGACGACAACATGTGAGGATATTCAAACCATATGACCAGTAGAGATGATTGATTCATTTTCATATGACAAACAATCACTTGTTTTAATCCCTTGATAGTTAGCCTTTGCTCTGATACCAATTGTAAGGCTCCCCCTTCCAAAATAGCGGAAACAATTAAGATAGTCTACTAAGTCAGCTTGGAGAAATTTTCCTACTCATCGCACCTTGATCATGTAAAGATTCAAGAATACTATTTGTAGGTAAGACCTAGTCCTATCCCGCATGGGGAGCGTGGTCTTCTAAAAGTCAAATAACATTGTGATGCTCTCTAGTTTGAAGGGCCCAGGCTAGTGCGGTGAATAAGCCTACCCTAGTGTGTAGACATCCCTCTAAGGGGCATGAGGATCGAGCGACGGCCTTAGAGGGCGACAGGCCAGCTTGAGTCCTCGTAGGCAAGCACGACCTCGACGATGAGGTGTATGTCCTGTAGGGTTTTGCCCAGCATGTAGAGGCTGGAAGGCCGAATTCTAGATCATCAGCAGTATAAAGGAAAAGAATAAGAGAGCTGGTTTGGCTTGTATAGATTCGATTCATGTATAAACTTTTTTTATAAATCTTGTCTTTGGCATTATTGTACTAGGTGAAAAAAGGTTGTTTTAACGTAACGAATCTTGTGAAAAGGGCCTTAATTAAGGAATATTTTTATTTATGTCAAACAATTTGGTAGGATTAATTAGAAAACAAATTGATGCATGAGTAGGGCGAAAAGTGGGAGGATGGAAAGCCTCGAGATGGCACCATCCTACGGATGGGTGGACTCGATTAGTCAGGTAGCTTTCCAATAGATTAAGTGAAAGACCTATGCTAGATAAATAGGTTCTGGGCAACTCTATATTCTAGGAGACTAGGCCAGCGAGCAGCTGTGCCTTCTTGCATGGATGAGGAAGAAAGCGTTGTCTCTAAGAATCAAGATTAGTAGTTGCCCAAATTATGATCAATTACCCTATGGGTAATTTGACTTTTAGAAGACCACGCTCCCCTTGCCGGATAGGACTAGGTCATACCTACAAATTGTATCCTTGAATCTTTACATAGTCAAGGTGTCGAAATTTTCTCCAAGCTAAGACTTAGTAGACTATCCTAAGTGTTTCCCCTATTTTTGAAGGGGGGAGGGAACCTTACAATTAGTATGAGAGCAAAGGCTAACTATCAAGGGATTGAAACAAGTGATTGTTTGTCATATGAGGATGAATCAATCATCTCTACTGGTGGCCATAGAAATGGTTTGAATATCCTCACATGTTGAGACAATCATCATATAAAATTGTGCTTGTATCTTGGGGGTGCATAGGGAAGATATTTGTACAATAAATTTGAATAATAGGATTGGGGAGGAACCCTTTTGAGGATAAAAATCAAAGGATGATTAAATTAAGAAACTAGTTGGAGACTGAATAACTAGAAGGATAGACCGAAACTTTGTTTAGAGAAATTTTCAGGATATAACTCATTAACTCACATATTATAAATTATTGAGATTATAACTCCATTAAGGTTTGAATAGTTGATGTATGAATGCCATCCATTGGATGCTTTTTACACTAGGACGATCATCCAAGATCTTGAGCCCATCTCAGACAAACATGGGTCTAACTTGGGATGTGTAATTCCCAGAGGATCATGCTATTAGATGTGTTAATCCCAAGATACTAGATGTGTTAATCCCAAGATACTAGATGTGTTAATCCCAAGATACTAGATGTGTCATTTTTTAAATACTAATCATCTCAAATGTGTTAATCTTGATAATCTTTGGATGTGTCAATCCCAAGGCACTAGATGTGTAATTCTTTAAAAAAAATGAAGATCTCAGATGTATTAATCCAGATGTGGTGCTATGATAAGTATTTGATAGTTTTGAACTTTTCATGGATACAATGAAAGAAGAAAGTTGACCGTTGCACGTCAAAATCATAAGAAATGCCAAATTAGTTGGAAGCACTATTGTCAATCTAACCACTCGAACCATAATCAGTTATGGGATGCCATGAAAGTACACCTTCGTGAAAGGTTTTGTCCTCCAAGATTTTGAGAGGATAAAATGAATGAATTTTTGGAGCTAACCCAAGAAGGGAAGACCCTGGAAAAATACCACCAAAATCTTGCTAAAACTTCTCCAATTAGCACCAGAGATGGATGAATAAGCCCACCATAGTGTGTAGACATCCCTCTGAGGGGCAGGAGGATTGAGTGATAGAGCTTGAGAGGGCAACAGGTGGGCTTGAGTCCTTGCCCACCGTGGTCGACGATGAGGTGTATGGTCCCATAGGGTTTTGCCCAGCATGTAGAGGCTGGAAGGCCGAATTCTAGATCATCGACAGTATAAAGGAAAAGAATAAGAGAGCCAGTTTAGCTTGTATGGAATTCATTCATGTATAAACTTCTTTTTATAAATCTTGCAAGTCCTTAGCATTATTGTATTGTGGAAAAAGGTTGTTTTAAAGAACCTTGTGAAAAGGCCCTTAATTATCAAGGAACATGTTTATTTAAACAGTGTGGTAGGATTAATTAGAAAACAAATTGACGTGTGAGTAGGGTGGAAAGTGGGAGGATGGAATGCCCCAACAACACCATCCTACGTAGGAGGACGGGTGGACCCGATTAGTCCGGTAGATTTCCAATAGATTAAGTGAAAGCCCTAAGCTAGATAAATAGGTTCTCGGGAAACACTATTCGGGGAGACTAGGCCAGCGGGGGGCGGTTGTGCCTTGCATGGATGAGGAAAAAAGTGTTGTCTCTAGGAATCAAGATTAGTAGTTGCCCAAATCATGATTAATTACCCTATGGGTAATTTGACTTTTAGAAGATCACGCTCCCTCTGTGGGATAGGACTAGGTCTTACTTACAAATTGTATCCTTGAATCTTTACATGCTCAAGGTACGATGAGTAGGAAATTTTCTCCAAACTAAGACTTAGTAGACTATCTTAAGTGTTTCCGCTATTTTGGAAGGGGGAGCCTTACAATTGGTATCAGAGCAAAGGCTAACTATCAAGGGATTAAAACAAGTGATTATTTGTCATATGAGGATTAATCAATCATCTCTACTAGTAGCCATAGAAATGGTTTGAATATCCTCACGTGTTGAGACAATCATCCTATGAAATTGTACTTGTATCTTGTTGGTGCACGCGCAAGATATTTGTATAATAAATTTGAGAAATAAGATTGGGGAGGAAACCTTTTGAGGAAAAAAAACATAGGGTGATCAAATTAAGAAACTAGTGAGAGGCTAAATGATTAGAAGGATAGACTAAAACTTTGTTTAGAGAAATTTTCAAGATATATCTCATTAATTCGCATATTATAAATTATTAAGATTATAACTCCATTAAGGTTTGAATAGTTGACGTATGAATGCCATCCATTGGATGCTTTACACTAGGACGATCGTCCAAGATCTTGAACCCATCTAGACAAAGATGGGTCTAACTTGGGATGTGTAATTCCCAGAGGATCATGCTATTAGATGTGTTAATCCCAAGATACTAGATGTGTAATTTTTTAAAAACTAATCATTTCAGATGTGTTAATCCTGATAATCTTTGGATGTGTCAATCCCAAGGCACTAGATGTGTAATTCTTTTTTAAAAAATAAGATCTCAGATGTATTAATCTAGAGTGCCTTTTCAGATGTGGTGCTATGATAAGTATTTGATAGTTTTGAACTTTTCATGGGGATACAATGAAAGAAGAAAGTTGACCGTTGCACGTCAAAATCATAAGAAATGTTAAATTAGTTGGAAGCACTGTTGTTAATCTAACCACTCGAAACCAGAATCAATTATGGGATGCCAAAGTACACCTTTGTGAAAGGTTTTGTCCTCCAAGATTTCGAGAGGATAAAATAAATGAATTTTTGGAGCTAACCCAAGAAGGGAAGACCCTGGAGGAATACCACAAAAATCTTGCTAAAACTTCTCCGATTAGCTCTAGAGATGGATGAATAAGCCCACTGTAATGTGTAGACGTCCCTCTGAGGGGCAGGAGGATTGAGCGACGGAGCTTGAGAGGGCAACAGGCCAGCTTGAGTCCTTGCCAGTGCGGTCGAGGGATGAGGGGTATGGTCCCATAGGGTTTTGACCAACATGTAGAGGGGCTGGAAGGCCAAATTCTAGATCATCAGCAATATAAAGGAAAAGAATAAGAGAGCTGGTTTGGCTTGTATGGAAATGATTCATGTATAACATTTTCTTTATAAATCTTGCAAGTATTTGGCATTAATGTACTGTGAAAAAGGCTATTTTAATGAACCTTGTGTGAAAAGGGCCTTAATTAAGGAATATGTTTATTTATGTCAAACAGTGTGGTAGGATTACTTCGAAAACAAATTGACGCGTGAGTAGGGCAAAGTGGGAGGATGGAATGCCCCGACGGCACCATCCTACGGACAGGTGGACCCGATTAGTCGGGTAGCTTTCCAATAGATTAAGGGAAAGCCCTATGCTAGATAAATAGGTTCCCGGGGCAACACTATTCTAGGAGACTAGGCCAGCGGACAGTTGTGCCTTGCATGGATAAGGAAAAAAGCGATGTCTCTAGGAATCAAGATTAGTAGTTGCCCAAATCATGATCAATTACCCTATGGGTAATTTGACTTTTAGAAGACCACGCTCCCCCTGCGCGGCGGGGGATAGGACTAGGTCTTACCTACAAATCATATCCTTGAATCTTTACATGGTCAAGGTGCAATGAGTAGGAAAATTTCTCCAAGCTAAGACTTAGTAGACTATCTTAAGTGTTTCCGCTATTTTGGAAGGGGGGAGCCTTACAATTGGTATCAGAGCAAAGGCTAACTATCAAGGGATTAAAACAAGTGATTGTTTGTCATATGAGGATGAATCAATCATCTCTACTGGCCATAGAAATGGTTTGAATATCCTCACATGTTATCGTCTACTAAAAATCATAAGAAATGTAAAATTAGTTGGAAGCATTATTGTCAATCTAACCACTCCAACCAGAATGAGTTATGGGATGCCATGAAAGTACACCTTCGTGAAAGGTTTTTTCCTCCACGATTTTCAAGAGGATAAAATGAATGAATTTTTGGAAGAAGGGAAGACCCTGGAAGAATACCACCAAAATCTTGCTAAAACTTCTCCAATTAGCTCCAGAGATGGATGAGGTAACTCTTCTCCACCAACGATTCATTTGGAAGCTTAATCTACCATTGAATAACCTCGTCAAGAATGCAAAACCATCCTCTTTTTCAGAAGCCATAATTATAGCCATGGACTATGATAAAGTTTCTTTATATAGAAGGTGTCGAGAAGGACATGAGTTCTTCCATGTTAATCAAGAAGAGGTACCCTAATCTTCAAGAGGAACATCAAGCCCACCCTTGGCTACAAGGAATCATGAGCTAGAGTAAAATTAGGTCAAGAAATAGGGATAATGAGGTTAAAGATAATAGGGATAATGAGGTTAAAGATAATCGAATTCAACAAGTATTTCTCTGAGTAAATAGAAGAGGATTGGTGCAAGATTCATATGAAGTAATGTACATGATGAATAGAGGTATTCTAGAAGACGATACTAAGATTATGCAATTGCTATTGTAGATTAGATTGCATAAAGGATTATTCCCTTACGTTTTTCCATGACAAATTATTAAGTACCAAATTACATGGGGTTATAGAATAAGGAATTCGTAAGGAAGGATTATGATTTTTTTAATAAAAAGTTTCATATTGTATGAGAGGTCTATGGATGCATGAACTTAGGATAATAAGGCCAATTAACTTTAGACTAATAAAGACCGTTTGGGGACACAACAAAATGAGCCAAACACATGAAATAAGGAACTCTTTAGGAATAATTTTTAGATAAAAGAAGATTTCTACCTAGTGGAGACACCACTTTGGAAGAGAGAGGAGGATTTACTTAGATACTATCCCAGCTCGTGAGATGAGGACATCTCGAATCTTTTAAGTGGGGGAGATTGTAAGGTCCCTCCTCCTGAGTCATGTATGTGTCTCTTTTAATATAGATTTCAAGAAGGAAAGAGAGTGCACTTAGAGAAGAGTGAGGCAATAAGGCTAGAAACATTAGGAAAGTAATAGAGTAAAAATAGTAGCTCCAAAAATCCTAAAAGAAATAAGAAGACAAGAATAGTTCTTATGCATGTGTATCCAGATGGCAGAGACGTTAGTAAGGCCCGGAGTCATCCCATGGTATCCCTCATACCATTGGGAGAATGAGGTTCTCTGATTGAGGCGAGTGATTGTGTGATGCTATCTAGTTTTGAGGGCCCAGGCTAGTGCGGTGAATAAGCCCACCCTAGTGTGTAGACATCCCTCTCTGAGGGGCAGGAGGATCGAGCGATGGAGCCTGAGAGGGCGACAGGCCGGCTTGCATCCTCCTGGGTGGCGAGCACGACGGCCCCACGACGATGAGGTGTATGTCCCGTAGGGTTTTGCCCAGAATGTAGAGGCTAGAAGGCCGAATTCTAGATCATCGACAGTATAAAGGAAAAGAATAAGAGAGCTGATTTGGCTTGTATGGAATTGATTCATGTATAAACTTTTTTTATAAAGCTTGTCTTTGGCATTATTATACTGTGAAAAAAGGTTGTTTTAACGAAAAGGGCCTTAATTAAGAAATATGTTTATTTATGTCAAATAGTTTGGTAGGATTAATTAGAAAACAAATTGACACATGAGTAGGGTGGAAAGTGGGAGGATGGAAAGCCTTGAGACGGCACCATCCTACGGACGGGTGGACCCGATTAGTCAAGTAGTGAAAGATCCTTGCCCCCTCCATGCAACGGATTCGGGGGTGCTAGCACTCCTTGTGCGGTGCAGGTCCTCTCACTCGGGGCCTTACCCAGAAAAGAGACAAGAGACAACCGAACCCAGAAAAACTTCCCTTGCCTAGAAAGCACGGGCGATTCCTCCAGGATAAGTTTACTCTAACGTAGTCAAGGTCATTACTGACCAAACTGTTCCTACTGAACCTAAAGTCACTTGGTCGGATCAAAGAAGAACTTACACTTGGATCATAGAGATCAACGCTTTTTTCCCCATCGAGAGGCACAGTCGTTGATTCCTTTTCTTTCCACAGAACAATTACTATCTGGGATTTACTTCATCTAGCGTACTACAACATAATTGAGTCTCATTTTACGGAACTTAAAAAATGAGACATTTTAGGTATAATGATTCATTTTTGACACGTGTAAGGAAAAGGGGTCCCTTCAAGGAGGCGCCTATTTCACATGTGTGGTGGAGTTTTAAACTCAAAAATATTGTGATATATTTATCTCTCCTCTCTCTTTGATCAAACCAAATCAAAAGGGAACCAAACTACGTCCAAATCTTGTCCAAATTCAACCAAACTAAACCTGGAAAATTCTAGAAATTAGTTGGACTTGGTTAGAGGCCTCCCTCACCTATAAATAGATCCTTAGCCTTTGTAAAAAAAATATGAGAAATATACTATGTCAGTATTATGCTGAAATAATGATAATTTTTACTATCCTCTAAAATCCTCTCCAAATTGAAGAAATTGGAGCTTCCCTCTCTCTTCAATCTTCCTTGGTGACTCCATCAACATACCAAGCCAATTGATTGGTTGGGGCCTCTACCGTGATCAAAGAATCAAGCAATTTGGAAGGTAAAGAGTGGATTATGATCTTTTTTCCATAATTTCTAAATGTTTCTCTCTTCTCAACCCCTCTCAAGCTTGAGAAACCTAATTTGAATGGCTTTTGAATACTATTGAAGTTCTTTGATTCATTGTAATTAAGAAACACATAAATTTATATTTATGCTTAATTTTAATGGTTTTTAAGCATTTCTCTCTCTCCCCCAAAGAAAGGTCATTCCTATAACCTATTCTCAATCTAGATGAAGCTTCTCATGAAGCATTTCTCTAATCCAAAAGTAATTTCTATGCTTGTCTAATTGGAGGCCAAAATAATGGCTTTTTAATGCTTTTATGATATTTATTTCATAGAGAAATTATGAATCAATCCATAATTGGATAGTGATCCAATTAGTGGTCATTCTAATCTTATTAAATTAAACTTCATTCTTTCAATTAAATTGAGTATTATCAGTAGTAGCAGCGGAGCTATGGCGAAATTTCTGTAAAATAAACACATAAAACATTTTCATTCATAATATGAAAAGAGAACTTCCTACTATATTCTAGGAATTATCATCCTAGATTAATTGAAAGATTCTCACTGAAATCATGGAGAAATTGATTTTTATGTTTATGCTTAATTAATAAATTTAAAAAAAAAGAGAATTCTAGTAATTTATTTTTATGTTAAAAGAGTAATCCCCATGATAATGGAAATCCATGTATTCCAAAGAATTAAGAGAAAAAATTAGAATACTAATATAATGTTTCCCACCATATTGAAATTGAAATATTTAAATAAGGAAAGTATAATTCCTAGTGCAACGGAACTAATGAAGATTTTTATTTAATTTTCAAGAGAAAATTTAGTTAAATTTATCTTTTTGCATAGATAAGTTTAAATGTTAAAAGAGGAATTCCTATTACATTTGGAATTCCATCAATTGGATGGAAAAAGAGAAATTCCTAGTATGTTGGAATTATGGGATAATTTATTTAAATTCAAAGATAAATTTTTAGATAAATTTTTTTATCTATGAGAAATATTTAAATGTCAAAAGAGGAACTCTTATGACATTTGAAATTCCATCATTTAGATGGGCAAACAGAAATTTCTAACATATCGAAGTAATGGATATTTTAATTTAGATAAATTTATTTTATGAGAAATAATTGATGGAAAAAGAGGAATTCCCATGACGTTGGAGTGTAAATAATTAAATGCAAAAAGAGGAATTTCTATGGTAATTGGGATCAATTGAGCTCCTAACCAAACAAACTGATTCTAGAATTTTCCAAGTCAGTTTGGTCACTTTTTGACCATTTTTAGGTCAGTTAAGCTAACTTTTTGGAACTAGACTTGAATGAGGAGAGAGGAGAGATGAAATATCTCAATTTTTATGAGTTTAAAACTCATTCAAGCATGTGAAATATGCACCTCCTTTAAAGAACTCCCCTTCCTTACATATGTGTCAAAATGGAATCATTATATCCAAAATATCTCATATTTTTAATATTGCTCATAGTTTTTTACTAATAAACCTTGTACATTTTCAACTCTTCATCTTATGTGAAATATGCACCTCCTTTAAAGAACTCCCCTTCCTTACATATGTGTCAAAATGGAATCATTATACCCAAAATATCTCATATTTTTAATATTGCTCATAGTTTTTTACTAATAAACCTTGTACATTTTCAACTCTTCACTTATGTGAGCATTTACTCATTTTTAGATACCCAAAATATCTCATATTTTTAATATTGCTCATAGTTTTTTACTAATAAACCTTGTACATTTTCAACTCTTCATCTTATGTGAGCATTTACTCATTTTTGGGTATCTTCTTTTACAAATTGGATTTATCTCCTCCCTACACATGGATTGATGCTATCGGCCCATAGGAACCTTAATTGGACCATAATCCAAAAATTTCTGAAAATTTAGACCCTTAGGCTAAGGTTCTTTATACCTATTTCCAATTAATTCCAATTGCACATTGGAAAGTTCTTTTTGAATTTCTGTTTCAGGGGAACTTATTTTTATAAGATGAGATAATTTTCTATCCAAAAATATTAAAAATCTGAATATTCTCTCTCTAGAATATTTTCTCTCTCTAGGTTAAAACAGTTAGAAACAAGGTCTTTATATTTCTGAAGAGGGATTGATTACAGGGGAAGATACTAGACATCAAAAGGGACTGGGGGAGGAATCGTACAGGGTAGCTTTCCAAACACATTAAGTGAAAGCCCTACGCTAGATAAATAGGTTCTCGGGCAACACTATTCTAGGAGACTAGGCCAGCGCGGCGGGCGGCTGTGCCTTCTTGCATGGATGAGGAAAAAAGCGTTGTCCCTAGGAATCAAGATTAGTAGTTTCCCAAATCATGATCAATTACCCTATGGGTAATTTGACTTTTAGAAGACCACACTGGATAGGACTAGGTCTTACCTACAAAATGTATCCTTGAATCTTTACATGGTCAAGGTGCGACCAGTAGGAAATTTTCTCCAAGCTACGACTTAGTAGACTATCTTTAAGTGTTTCTGCTATTTTGGAAGGGAGAGCCTTACAATTGGTATCAGAGAAAAGGCTAACTATCAAGGGATTAAAACAAGTGATTGTTTGTCATATGAGGATGAATCAATCACCTCTACTGGCCATAGAAATGGTTTGAGTATCCTCACATGTCATCTAAAAATCATAAAAAATGTAGAATTAGTTGGAAGCATTGTGGTCAATCTAACCACTCAAACCAGAATGAGTTATGGGATGCCATGAAAGTACACCTTCGTGAAAGGTTTTGTCCTCTAGGATTTTGAGAGGATAAAATGAATGAATTTTTGGAGATATCCCAAGCAGGGAAGACCCTGGAAGAACACCACCAAAATCTTACTAAAACTTCTCTGATTAGCTCCAGAGATGGATGAGGTAACTCTTCTCTACCATCGATTCATTTGGAAGCTTAATCTACCTTTGAATAACCTTGTCAAGAATGCAAAACCATCCTCTATTTCAGAAGTTGAAAGGTTTTGTCCTCCAGGATTTTGAGAGGGTAAAATGAATGAATTTTTGGAGCTAACCCAAGAAGGAAAGACCCTAGAAGAATACCACCAAAATCTTGCTAAAACTTCTCTGATTAGCTCCAGAGATGGATGAATAAGCCCACCGTAGTGTGTAGACATCCCTCTGGGGGGAGGACAGGAGGATTGAGCGACGGATCCTGAGAGGGCGATAGGCTAGCTTGAGTCCTCGCAACAAGTGCGGTCGACGAGATGAAGGTTTTGCCCAGCATGTAGAGGCTGCAAGGCCAAATTCTAGATCATTTGAATTCGTTGCGCGGTGGGGATAGGGACCCCACAGCTGGTATCAGAGCAAATTGGCTAATGAGGATCAACCGAGAAGCCAAAAATGTCAAAAATTTATGAAGCAGTAAAAGGTTGTAATTGTGTGATAAAATTCCTACAATTTGATATTCAAACTCAAATTCACAAATTGGTAATTGGGTCTTCAGATGGAAGTACCGCAATTGTATGGAATCCCTGACTTGCTTGAGGCCTAGACATGATGGTATTTACCTTATAGTTCCAAGGACCGTGACTACTCGTATATACCGAGGGTATAACTCCAGCTCTTTACTGGCAGTATATATGAGTAAATCTAAGACTCTTGGAAATACAAGGATACGAGCAAACAAAGGAACCTAACTCTATCTCACAGGGAAAACGTAATTATTATAATAGGAATCTATTCCTCCGATGAAATGGCACTCAATGTGTGTGATCATGGATGGAACAATTTCACACTTGATTAATGGAAGCTAATGCCTTTTCCCTCTTTTCTTTATGAGTCATGGCCACTAGCTCGTCTCCTAAAACGAACTTGTTTGGGTGCTATTCTATTACGGATCGTAAATAATAATTAGGTTAGAAAGTTACCCGCCGACTCATCAGGTCCACCCATCCATAGGATGGTGCATCCATTCACCCACGCACCCAATCATTTTTGTTATCCAATTAGGTCCTACCACACTGTGAAACATATAAAAACAGGTTCTTTAATTATTTCCCGTCACTGATTCATGAAGACATTATTCCTGGAGGGGTCTAGAACTACGAACATCACTCACCCGCTTGGTGAGGACTACTACTAAGTGGGTCCCCAGTTCCCTCCTCGACGTTGCGGTGATGTTTAAAACTCAGAGCCCCCACAGATTCCCACCTACCCCCTCAAGGATGTTAAAGCCCAACAACCCATAACTGTTTAAGAGGCTATGTTGTTGGCAGAGATCTATAAAGAGCAATACAAGTTTAAGTCTTTTGGAAGGCTATAAATGAATGATTCTTCCGTGGGAAAGTCTACATAAGCTTAACCAACTCATACCATCCCAAATTACCCTATGACTGGTCTATAGCAAGGGTGAAAGGCCAAATTTCACATTTGGAACCAATCCACAAAAGGATGATATTGGTAACGGGAAACCCACAAATGAGAGCATGGTTATAAAGGAAGATAGAATCAATGACATGAAGAGCAAAGGCCTATGTTATAAATGTAAGGAAGTGGAACAAACACCCCTTTAAGTCTTACAAAACAAAGAAGTTGTCATTGAGTAAAGGTCTATGCTATAAGTGCAAGGAGAAGTGTTCGAGGGGTGCACTACTAAGAAACCCTATGTATCACATGCTTTCAAGGGGTATTTAAAGAACCCCTTACCTGTGAATTTTTCATGAATAAAAATGACCCCTTTTCCTTTATAGACTTATGGGTTTTTTTTCAAATTTGATTTTAAAATCCTCTTTTGTAAATGTATGTTTATAAATTTATCTTAAAATTTTGAATTAAAAAACCCCTTCATTTGAACTCACATGCTATACTGACATATTTTTAGGTGAACCTAAAGAAATGAAACAAACACCACTTCAAGTCTTGTAAAAAAAAATAAAGAATTTATCATTGAGTTGCTTCTTACCAAATTATACCATGAGAATATGGGTGAAGAATCTGAAAATTATGATGATTTCTATGAGATAAGGGAAGACGAGGAAGATATTGAACCTAGGGGTGAGTTTCCTTTTGATCCGGGTGCATGAAGGAACCAAACCATGGTGATGGATTGTCTACTATGTGTGCTACAGACAAGTCCAGGCATGATGCTACTCTATGCACTCTTTCCTATGATGCCTATGCTAGTTGCAAAGGTCCAAACACTTTGAGGTTTGAGGCTAAGATTATTAGAAGGATGATTACACATGTATTGGTTGGATAGTGGTAGTTAAGGATACTCATAATTATCCAAGATTGATTTGAGGAGTGGGTGTCATCAAATCCAAATGAAGGGAGGTGATGAATTTAATATAGCTTTTAGAATGGAAAGGGGGCTATTCCATTTCATGGTTATGCCATTTAGCTTATGCAATGCACCCGCCGCACATTCCAAGAATTGGTGAATAAGGTGGTTCAACCCTTTCTCTATAAGTTTATCTTTGTATTCTGTGATGACATCCTCATATATAGCAAAGGCGAGAAGGATCATTTGATGCATGTGAGAAAGATACTTGAGGTATTGAGGGCCAACCAATTGTATGCTCAGGAGAGAAAGTGTCCCTTTGATGGCCATGAAGTGGAGTATCTTGGGCACATTGAGCAAAGAGGGCATTAGAGTGGACCCCAAGATTGTGGAATGTGTGACCTATACCCATAAATGTGTATAATTTAGGGTTTTCTCAAGATTATCATCATTCTATATGAGGTTTATTGAGAGATATGTAGAAATTACAGCCCCTCTCACTAATAAGCTTGAGAAAGAAGCCTTCTTTTGGGATGCCATAGCAAAGAAGAGCTTTGAGGAGCTCAAGAGGATGCTCACTTCAACCCCTATTTTAATGTGCTCCCGATTTCACTAACCCTTTTGCCATGAGGGGGGGGGCGATGCTTGTGGAAGAGGAATTGGGGCAGTTTTGTATCAATACCATGGGGTTGTTACCTATGAGAGCCGCAAATTGGATGAGAAGAAGATGCATATGCATGTTTTATGACCAATAGATGATTGATATTTTGCATGCCATGAAGAGGAAGTGGCATCATTACCTTTATGGTAGTCATTTTTATGTGAGAAGTGATCATCGTGTGTTGAAGTACTTCCTTTCCCAACTGAATCTCCTAAGCAAAGAAGCTAGTTTGAAACCTTACAAAATTAAGATTTTGAGATTACTTGCACAAAGGGCAAGGAATAATGTGGTGGTCGAGATGCTCTAGGCATGTTCTGCTATTTTCAAAGTACACAAATATTGGGTCATGGACATTCAAGAGGAATATCTCTTGGATGAGGAGGTGTCACAAATAGTGCAGAAATTACAACATGGTTCTCATGAAGAGTTGCCTTATTTCATGCTATAAATTTGTCTCATTAACTACAAAGATAGAGTCTACCTTGTGTCTACATCAAGAAATGCATTCTTCACCAATGGTGGGGCACTTGGGAATATTCAAGATCTTTGATAAAATAAGGAAGAGCTTCTATTAGAAAGGGATGTGGCCTTAAGGACATACATGATTTTTTCATAAGATGTATGGCTTGTTTGCTTAATAAGGACCCAACACATAAGTTCGGTGGGTTATTTCAATCTTAGCCTATTCTTGAGGAAAAGTGGACTCATATTTCTATGGATTTTATAACGGGTCTTCCACACACAAAGAAAGGTTGGGATGTCTTGTGGTTGTGGATAAGTTGACAAATGTGGCACATTTCATCCTTCCAAAGGTCTACAAGGCAATTACATGACATTTATGGTTGCAAGGCAATTTGTGGATCATATATTCAAGTTGCACAGTGTACCACAACAAATTGTGAGTGACCAAAGTGTAAAATTCATGAGTTGATTTTGGAGAACTTTGTTTGAGATCATTGGAACCAAGTTGACACCAAGCATCTTGAGACCGATGGACAAATAGGAGAGGGTGAATAAGTGGGTGGAAACTTACTTGAGACACTATTGCTATGACACTCAAAGTGTGTAGGATCAATGGTTGGCCTTAGCTGAGTTCACCTACAATAGTACTCATCATGAGAGTGTTGGCATGTCCCCTTGTTGAGTCATTGTATGGTTATAAGTTGAAAGCGACTATAATGGCTGTCAACTAAGGAGTGAATCCAAATGAAAAAGAGGAAGTGGAGAGGATGTATGCTCCTCTCCAACAATGCAAGGCAAACATGAAGGAAGATCAAGTGAGAATGAAGCATTATGCCGATGCCCATAGGATACCTTTGGAGTTTCAAGAAAAAGATTATATATTTTTAAGGATTCCCAAGTCAAGATATGGGTCTCTTAAAGGGAACACTAACACCAAATTAGCTCAACTATGGTCCATATATGGTTTTGAGGAGTGTGGGGGAAGTAGCATTTCAATTACTACTTCCAGCGGCCACTTATATTCATGATGTATTATATGTTTCTCACTTAAAGGCTTACATAAGGCCCAAAGTGCAAGTTCATGATGAGCTACCTCTAATCAATGAGAAGGGATTGATTAAATATGTTCTCGAGAAGATATTGGGTATTAGAGAGAGGGTACTTTGCAGCCGCGAACTATGGTGGAATACCTTGTCAAATGGCATGGATTATCCAATGAAGAAACTTCATGGAAACCCGCTTTAATGTTGAAGGGATTTCAAGGGTTGTTGGATGCATTTGGGGGGAGCAATGACGCTTGAAAACAAAGAGTATACTTGCTTGAATTTTCTTGGATTTCCTATTTGGACAACCCTCTTCATGATGGTATTGGATGAGCATGGGTTGAGAGATTCATATGGGTTATATGCTATCATGGAGAGTTTGTTTGGGATGTTTCAAGAGCATTATATGCAGTTAACAGCCATATGGAGGTGTTTACCTAATACATTCAAGTTGGACCTTGGATAATCACTCTCGCCAATGTCAAGCCAAAATCACATTGGTCTAGTCCCTCTTGGCCCAGTGGAAGGGTGAGGTGCATCCACTCAGATTGCATGGGGAGGTCGAATGACTATGGCCACATCAATCCACCGCTAGCAATTGCTAGCTTTTGCTAGATAGCAACTAAAACCCCCACCGGTTTCATCGCGCAACAACCATGTGGGGAGGTGTTTGCTCTCATATATTCAAGTTCGCATGGGCTTTATGCAGTTAACAACCATATGGAGGTGTTTTCTCTCATACATTCAAGTTGGACCATGGATAATTACTCTATGTGGAAAGTTGAATTGTTGGCATGGGCTCTATAGAGATACCCTCACTCATATGATGTATAAAAGAGTTATTCCTATGGTTTCGAGGATGGAACCTTATGGAGGTAACCTCTCATATGATGTATTAAAGAGTATGGTTTTGAGGATAAACTTATGGGTGGGGATGGTTTGTAACATGGTGGAATCAATATCCATGTTAATAAGCATATGAGTTTAGGATATATGGGCCAAAGGCCATGGGACATGAATAATTGGTGTGGACATTGAGCTAAGGTCCAAGGCCACAAGGGTGGACATTAATAATGAAGTGTGAAATGGAGCTCCAGTACATTGAGCTTAATCATATTTCTAATCAAACATTAATCATCTTCTTGCTTCAAGCAAGCTTCCATGGTACTCCTTCAAGAGTGCAAGCATGTGGTACTCCATATATTGAAATGTATTTCTACTTTCTTTCCAAAAAAAAAAAAGAATAAAACATGCAAGTCACTTATCAAAATCTCCACTTTTTTTTTTGTCAAAAACGTGTTCTTCCATCGGTGTACTTTTGTCCTGAAAGCGAGGGAGACCATTGTTATAGTCTATAAATATTGGACATGAAGTGATATTCCCCATCCAAGTTCCTTGGCTAAATTTTGCATTGACGAAGATGACTGGTGTTAAGATTATGTATTTTTTCTTAATTCAACACTGAACAAGTGAGAAGCTGAAAATTGGCCAAGTTATCCATCCTTTTTGAAAATTGGTCTTTCTTGGATTGATAAAGTATTTTCTTTTGCTCTTGTAATAATAAAAAATGCCCCAACTTGCAAGTTCATGTGCCAAGCTTGGAAGGGTGTCATGGGACTCACTAAATGGAATGATGGTCTAAGATCTAATAATAAAAAATGTTCCAACTTGCAAGTTTTTGTGCCAAGCTTGGAAGGTTGTCATCATGGGACTCACTGAATGCAATGGTTGTACTAGATCTACTGGCAACTCCTTTTTTTCAACTGTGCATCTGGTAGGCCTCAAAGATTCAACCCTCCTCTGCCTCATTTGGATTTTTCCACTACTAAGAAAATAAAAAAAAGGGCCTGATGAAATGTTTTGGTGACTTATGGGATGGACCCTTACAAGGATGGATGGATGATGCCCGAGCTAGTGGTTGTATGTATCATATCTCTAACAAGGTTTTGTTGGTGGTTACACATGTATTGGTTGATTTGGATGGCATATGGGTGTCGACTACTTACAATCCTCTCACTTGGTTAAAGGACTAGCAAATTATGGAAAAATGGGTGGCATTAGACAAAAGTGCTAGTAGTTTCTTCTACAAGGATCTAGTGGTCATAGGCATTGCCAATGGCTATAATGCTAATGTTCTTAAACCACTTCAAATAGTATAGTGTCTACGGGGGTTTTGATAATGATATTGAGATGCTAGTGCATACTTCTAAAGGGTCTAACCTTTATTACTATTTGATACAGAGGTATAACTCAAAGAGCTGTGACAAGAAGGAGCTGGTTGTGATGATGACAAGCACAATCATTACTCTTGGCATGGGTGTAGGATACTAGTGGAATCCAATCCTAAACGTCAAGGGACATGTCTAATAGCAAAGAAAGGGATAAGATCCATATTATAGAATTTATCCTAAGAGAGCCTTGTTTCTATCATTAAAGAGTTGTATTTTCAATAGGGTTAACTTTCCTGCTGGTCATAGCTTGTATATTTGAGGTATTGAATTGTTGGGAGTTTGTGCTTTTATACTTGGTTTTAATTCTATAAATATATATTACCAAAAAAGGCCAATTTGTATTTTGAAAGAAAAAACACCAAGTTCAATAATGAAACTGGTAAGGTAGGATGCCACTATGTGGTCCACTGCTGCCATCCCTCAAGACTAAATCCCACATAATATTTTAGAGAGGGGAGGCACGAGATCCACGGTGGGGGAAGTAGGCAGGAGTTTTGGAGGGTCGCTAGCCATTGGATGGGTGGCCGAAAAATGTCCGCTAACACCTTTTTGTAAACTCGGGCATTTTTGTAAACTCGGCCAAAAACGCAAACTTGGGCATTTTTGTAAACTCGGGCATTTCTATAAACTCGGGCTAATTTGTAAACTTAGCCGGCATGTGCCTAGGTGGGATTCGAGCGTGGTCCCAGGTAAAACCCTATCATCATGCCTGCGCACCTTTGAACTATGGAGAGTCCATCATTAGGCTTTAAGATTATCCCCACTTCCCCTAATAGTTCAACCAGGGCGGCCGCCCTTCGGTGAAAATTGGATGGCCCTCGTTGGCCCTGCCTGCACACAGACTAGGATCCCATGGCTAAGGGGTCTTTATGACCCCTATGGAGTTTTTTTATAGAAAAGATAATTTGATATTAATAATATTTAGTTACAAAAAAAGATGAACTTGTCGCCTGTTAAACAGGCTACGATCTCAGAAGTTGCATCCTGGTGCTATCTAATAGCTCAGAGCTGAAAGGACCAATTAACACCTTTAACTCTGCTACAAAAGCTTCCACCTTTCACTTAGGATGCTATATATGTGGACATTGACGGAACACTATGTACAGCTGATTTCTAGCCGTCCAAAATTGTTACAACACAAAATATCTAATCCAAGGCCATATGCACACTAGGGCCAGGTTGAGGAGCTTGGTGTCACCCAATAATGCATGTTTCCATGTAAACTGATGTTGTGTGCCGCGACTTTCCACCACCTTCACGTTCCTCTCCATGCACTGGGTAAGCCCAAAAAACCTGAAAGGCATTTTTCATGTGTGTGCTATAGAAGGGGCATAGTTGGAGACATTGGGTCCCAGTTTTTAGCAAGTCTGTCCCTTGCAGGAAGTTTCAGGTGGAGCAACCACCAAGGAAAAATGTTGATGTGGAAGGAGGGAGTTGCTATCTACACTGTCGCCATATGTCGGGCCTTGCCGACAGAGCTTGGGAAAGTCCATTAACCTTCCAAACCAATGGATTTGGCAATCCTGAATGTCCACTCCTTTCAGTTCCAGGAGTGTTTTCACTTTAACTCAGGAGTTTAGGAGATAGTTATCACTTATCAGGCACAGTGCAATTGGCCAGTGTGAGGAGAGCGCATCTAGCAGCTTGGAGAATAACGAGTGCAAGGTTTGAGAGACCATAGTTTGGATCAATAACGTTCCAATCTAGCCATTGGGCCATTTTGCTATCCCAAAGATCATTCCATATTTGCAAGCCTTTCTTGTGGAGTTTATGGGCCTAGTTGACGTTCCATAGTGCCTGTGGTGGTTGACCATCTTCCATATTACATAGTCACCATCATATACTCTCACCCAGGGCTCCATCGCCCGTGAGGGGGTGTTGGCCATTCCACTTGAGACTAACAAAAATCTCTTGCCACACCTTGCCATGAGCCCATGCACTAAAGTAGATTTCTTGACTGTGCACATGCCCAAGGATGCAATCCTGTGCCTCCAAGATAGGTTCAGCCATTGCCCTTTTGCCGTGATAATCCTGTTTTTGCATTTTGAATGAAGTGTTTGGTAATTACTCCCAAAGGTCATAGTGTTTCAATCTTCTATAGCCACTTAAGCGTAAGCGTCTTGGCTTTCATCTTCAGGTTAGTTATGCCCAAACCACCTTTTTATTTGGGGGAACAGACTTGTGCCATGAGATTGCGTACGCGTCAGCTCTTGCCCTCAGCTCTGCTCCACGAGAAATCCCTAAAGAGTTTGTCCACTTTGTAGAGTCAGATTTGTTAAGGGCGCAGTAGGAGGCAAGGTAAGTCATGTAGGGCAACAGATTATGCTTAAGCATCACCAACCTTCCAGAGAAGGAAAACTGCACTTTGCTCCAGTGAGTCACTTTTCCTTATAGTCGAGGGAAAAACCAATTGAATCTTTGTTTGCTGATGTCCCTTCCAATAGGGCAGCCCAACAACTTGAGTGGGGTCCCATGCGAAATCCATTTGAAACCATATTTGTGGTCCCATGGTTGTCTGTCACCTCTATCGACCCCAGTAGGGCCTTAGCTTTGGCAGTACTGTTAATCGAGCCAACGAGTTGACAAAATTCATCCACTAGCTATACGAACGTGTCAATATTAGTCTCATCATAAGCCAAAATCAAGCTATTATCATCCACGAAGAACTAGGTAGTCATCTCTTGGTCTCCTTCGGGGAGGGGGATCCCTTTGATCAAACCCCTCTCTTGGAAGGAGTGGACATTAACCAACAATGGCTTTGTGATTATCACAAAGAGAAGAGGGGAAAGCGGGCATCCTTGCCTAATAGACCTCTATAGTATATACTCTCCAACTATCATCCCATTGATGATGACCTCTGAGTTCGCATTTAGCAACAAAGCATGGACCATCCCAACAAGGGCTCATCCAAATCCCATTTTGTCTAAGACGGCCAGCATGAAGTCCCGCCTGAATCTGTCATATGCTTTATCTAGGTCAAGATTAAGAAGCATGTAGGGTTGGTTGAGGGCTAGGGCATACCCAATCCCACACTGAATGTTGAGGATCACTTCATGGATTTTCCGGCCACCATAACAAACCCAAATTGGTTTGGATCAACCACTTGGGGTAGAATGAACTTGATTCGGAGTGCAAGAGCCTTGGCAAAAACCTAACAGGAGGTATTGAGCATAGTTAGAGGATGCTAGTCTCCTACCATTAGTCTATGGGTTCGCTTTGGGATGAGTTTAATGTGCCCCTAGTTCACCTCCTGAGATAATTCCACAACTGCATGCATCATTGTTCCACAACTGCATGCATCATTGATCATGGCACGTAGATCATAGCTAAGGAGTGGCCAAAAGTGCCAATAAATTCTATTGGTAGCCCATTTGGGCTTGGGGTCTTTTCTTTACCCATCTTGCTGGTAGCAAATTTAAGCTCATCCTCTATGAAAGCCCTGCTTAAAACTGCAAGGGAGGTTATCCTTGACAAGAGTTTTCCAATCTCCTTGACAAGATAATTCCACAACTGCATGCATCATTGTTCCACAACTGCATGCATCATTGATCATGGCACGTAGATCATAGCTAAGGAGTGGCCAAAAGTGCCAATAAATTCTATTGGTAGCCCATTTGGGCTTGGGGTCTTTTCTTTACCCATCTTGCTGGTAGCAAATTTAAGCTCATCCTCTATGAAAGCCCTGCTTAAAACTGCAAGGGAGGTTATCCTTGACAAGAGTTTTCCAATCTCTCTGGGTATCCATCCTCTATGGATGGGGCTGAGCCCCTAATGGCAGATAGATGTGCGGTGAAGAGTGCCGCTATCTCGCCCCCTCATTTTCCGTGATTGAGCCATCCATCTTCATCCGCCTGCTTGTTCTTTGTTGCTTGTGTTTCTTCTTGACTTGCCAAAAAAAGGAACTGGTTGGGGCATCACCCTTGGCTAGCCATTGTGTGTGCGAGAGCGGATCCTAATTGCTTCATCTCTGGCATTCACTTGTGTCTAGAGGTAGGAGTCTAGGTTGTTAATTAGTGTGGTGCTGACATGGTCAAGACCCTCCTATTGCACTGCTTGCATGAGGTTCTCCCTCAGTTTTTTAACTATGGTGAGCCTAGCTCTCCCTACTCTTGCATTCATAGAAATTCGTTGTATACCAAATGCATCTGTCCCATGTCTCTAGTGGGGGACCACCTTGGGCTCTTACTACGCTATCTCAACCCCCAAGTCAAAATCACTCTTCACCACACTCTCCTTGATCGTGGCTACTCAGATCACTCTCCTCTAATGGTTTCGTTTGACCTCTCGCCCTCTACCCTACGCAGAGTGCCCCCCCCTTTCAAGCTTAACATTTCCCAAGGCGAAACCCCTCACCAGCCTCCATTAGATGCGTAGCATCTATCCAAGTGGGCTGCTCACCAATCTTTCTTGCCTTGTTTATTCGTCCACGTGTAACTGCATGCATCAGTCCTGCATGTAGACTTGTTTTAGTTGCATTTATGTATACATGTCTGCCATGCTTCCCTCTCAACCCAACAGGTGTCGCGGGGATGGGAGAGATCAGCTGCTCATGTTGAAGTCACCAATCATTATTGCATCTTCTCCCTCAAGTACTGTTCCTAATTGCTCCCAAAGGGTTTCCCTCTCTGCAGAGTCATTAGGAGCATACACAGTGCAAAGAGCAAACTAAACAGAGGGAGTCTTTACCTTCAGCACCAATGCGTGTCCGTTCTCCTCCTTGAATTGCAAAGAGCAAACTGAACAAAGGGAATCTTTACCTTCAATTCCTCCCGCTCAGTGGCGAGGTGTGTTAGTGTAAAAAGAAGTTCCACCCCTCTTGATATTGAGGGGGTGGTTGGTTTCAGTTCCTATAGACACAGAAAATTACGTTGCCATGCATTAAAGATATTTAAAACCTATCTTTTCTTTCTGTTGGAACACATCTCTGAGATGTTCCAAGTGAGGATTTTAACATGTCTGTTCTCCTCCTTGAATTGCTCCATGTACGTCCACCGTGATTTGAGCAAGATGGCAGTTCCTCCCGCTCAGTGGCAAGGCATGTTAGTGCAAAAAGAAGTTCTACCCGTCTCAATATTGAGTAGTCGCTTTCAGTTCCTATAGACACAGAAAATCAGGTTGCCATGCATTAAAGAGATTTAAAACCTATCTTTTCTTTCTGTTGGAAGGCATCCCTTAGATGTTCCAAGTGAGGATTTTAACGTTGAGTGTATAGACATTTTAAACGTCCTGCGATATATCTAACCCAATGGGCTTGAGTGCCGCCAAAGAATTGTACTTGTTACCCAAGATAAGGACTCTCCCTTTGGCATGGGCTTCCTTCTTGAGAGATCCTTTACTTTGCCCTTACAGTGGGACATTAGTATCTTTAGGTTGCAATGAGGGGCGTAATGGCATGTTCTTACCTGCCACTCCAAAACCCTGATCTTCATGCATTTCCCTCTCTCTTTTTCAACCCGGAGGACTCAGCGCGCCAGGCATCTAGGCCACATGCACAGGGGAAGCATTTGAAGGAGTTGGGGATGTGTCTGCGCTCTTCTTGGAATCTTCACTTGCATGAGCTAGTTCCTCTACTGGGTTGAGGGCAATCCTTAGAGAAGTGGCCAGCCTCCTTGCATTTGTAACACGAATCTGGGAATGTGTCAAAGTGGATAGAGATGTTGAATTCAATCCCTTCTGGGGTCAAGAGTGACATGACATGTGGGATATTGTTTCTTCTATCCCACAGGATACAGCACCGACACGGCCCTTGGCCTTCGTTATGTTCCAATGGAGGCGTATGCAGCACCTTGCCAAGCACTCCAGCCATGGTGGGTACCTCGGCCCATAGGTAGTAAGGTAAATTAGGGAAGCTGACCCACACCGGGCACTCGTTTTGTAGAACATGCTCTAGTTTGAATGCAGGGTACCAGGGGATGATATGCACCAAGCTATCGTTGTAGCAGGGGACCACAAAGCATATGTTGTCTCTCTGCACTATTGACTCAACCAACACCTGGAAAAGAAGCCTTTGCTAGCAAAATGAAAGTGAGCAAGAGTAGAGTTACCTTGAAATGCTATCGCAAACCACCTTTTGAATTCTTCCTCCGCGTGATGGGATGCGTCCTGTGAAGTACAGGTAAGCCTTGCACTCCATTGCACGCTTGAACTCGAGGCATACGCAGTCCATGGGGAGGGCAACGCAAGCGATGAAGACTTTCTATGGGAACAAGGGTTGGAGGTCATCAGAGAAGCTGGCCTTGGTGGTTAGGAGGTCTGCTCTATAACTGCATCTTGTAGACTCTGCATAACAGAGGCATCCATTGTGCCGAAGGGCAAAGTGTCAGCATATGAAAGAGGCTGAGGCAAAAAGTTCTACATGCCTTGGTTAAAAGGAGAGGTCATTGGAACAAGAGCTTTAGCAAAATCACTGTGGCATGTAGGAGAATAAATCTGCTACATGATGACCACCAGCCAGGTGTCCTATCGGTTGCTCCAATGCTAAACCTGAGGTGACACTTGCGCTCTTGCCATAAGGAGAGTATTGAATCCTCTCTGCTGGCATGCACCAGCAACTCCAGCAGGACTGACTGTCAAACTGAGAGAGGCGGGCGACGCAACGGGCGAGCCATGCACCTTGAACCTAACGAGGTTGTCGTACACTTCTTGGAGTTTCCTGCGGCCTGTCCCTTACTCGTGAGGCCACCCACTGCCAGCTGAGTTTCCTGCCTGTGTGATGGCCGTACGGACGCGAGCCCAGTACGAGCGGACGTCCGGCACGAAACACCACGTCTTTGCCGCACGCGGCCCTTGATGGCTCATGACGGCTCCACCGGCCCATCGAGCACGTTGCACGCGTTTGCCTTGCGGGTCTCACCGTTCATGTGCCCTTCATGCCCGGCTCGGCTCCAGGGGCCTCACTCGGGACTTGCCTTCCATCCATGCCCTGCCGGCCTAGGGTCCCATCGCGGCCCGGCCCGCCGGGGCCACGTCGGCGGCCGTTTTTCCACCGTCCACGGTCCCGTCGGCTCAATCGGTCCCGACTCTGTCAAGGTAGGGAGGGCATCCCCCGGAGGCACTCGGCTCCCGTGAACACCGCTCGCAACGCGGGAGGCCTAACGTGCCTACCCGGTGCGTGAGTGCGTCTCGGTGCCTACCATGGGTCCATGCTTTGCCCCTCCAAGCACTTCCTCCCCATATAGATGCATTATATTCGGGGCGGTCTAGCATACCCCTCGGGCACCATGTCCCTCCGGATAGAAATCTCGCGACGCGTCACGGTAAACGGCCGTTTTGGCCGTTTTTAGCCAAAACGGCGAAAACCGACGGAACGCGTCACATACACCCCCCCTTTATAGAATTGACGCCCTCGTGAATTACTTTTGAAACGAAAGGTGGGATGCATGACCTGATTATAACGCATCTGTGCAACGTGATAGATAATATATGTTGAGGACGGGAGGTCCTTACCCTGCTTTATAGCCATGAGCAGAGTAGGTGTCTAACCCGTTTACAAAGAAAAAACGGTGCATATTTTTGTATTTTTGCCATTTTTCAAATTTTTTTTTGGCTTTTTTCACAATAAGGTTGGGACTTCAAGCCCCCGCTCGAGAGTCCCCCCAATCCCAACAAAAGTGGCGAGGTGACTGCGTGGTCTCGCCGGAGCTCCTGTCTGAGCTGAGTAAGAGTGGTTACCTTCAGCAATGCAGTTTTGCCGGGAAAGTAA
The DNA here is from genome assembly GCF_041138505.1 of Cibotium barometz. Taxonomy (NCBI): domain Eukaryota; kingdom Viridiplantae; phylum Streptophyta; class Polypodiopsida; order Cyatheales; family Cibotiaceae; genus Cibotium; species Cibotium barometz. The sequence goes on along the minus strand of NC_141098.1, from coordinate 17,277,543 downwards.
AAGTCTTCAATGGAGTCCAGACTTGTTTGCCGAGTTGACGCCAACTTGGTTTGCAAGATCTTTACTTCAAATCTGACTTTACATTCCTTGTCGTTGGAGCTTTGTTGTGAGCCTTGCTGCTCTGCGATGCCCCTTGAGCTCTTTGTGCCGAATCTTTAATGGACAAGAGTTGCCCACCTCACTGACGCCAGCTTGGTTTGCCCTTCTTGTGCCACTTCAAGTTCTGCACTTTGTTGACCTTGGACCCTGACGCCCAGCTTGAACGTGCCTACCCGGTGCGTGAGTGCGTCTCGGTGCCTACCATGGGTCCATGCTTTGCCCCTCCAAGCACTTCCTCCCCATATAGATGCATTATATTCGGGGCGGTCTAGCATACCCCTCGGGCACCATGTCCCTCCGGATAGAAATCCCGCGAGGCGTCATGGTAAACGGCCGTTTTGGCCGTTTTTAGCCAAAACGGCGAAAACTGACGGAACGCGTCACACTGCCCCTTACTCGTACCCTTATTAGGGAGATTGTGTTGAGGCCACCCACTGCCAGCTGTGTGCAGCCAAAAAATATTTATCGTCTCTCTCCGTGGGGCCATCTTTAACACGGGACCCATGGGCTTGACTTTCCGTGCCCTGCGCGACAGAAATTGGGAAAGGATAAGCCAGCCTTGTGTGCAGCTGCTTCTAAGTTCTACTTCTTGTATGTCCTGAAGTTTTGTTGGTATGGGCAGCATTGAGAAGGAGAAGGATAGTAGCGATTTGGAGGTGGCGCTGGATGATTCTCCCCACAGCCGGATGGTGGGAGGGACGGAATACTGCTGGTGCAAAGCGGTGAGCAGGGGCACGGGCACCACCGTACTGGCCTTGCTCTTCGACGCGGATAAAGTGCTGCCCTCGCTGCTGCAGTCGGCGCTCGACCATCTGCAAGCCACGCACCCGCGCCTGCGCTCGCGACTGCTCTGGATTCACGGTCGCCCGGCTCTCTCCGTCAGCCCCGTGCCCTTTGTCAAGCTCCAGGTTGTGCACTCCCACGACTTTTTGCAAGTTCATGAACAGGATGCGGAGAATTCACAGGGGGTTGAGTGGCTGAGGCTGGTAGAGACGGAACTCAACATTAACTCCGAGTGGCGGGAGCAGCATCATTGTTTGGAACCCAAACCCATGATGGCCGTGCGCCTCTACGTTGATATCCAGCCCTCTTCAGCCCAACCAGAATGTTGCAACTCACGCTCACTGCTGGTTTTCAGGCTGCATACTGCCATCTGCGACCGTGCCTCTGCAGCCACCATTCTCACAGAACTGCTACATACCACGTGCAGATTAAGGTCGGGGTCAATCAATGGCGAAGGCAAAAGCAGCATCAATATAGCCACGAATTATCCCCCTGTTTTTGCAGGGGAAGATGTAGGTCCTTTCCGGCAACTGCTCCAGCAGGAGAAGCAGGGGGAGGAGGAACCCAGGATTAGTCTTGTAGCTATTGAGGACGCGATCCCGAAAGGCATGGCCGACAAGCCCTTTTGGGCTCACGGGGTGGACATTCTGGGATACTCGCTTGGCTCCAGGCGCCATGCCATGCTTCCCTTTCTAAATGTGGAGCAGTCAGAACGCCGTTCGGAGATCATCTGCCACAAGCTTGGTGTTGGGGATACACAAAAGCTCCTGAAGGTGTGCAAAATAGATCCTGGTACTGTCTTTTTGCCTCTCCATTTTTAAATCGTTGTGCACTTGATTTTTGTTGGGAGTGCAGGAGTGCTCCACCCAGAGGACTAGTAGGTTGGGAGCGTTAACTGCAGCAGGGCTAAAGGCGATCGCCATTCTGAAGAAATTGGGCTCTCGTACTGAACACTACGCAGTAGTCACGCTTTTGGATTGCCGCTTTCTTCTAGAGCCTGTCCTATCCAAGTCCACAGTGGGTGAGTGACTACTAGCAATTCTTCATCACGTATATAAAGTCTTTAGTTATCAATGGCCTCATTCCTGTGGGAATGCATAGGCTTCTACCATTCGGCTATATTGAACACGCACCAGGTGGGCGAGGGGGTCGAGTTTTGGGAGCTGGCGAGGAGGTGCTCCGGCGCAGTGGAGGGGGCGGTAAGCAGGAGGAAGCACTTCACGGATATGGGGGACGTGGGGCTTCTCATGTGCCAGGCCATGCAGATGCCCCAGCTCACGCCGTCCGCCTCGCTGCGGACGTCGACGCTGGTGGTGTTCGAGGAGGCGGTGGTGGACGAGGTGGAGGCGGAGGCGAGGCAGGAAGTCGGCCTGCTCGAATATACCGGCTGCTCCTCCGTGCACGGCGTGGGTCCCAGCATCGCCATCTTCGACACCCTCAGGCAAGGAGCTCTTAACTTCACCTGCGTCTACCCGTCTCCCCTCCACTCTCGCACCCAAATCACACAACTCCTCCACACCATGATGCGCATACTGGTGAACGCGGCTTAACAAAGTCTGCAACCATACATGGAGGGTAACACGCTGCCAAAGGCCATAAGCGGATGAAACGCTCTCGTCAAGAAAGTTGTTTATAAAAATATGCTACGGCAACCTATTATGATAAATATTTTTTTCAAGATATGTTTGCGGGTTCTAAGGTCCTCCCACAGCCACTTGAGGCATCTTCATCAACTACTCCATTTTCTGTCCCTCCGCATTTGTTTTCTCAGTCAAAATTAAGAGTCTTTATATGGAATGTCCACCCAATGTATCTTTGTGAGGTGTCTAAACAGTGTTATCAATTTATTTTCTTTTAAAAGATTGGAATTATATTAGAAAATAGAAGTAAAGAAAGAATACAAAAAGCTTTTTAAACGAAGAAAAGCGCTTAACTTCAATATCTCAATAAATGGAGAATAGAAGGTTTCATTCTTTGTTGATACTCTCTTCAGCCTTGGTTAGTTGGCAAATGTATTTTGCTAGCTCTTTATTGTGAGCATCTAGATCAACAATAGCTCCTTTCTCTTTAGTAATCAAGGAGGAGGCAGCATCTCTATTGCTTCCTTATGCCGTATGTAGGCTTGGTCTCTGCTTCCAACGTATCAGTGATTATTTAACTCTCAAGTGGCAAGACAGTGGGCTGAGCACATTCTCTTCTGCAGATCCAATAATCCTTTCATCTTAAAAAATAAAGAAATTTTCTAATTTGATGTATGTCAGACTTTTTATCTCAGAAAAGAAAGGCATCTTTCACATGCCCAGAGAAATTCTACTCTAATGATATTCCACATTTTAGTTAAACAATCATTAGCTTCACCCAATAGGATTTCTTTCTCGGTTTTTTAAGGGCAGTAGGATGGACCAGCTTAATGCACACACAGAGGAAATCCAATACGGTGGAGTTCGGCTAGACCCTATGCCAATCTTGGCAACATGTTGGTTTGTCCAGGAGCTTTGTAGGCGATAAGCCACGCAAGGCAGGCATGACTTTTTAGGAGCTATTCTTTTAGATCATATATGATGAAACCTAATTTTCCATTGACTTCTATGTCAATTAAAGAATCATTTATTATTGAGTTTGACATAGAGAGAGGGAGGAGGAAAGCAATAAATGGACAACCTATTGGATTGAAGGGGCCAACTAAGCTCAGTGCTGAAGCCATCCTTGTTTGAGAAGCATATGGACTCTCTCCCTTTAATTCTTTTTCTTGAGGATATTGAATAATTCTATTGAAGGCCTATCGACTTTCCCTGCCCACCAATATTGATGTATAAGTGAAGGTTTTGACAGCTAATTTCCTCCTCTCACTTAAGCTCAGATTTGGCTTGAAGCAACTCGTCTTGAAGTTGTTCTCTCCCTTCATTGATTAGTTGTTGCAATTTATTAACTTGAGCATACTTCTTATCTCTTCTCTCAGCCCTAATTCTGGCGATCTCTTGCTTAGTGCCTCTCAAGAGGAAAGGTCGAGATTCTTTGATAACAAAATCCTAGGCATTAGACATGCATTTCCCCAGGCTAAAGTTGCTCACCCATATTTGTTTAATGCTTTATTTAACAAAGGGGAGTTGGAAGTTTTTCAGGTTAGAGTGGAACCATTCTCTGCCCTAACCCTGTGGGAGGTCTTGTTTAGGGTTACAAGGATGGTTTTTACAAATCTAATGAGATGGTGCCCACGACCCATAACTTGGAGGGACTGAAGAATGAAATCCCATTCTACATAGGCTTTATCAAACTCAACTAATGGGAGCCCATCCAAGCCCGGGCTCTTTCCATTCTTGAGAGAGTCAATGGTGGTGCTGAGCTCTTCAATGGTGAAGTCCCCCTCCAACGTGGCAGTTATGGATTTGGAGGTAACTTTTTTTCTACATCTGGCTATACGTGCACAGGCTTTTGACTTCTCTGGAGATCTAATAGGAGGAAAGCTAAACATATCAACATAGAATCTATGGGCTATTTGAAGATTCTTTTCAAGGGTTTCAGCGCTGAAGCCATCCTTGTTTGAGAAGCATATGGACTCTCTCCCTTTAATTCTTTTTCTTGAGGATATTGAATAATTCTATTGAAGGCCTATCAACTTTCCCTGCCCACCAATATTTGATGTATAAGTGAAGGTTTTGACAGCTAATTTCCTCCTCTCACTTAAGCTCAGCTTTGGCTTGAAGCAACTCGTCTTGAAGTTGTTCTCTCCCTTCATTGATCAATTGTTGCAATTTATTAACTTGAGCATACTTCTTATCTCTTCTCTCAGCCATAATTCTGGTGATCTCTTGTTTAGTGCCTCTCAAGAGGAAAGGGCGAGATTCTTTGATAACAAAATCCCAGGCATTAGACAGGCATTTCCCCAGGCTGAAGTTGCTCACCCATATTTGTTTAATGCCTTATTTAACAAAGGGGAGTTGGAAGATTCTTAGGTCAGAGTGGAACCATTCTCTGCTGCCCTAACCCTGTGTGGGAGGTCTTGTTTAGGGTTACAAGGATGGGTTTGTGATCTAAGAGTAAGATGTTAGTTAACATATTTACTCTACAGCTAAGATAGGCATTGATGATACTATTGGTCATGTAACACCTATCTAGTCCTTCTGCACACTTGATCTCCTATTCTGCCATTGGACTAGGTGAAGGAAGAGGATTGATCCAGATCGATAAGCTCATGGAATCTTACATTCAATGCCATCTTTTCTTTTATGTGCCACAGATCTCTCCACCTTTGTGTGCTTAAACCTATCTCTGGACATTTTCCACCATGTTGAAGTCTCCCACAAAATGGGTATAGTTAAATCTTTAAGAAGATTTAATTATTCTTATTTTAAAAAAAAACAAAAAAGGAGGAGCAAAAGCGCTACTGTTCGTAGAGAGGCTTTGTTTAAAAGCACTGCAGCTTTAATTAAAGCTTGGTTCTAAAAGTTTATATATATATATATATATATATATATATATATATATATATATTATAAATAAGAAGGGGGCTCATGTTTCTTCCTCTATGCGCTGTGGCGGAATTTCTACCGTGGAGAACCTTTAGTTTGAAAAGCTTAAATATATTAAGCTTGTTTAGCTTTAATTTATTTATTCTTAATAAGAAAAAGCATTGCTACCCAGCTGTATATATACTTTTACTGAAGCTTGGTTTAAAAGCCTTCTTATAGACTTTTATTTAAAAGCTTCTAAAAAGCCTTAATTCAAGTTTTAGTGGAACTTTAATTTTCTTTAATCCAAAGCCTTAGTTTAAACTTTTGTTTAAAAGCTTTAACCAAAGCTTATAGCAAGTCAAGTTTTGATTATTAAAGTCTTAGTTTTATAAAGCTAAGCATAATAAAGCCTTTACTTGAAGCTTTTTTTTCTCTCTTTTGTTTTTCTTCGAAGCTTATAAGCTTTTCTAACAAAAGCTTAAACTAAAGAAGACCTTTATGCTCTCTCTTATATGTTTGAGAGTTGTTCCGAGTAAAGCTTCATTTAAAAGCTTTTAGAAGTATTAATTCAAAGCTATAGTTAAAGCTTTAGTTTGCGCGTTTCATTCTAACCTTAACTCATTATTGTACATGAATTTTTAAATCTTGCCAACAAAAGAAAGAGTTTAAGTTAAATTTATGTTTCTTATTTAGTCAAGTTTTATATTCAATCTTTTTAAAGTTTTCTAGTTTATGTGATTAAAACATTTATGAGAACATTATCTCGATTTTTCCATGAATACTTTTTGTTCACAAGTTAAATTGCTGGGACCTTAAGATGATGCTTCTCTTACTTGAGCTTGGACTCTATTTCCTCAATGGCCAATCAACCTTTGATCCGGCCACTCCTTTTGGCCCTTAGAGTCACCTCAGGACCTAACATTTACCTTTTGGCGGAGAAACTCATTGACCACGAGCCTCCTTAGACTTTCCTTGATGGATGGGACCTCTTATCTTATGAACGTGTGGAATCGCTTGGGATTCGACTATAAAAGTCATGGATTTTGTATCACAACCGTGACCCATAACGCTTTTGCAGATGCCTTACCCAAACTACACATTTTATTCCTCTTTATTAATATGGTATCCGAAATATGCATCCACATCCCTAATTACTTAGCAGCATTCCTCCCGATAATAGCCATTACCAATCTTATGAACTTTTTTCCCCGTCACCTCTTCAGATTATATGAACAGGGATCTTGGCACCCTTGGCCCTAGCCGAAAAATGTGTACAAGTTTATTTTGTTCAACCTAGTTTGAATTATAGACTCGCTGCTAGTTTTTCATAATATTCATGTTTATATTTGTGCTTAAATTTTGGATGTATTGAAAACTTAATTTTGTATACTGTTTATTTACAATCGCATACCCACTCAAAAACCTTTCGAATGAGACCAAAAAGAGTTGTAAAACACTACGCCAACCAAACTATAAATTCCCATAGATTATCTATTCTAAAAATCGGGAAGTTCTCACTACCAAAATTTTTGTGTCTATAAGCATTATGACTCGGCCATCACCTCCATGACCCTTATCCATCTCTGGAACTCCTACAACTCATGGCAGAGTGTAGCTGTTTAGCCTATCTATCCGAACGGAATGACATTCTATTTCAACATTTACTGCGGATCTTCTACAATCAACAACATGACAAATAGTCAAAGATTTGGACACGTAATCATGAAGAATGTTTTGTCTTAATACACATTGGCAATACTACGGTTTTTGCTCCAAACATCCGTTTTTGTCGCATTATGGAACAAATAAACATTATTCGTGGATATAGCATAGAGGATGACTCATCAATATCTGATGATGAATTTATTACTCAACTTCATTACCTTAGAACTAAGTTACCACCCGAGAAAATAATTGTACCTGATTACATCCACATTATTAGAGGATTGTAAAGTTATTATTGAACTTTTTATAGTTACTATTTTTACCCATTTCAAATTTCATTTTTCTTTAATAGTAAACAACTTCTCAACTTCTCAAGGTAGCTTTCTTCAACTTTGATATTAGTAACTAGTTTATAGTTTATTTTTATGATGTCAAGTATTACTTCAATTGTTGTTTCTAGTATTAGTGCAATGGCAAGTCTTTAGTTCTAACTTTAATTATTAATTTTAATTATTTCCTATGCATAGAAAAGCATAAAGACTCACATGTCTTTGGAGTGTTAAAATTATTTTTTGCCAGATGATTTCAACAACATTATAACTACAAGATATATGTATTCTCTACTAATTTTTCTCATGAAAATAATTGCTATTTCTTTAGTTTCAGCTATGACATATTTACCGCAATATTCCTCCACAATTCAAGAACAGATTGACTCTCTTCGCACATTCTTATTTATATAAAGAACGAGAACTTTGAGAGAAATTCCAAAAGACAACTAAGCAGGAACAATAAAAGAGAAATAAAAAAAGATAACAAAAAATCAAGAAAATAGACAACTATAGCTTCATTAATAACAAAAAGTGCCAGAAGTCTATCTTTATATATTACATATGTCATAAAAAAGGACAATATGCTAAAGACTGTCCAACGAAAAACAAGAACAAGCTTTTATCTACACCCATAGCTGATGATAAACATCTGATGATAAACATCTGAAGCAAGAGGGTATCACCATCAAAATTCTATCAAACAATGGAGGTATGTATATATTCACTTCTTTTTGTAAACTTTTCACATTTGTTCTATATTTCTTTAATCATTTCTATGATATTTTTATAACCTAAGAATCAAATTAATAAACCATAGATTAAACATTAAGATTAATTCAATTTTCATAACTTAAGTAAATTTCTAAGATAAAGAAAGTTTGTGTCAGAATTTAAGTTTCAGAGGGAATTGGCAACTCCATCTCAAACTTCTATTCTGAAGGAGTGATATGTGGAATTAATCTGGTGATATGGGACATCAGATTCATTTCATGTACTTACTCCAGACACATTTATGTCTTTTATCTTTTACCATCTTCTGTGTGTATGTGAAATGCGACTTTGTAGTATGGAACACTTAAACTCATTTCACATATGTTCATTTGATTGATTCATTGTATATTTGCATTATGTGTTGATCTGCTATTGAAGACTAATTCTTGCTACAGAAGGGAAGGCGTACAGCTCGATTTTTAGGGCAAAAAGAGCGTGGCTTATGCTTGGACATAGCTGCCAGCCGCCTTCCAGCCATAAAATTGAGTAAATAGAAGTGGAACCTTAAGTAGAGTTCTCGGGCCTGAAGTAAGGGGAGCCGGGTGTACCTAGTTTTCCACACCAATCATGAAGCCATCCTCTCATGGATTTACGCAACTAAGGATAGTTGCAACCCCAGCAAGAGAGCATTAATGTTATGAGAATTACTCTTGTTTACTGGGAATTATATTTCTTATTTTATATCATGGATGTCCGTGTGTGTGCCATGCCTGTTGGTACGTGTAATTTGATTTTATGGTTGCCTATATTCTCATGCGATATTGGAGTTAATTGATGTGTTCAATTAATTGTTTAACTAACGTGGATTTTGTCTATGGGTGTAGGTACCGAGATGTACGAGGATAACGATTCAGGTGTCGCACTATACGAGAGTACCAATTGAGGTGTCGTGTGGCATGAGATGTGCGAGGGTACCAATTGAGGTGTCGCACTACACTATACGAGGGTATCGATTAAGGTGTCGTTTGGATGGTGGATTGAGGGGTGGTGTGAAGATGGAGATCATTTACTAATCATGTATTAGAATTTCATTAAGCATTTATAGCCTTTCATGTGGCTAGGTTATTTTATGTGCGAGTGTGCACAAGGTTATTTGATGTGTAAAGGCCCATTAGTATTTATATTTGGGCAACGGTTTTGATACGTATAAACCTTAGGAACCTTGATATGGTTATTAAATATGTAAAGCAAAGCCCAAAAGTGGAAAAGCAAGCCCAAATTGTATGCACAACTATTATTAACTCCTTGGGCTATTTTTATTGAATACAATTCTCTAAATACTCAAGTCGTGGAAGTGGGAGCTACACGCTTGAGGAGGGAGATGACACCCAATCTTGGTCTCTTGTGTTGTGAAGTAATTTCTACTCTACCTCTTGCTGCTATTTTATTTTATGCACAATCTAATCTATTTGAATTAAATGGTATAGTTATATTTTTGTGTTATTTGAGTTTTGTATTATTCTTCATCAACAAGTATTTAAAGGTCGCTCCTCTGTCTTCTCACTGGAAGTCTATTTCATCTACTTCTCTTCTAGATCTACATCACCATCGTCTTCATTGACGAACTGAGTTTCTTGAACAAATCCCCATCTTGGAGCTACTCTTTGTCAGAGCCTTCCTCATGTTGAGTACAATCATAGATTTCTTCAAGGAGGGACTTAAATCTATTAGGGTTTTTATAGGCGATTTGGTTGTCGCGGATGGGTTTTCCTATTGCGTCCTCTTCTCGAGGCTTGTTGAAATCAATCCTTCTCCTAGGACTGGGGGATCTCAGCAGTTGATCCATTTTTCAGGGGTTGGTCCATTCTTGATCGGATAGTTTCTAATGAAGTGACCTGCTTCCCATAATGAATGCATGCATTGGACAAATTCTTATAAATAATGGGTTGTTGGACATGTTGAAGCCCAAGTTGATATCCAGAACCATGGGGCAGTTCACTGACGTCAAGTTCACGAAGAACATGGGGATGCCATTTGGGATTTAAGTCAGTTTTGGGTCTTTGACCAAGGAGCTTTCCTAGGGGTTCAACTATGAGCTTGATCAAGGGATACAAATGAAGGGGAAGGTTGGGGAGTTCAACCTTTACAGGAATCTTGGAGGGCTTAGGCCATGGGGATAAAAATCGGAGGATCACATAAAGAGCGAAACGGGGGAATTTCTAATCATCCACTGTCCAGCTCCTAAAGGGCCATGCCTTCGTCATGAAAGAGGAAATAGAGGAAGTGTTATTTGGTAGGTATTGGGTGTTCTCCACAAAGATACCTCTAGTCGTCTAGTTAGTCCTAATCCAAGAATTTAGGGTTTTAATTGGGGGTGGGGGCCATGGCAGATGGCAAAGTCTAATTAGAGCTCGAGTTTGGTAAGCATACGACCACTCCTTCACCAACTCAGGCAAGAGAGAGATCGACAGCTTACGTATAGGGCTTCATCCACCTTCTTGTTCAGTAGCCTCATGGCCTCTTTCCTCTTGAGATGAGTTCCCAGTTCATCCTTATTGTGTAGATCTTTTGGCAGTTGTGCAAGGCCTCCATAGCCGCCGCTATTTCCACCTCCTCCACAACAGGGGTTGCGGTGTTTGCTTCCTTTTGAGCAGGCTTTGTTCTTGGCTTGTTGTCTGTCAGCAGGTTGGGGAAGAGCCTTTGGTTCGGCCATCATTAAGGAAGCAGGGTTTTGATCTCTGATGTGGGTGAAAAAGGGGGTTGAGCAAAGAGTGGTCTGCTTGAGGGTGACAACATGGTCAAGGTGCCTGTGGTGCCTGATGTAGGGGAAGCAGGGCTGAGAAATGGCCTTGAGCAAAAGAGGGGGAGAAGAGGGGGTCACCAAACTCCACATGGCACTGCATATTGAACAGAAGCAACATTCCTCTAGGTGCCAGGTTATTCCATTGATGGGAATGGTAGGCATCTGAGGGTGGTGTACAGCCACGTACAGCCATGCTGTAGACAAATAGCCATGATGTTTGTTAAGGGGGAGGTTACTGTCAAGCTTGATTGGCACGCTTTCTTGCAAGTTGACCCCTACGCCTCTAGGTTGCCCCTTAGTGAAGCCTTCTGCCATGAGGGGAGAGCCTAGGGGCCTCCCCTCCGAGAAGTCTTAGTTGTGCAATAAAGGAAGAACGCTAAGCAGCAACAAGAAGAAGACAAGGGGGAAGATGTAGCAAACCCTAGTTTGCCGTACAACGTTGTCATGTGAACTCTCTCCCAACTTTCGAATGAAGGAAACTGTATACAGACTTTGTGTATCTTTGAATGGAAAAAAAAAAGGCTATTATCAAATTTAGAAGGAACTTTGTGACAGTGGCTAGAACTCTCTATAGACTTTGTGTGTCAGTTACCATTTCTCATTGCTCGATTTTACTAGTTTTTTTTTTGTGGTTAATGTATGTATAGTTTTCGGTTCAGTAAGCAAGTTGATGGGATGATTTCAAGAGCCCTACAGATTGCAAGAAATATTTATTGTGACAAGCCCTCCAACATCTATTGCAAATGTCAACTCAGTAAAGTCCATATGCAACGTTCATTACTATTACTAACTTATGAATGTAAAGAAGCCAATTTGCAAACCCGCTCAAATTGGCAAAAAGCCCAGACCCAAGATATTTTATGGGGAAAATAATTAATTAACAAATGGTTTTGCCGTTTGATTTTCTTTTAGAAATGTATACGTGTCCGTTTACTGTCGTTGCGTGTTTCCTTCCTCTTGCATGGTTGTTTTGTGCTCGCTGCTGCCGATCCCTTTTCGATCAGATGGGCATCTCAAATCCTTATGTCCGCTCTATATGGTGCTCTTCTAGCGTAAGCGATGTGCTCTGTACAGTGCTCTTCCAATGTGAGCGATGTGCCCTTCTATGTGTTTCCTTCCTCTTACATGGCAACGACGTTTGTTTTGTGGTTGCTGCTGGTCGCTCTTTGACCATATCGGCCTCTCAAATCCTGTGTCCAGCCGTTCTTCTAGCGTAATCAATGTACTCTTCCTTCTGCATGTTCTGAGTACCTTGGCGCTGCTCGCTCTGCGAGATGAAGATCTTCAAGCACATTTTTTAAGGAATGTGTACGTGTCCGTTCATTGTTGCTACGTGTTTCCTTCCTCTTGCATTACGGCGTTGTTTGTTCTTTGGTTGTTGCTCGTCGCTCTTCCATCACATTGGCATCTTGAATTATGCTTGTGTCCTCTCTGTACGGCACTGTTCCATGATAATCGATGTTTTCTTCCTTTTGCATGTTTCGACCTTGGCGTTGCTCGTTCTATGATTCCCAGGGGCGAAGTCTTTGTACATGAGATTCTTGTCTTTGGTTTATGTGCTATGACTTTCTAGGATACGTCATGTTGATGATTAATAGCACACTTTCTGGTTTTGGTCTTTCCTACTTTTTTGTGGCTTTTGGAACCTTCTCACAGACACCGAGCTTCTACAATGCTCCTTGTGTTACTGTGCATGGACCACCATGCTTATAGGGGATGGATATCACGTGATGACAGCACAGATGCTATATATGAGTATGTCTCTTGTTTCTTATTCCTACGGGGGATTGCTTATAAAGACTGTGTTCTTGTAATTCCCCATCTACTTCTAAGCATGCTGCCCAAAAGGTTCCCTCTAGAGGACGTGATGTGACAAATTCCGCTCCTGTATCAACTGCTCCTTTCTCTCATGAAGCAGAACCAAGTTGGACTACTATTCTGAGAAATGCAATCATAACCTAGAAGGATACTTACCCCGCTCGAAGGTCCCAGCTGTGTTCGTAATCTTCTAGTGAAGAAAAGGAAAGTAAGATTGCTAGGTTGGTTTGTTCTCATGTTTATAGAGCACTTTTTTAAAAATTCTGTTAGATTGTAGTAACTACAGGACGACGAGCATACTTTGCTGCATGTCTGCTTATATACTTTACATGCTTCTCTAATATTTGTATGTATTCTTTGTATCATGATCTTCTAAAACTCTTGATAGAAAAGGTAAGAAGCATCTGATCCTTCTCTGAGCACTTGTCTAAAATTCCCTGCTTTGAAAAAGATAAAACTTTTTAAAGCCTCAGTGACAGTGAGGATTTGAAATGATGATATTGACGTATCCAACTGGGAACCTCTTGAAGAGTCTGTTTGTATAAAGTGCCTCAAAGGAATGTATGCAGTGGAGAAGGGTGGAAGTACACTAAACCATCTTCATTTCCAAATGGTGGTTTCTCTTGTGGCACCCTCTCTAATAAGTATTGGGAAACTGATAAAAAGATACATGCAGTGGGACTTCTTCAAACCTTAAAGAGGATTGGTCTGTATGCACACTTTTGAAGGTATGTTGGCTACTATATAAAGGATCTTCACAAAAGCGATTTCAAGTTTTTTTGCCACAACATTTCATCTAAAGAAATAATTCGTGGCCGCAGGCAATTGTACGCTCTCTATGGTCAAGGAGATCTGAAGAACAAGGTATGCTTATCACCAGTATCTGTTTGAGCGTGCATATGTCTTCATGGGGAATTAATTACATTCCGAATAAATTCAATGCAACACTTAAAAGCACTCTGCTTTGAATGATATGAAGTGGGTACCTTGCTGCATCCTGGATAAAATGTAAAATAGTAAACGGCTTGGATAGAAAGCGAGCTTCATCAATTTGGAAGATCATGAAAATCCCACAGTTGACACACTACACCAACATTGAAACAATTTTCTACATGGACACACCAGTAAGAAGATACTTCTATGGAAGCAACACAAAAGATGAAAGTCATGGAAATGATCATGGCAATGATAAACATAATGTGGTAGGCAGTCATCACAAAATCCAATTGTGGTTAATGCTGAGAAGTGTCTTGAAGAAGAAGACTACATTGATAGTCGCCACGAAATCCAATTGTGGTCGATGCTGAGAAGTGCCTTGAAGAAGAAGACTACATTGACACACATTTATACATTCAAGAAAAAATAGCTAAGTTCAAGGAAGAAATTATCAGTAAACAAGATTATGTCCCTCTCTCCCCTGGTTCTAGAAAATATGCAAGTCTACCGAAGGATGATGCTTGCTTTTTTTAGATTGGTTTCTTTCATTGAATATTTCTATATAAAAAGTTTCATCGTGTGTTTGTGTATACAGTTTGCATCGTCGTTTCCAGTGCATTTTCTTGTAAATCGATATATGCATATTTTGTATGCAATCGGGTTTATCTACTATTTTCGTGCAAATACATGCGAGTGAATAAAAAATGCATGATTGATGATGTCGCTCTCGTGAATTATTTAACACTAGTATTGGACCCGCACGTTGTTACGGCAAAAAGAGTTCCAGAAAAAATAAGCTCAGTTTCTCCAATTTAGGTCATGTTTTAAGTAAACACAATACATTATTTCAAGTGACTTCATATATACATATCTCAAAATAACATCCATGTCTCATAGATTTATAGCGAAAACAAAAATATCATAGTAATGTAGCATACGAAGATGCAAAAAAGGACCAATATTACATATTCTCAAAATGTACCACAAAATACGTATTCTCAGTCGTAATGTCAGAATCAACAAATTGAATTCTTCTCTTGTGAGAAGGATCATTCATTTGTCTCCTCACAATACGCTCTCTATTGTAAAGCGGTGATCCATCCCGCACATGCTCTACTATCGATGAATGCAAAGGACTTGTACAAATGAAACAACGATAAATCAAATCTCAAAAGGACCTGTACATAACGACACATCGATAAATAAAATCTCAAAAGGACCTGCACATAACGACACATCGATAAATAAAATCTCAAAAAAATCTTATAATAGAAAAACATAATCAAAATTACCTCGTACAATAGAACATCAAGTGGATGGTACATGAGGAGCTCTAGTATAAAACCCATAACGAATACCAAATGAATGGTCATGAAGATGTAAGAAACAACTAGTCATCGGGTACCCCTCAAATGATGCAAAGCATCTGTCCATCTCTCTCCAAAACAAATAGACACCCTACTCCTCATCAGGAACACCGATCCCGTACATCTCGATGCCTTCGTCGACAACTCTTACCATAAACGTATCAATGTCATGTAATATCCTAAAATCAAAGCATAACAAATAGGTTATACAATTATTTATATATAGGTTCAAAAAATATTTATACAATGCCTAACAATTACACTTATACTTACCCATCCCTATAAGCATCAATCATAATCCCTGCTACATGACCTGCAGTAATAGGAGCTGACCATAGCGGTGGCTCTTCTGTACAGATAGACATCAATATAGAATGTCATGTTCCATACTTTGTAATCAAGAAAAGTTATGCAAATATAGAGAATAACTCACCTACTATCCTTGACACAAAGGCATGTCCAATGTAAAGGTAATCTTAGACATGTCTGTCAAAACATAAACAATAAAAATAGATACTTTTACCATGGACAAATATGTATAAAAAAAGAAATCACAACAAAATTAATCAAATTGCAGAACTTAAATAAGAAACCTGACTTGTCACTCTGAAGTCATCAAGATCTCCTTATAAACAATATTGTTTATTGTAGGTGTATAACTTTGAAGATCATCAAATGAACACTCCACATTAGTGTTATCCTCAAGTAACACCTTCACAGCATGAGGAGATCGTGCTCGTGACAACGCGACATACAATTGCCCATGAGTAAACACTGGAGTCACCAAATACAACCCCAAGACATTTAGGGTTTGGCCTTGTGATTTGTTTATTGACATGCCAAATGCCAACTGCACGGGAAACTATCTCCGCCTCATGGTGAATGGTAGTTGGGTCTCGCTGTTGCATATAAAGGTAATCCGTGGAAGAAATACTCTTTCACCAACTTTAGTACCAGTGATGATTTTAGTCTCCAAGACTTTAGAGTGAAAGGCCTTACTGCCATCCGTCCTCCCCTCTTGGAAATAACATGACGTACAAAAGAGGCATATAGCACCTATGCAAATTAGAGATGTGTTTGCATGTGCCTTCCTCGAGTATGCAATAAAATATCATGACGACCAACATTATGATCATCACCTTGACCAATCATGATACCAGCAATCTCAGAAGCTGTTGGCATTGAGTACTGCCTAGATGTAGATTTCGTCTCACATATAGTCATTTTCAAATCCAAACTCGGATTGTCACTTAACATTCTTCCCACATACTTAAAAGCTTGTGCAAATGGATTAGAAGTGTGCATCATGGATTGAAGTGCTTCTAGGGTTGTGGATTCCAATCCATTCGTGACACCTAGTCGATTTTGTAATTCGTGCTCAGGTATCAAACATATACAACTGTGCAAACTGTGGCTCAGGATTGTACATATTATTGGGGACCGAGGACCCAATCCGATGATAAATTCGTGCTCAGGTATCAAACATATACAACTGTGCAAACTGTGGCTCAGGATTGTACATATTATTGGGGACCGAGGACCCAATCCGATGATAAACAGTCCCATGCACCTTGAAAGTATAGACACTACTATTGTGAAAGAGAGAGTCATCTATTTGTGCACCCAATGATGAAAAAGCCAACACACTATTATAAGTCCTGATGTTTTCTCGAAATTTTTTACTTGTAGTATCACTACCAATCAAAAGAGACCTTAATGGCTCAAGTGGTTCAACAAGTGAAGGAACAGACACACGCCCATGTTTACAACAATATTTGCCAAGAACCTGTCCACAACTCATCTTCTTTTCACTTCCCCATAACTGTGCTCCAAAAAACCGACACTCATGTGTCATCCCTCCTAATGAGTAACTTAAAGTGCACGAATATACCAAAGGCCAAGTAGCTGTAGTGTACCTTGTACGGGCGGGAGTTCATGGAGGATAGACAAAATTCCTCCCTTTCTTTTTTCAAATACATAAGAGGGAATTTCTCCGATACTCTCCCTTCTTATTGTATTAGCAAATGGCACTTCTCTCTCTTCATGGGCAAAAAAGGAAGACATTGTAATTGCATTACCCTCATTTACTCTTCTAGCTGCATTATAAGAGGTCCTATTTCTAGCGATGAAGTAGCGGTACCTTCTTGTAAGTCTCAAACTTTGAACCAGTGATATCCCTTAATAAACTCCACTTGCCATTTTCCTTGTTATTTCTTTCAAAAGAGTCCTATTCCTAGCAATTTCACCGGCGAACACTTCTAGCACTCTTGTTAGATATCCTTTTATCTCCACCCAGGGCAATTAGACACCTCTTAGTGCTAGATTGAGGTAAATACATCAAAGTTTTTTGCTACTTGTTTTTGTGCACAAAAGGTATCGTTTTCTGCAAAAATCCTATGAGTCTCTTGTATCAATACATCACCGGTATTACAGGTAACATTATGCATCCTTACATCACAACAATGAGGTTCACTATCCCTTGACTCCTGTGCACATTTTATTTTTTCATTTCTTCTTCTTTTCCTTGGAGCATTCAAGGAAATGGTCTGAAGAGGACACCTCAAACTACGTGTCTCTACCATTCTTGCTATAAACCTAATTCCATCAAGTATTCAATTAGGAGTGGCACATTGAGTATAAAGTCATTTTCTTTATTATAAAATAGTAAACATTGAATAGAAATAACAATATTTTTTCTATAATATTTGTGTATACACGTAATATACAATGAGATTTTCTCCAATCTTCATATACATACGAAAAGATTATAAAGCTCTCTCTCTCTCTCTCTCTCTCTCTCTCTCTCTCTCTCTCTCTCTCTCTCTCTCTCTCTCTCTCGGGATGACATTTACCCACCTGGGTTCAAGTCTCCCCGTCGATTGGGTAGAAATAACCCTCTAAGTCGACGTTAAGCAATCTAGTCTCAAGTGGGTATATACACATGTATATGTACATATATATACATGTGTGTATATATATATATATACACATATATATATATATACATATATATTAGGTCAGTAGCTGTGCCTTGCATAAATGAGAAAAAAAAAGCTACCCGATTAGTCGGGTAGCTTTCCAACAAATTAATTGAAGTTTCTACGATAGAGATAGATCAATAGGTCTTTGGGCAACCCTACTAAATGAGAAAAAAAAAGCGTTATTTCTAGAAATCAAGAATATAGGTTGCTTGAGCTAAGGTCGATCACTCTATGAGTGGTTTGATTTTAGGAATCATCTAGAAAGACCATGCTTCCCTTGTGGGATAGAACTAGGTCTTACCTACTAATCGTATGCTTGCATCTTTATATGGTCAAGGTGTCGACAAGTAGGAAATTTATCAAGTTAGACTTAGTAGACTATCTTAAGGTTACCCCTAATTAGGAATGGGAGGACTTTACAATTCGTATCAGAGCCGATGTTAGTTCCTAGGACTTGTTAATTAAGGTTATTTTGGAATGTATGTTTTACCTAATGCTGATTAAAATAGCTTACTAGAACAATTTAAATTGGTGATTGAATGATTGTAGGAAGAGGTTGATGCTTACTCGAAATTCCTAGTCTTTTAGTGCATCTTTGAGACGGCTTGTCACTCTTTAAATTTTGAGTTCTGTGATACTATGGTGCAGATACTTGAGAGGTTGTCCTCCTTCATCCCTCTTGTCGTATCCAAAGTGAATGGGGTGGGTAGAGATCACCTTTGGAATCGAGGACTGAGGTATTTTTTCATCAGAGCAGACCGAGTTGGGAACCTCACCACCAATTTAAAGCAGATTCGTTGGATCGAAAAGCTGAAGATGTTTTATTTATTTTGGATCATGGGTACTTCTAGACCCGACAGCTCTATGTGACAGGAATCGCATACCACATGACCGCTGGGTATATGACCAAGTAATGCAGGTCTTACCCATCGACAGAGTAGCCGTTATGGGACACAACCCAATCTAGAGTCTACCACCCTTACCATCAATCTTCCGTGTCTTAGAAACTATGGCGGAACCCCCATATTTCACCTAGGTGGACCAGTCTAGTCTCATGTCTTAGTTGAGCCTAGGATTTTCTTTTATGATGAATAAGACTAATTATATTAGTCTCAAATCTTTGTAATAAAACTTATCCTTGTAAATATTTGAGAAATAAAATGATTTTAAAAGTTTTACTTTTAAAAGCATGAGCATAGTGTAAAGTATGAATCTCCTAATCCTAAAATTTAATCTTACGGTAATGGCCATAACAATCAGCCTGCACTCACCAATGCACTATATACAGATGTCCAGGAGAAGAAGCTCCTACTCAAGCAAATGCACTCCCTCCTTTAAGTGGGAAGGTTCAAAGATTGAGAAGGACGCCGAGGTTTGGATCAAAGCAATGGATGATTATTTCTCGACTGTCGGTACTGGAGCAGCAAACCAGCCCATGATTGCACGATTTCATCTCATCGGGGATTCTAAACTCTGGTGGAAGCAAGGGTGCCGTGACAAGGGAGTCACTGAACACTCCCAAACATGGGACGATATCAAGCAAGCTGTGAAGGAATGATATCTTACCCCATCTCATGAATCCATTAAGGTGAATGAGTTTTTTAGTCTCAAGCAGCTCAGTTTAACCATGAAAGAATAAGATTCTGAATTCATTAGTCTCTGGAAGTATGCCACAGCCATGACTACTTCCCAAGCAAGTGGCTTGCTTTTGCCAGGGCTTAAATGAACCCTTGGATTCCCGCCTTGAAGCAATGAGGTCGAGCACATTTCAAGATGCTCTCATATAAGCAATGAGGCCGAGCACATTTCAAGATGCTCTCATACAAGCAAAGCCTCTTGTGAAAGAGCTGAAGTCTGGTAAAGCTAAGCCTCAAAAGAGATCTTACCCCCCCAAAGAAAACCCTAAAGATTAGTCTTACAAAAAGCCCCAGTAGAATGCTCCCTACTACAACCGAGGGTGACAAAACAACTCCTTTGTTCCCCGCTTGTATGTTGCTTCTTCTAGAGAGGCCCCTCTATGTTTTGAATGTGATGAGTCGGGACACTTTAGGGCCAACTGCCCAAAGCTAGCATCATCTTTTCCTCAAAGTGGTCATGCAAATCAAGGCCGTGGAACCCCATCCACCAAGGTGCAAGAGGTGGAGGACGTGGCAGAGGCCGAAGCAGTCACTCGCACCGCCTATGCTATAAGTGAAGAACCAATCCTAGAGATGGCTAAAGAAGACCGTGCCACCATCCACGTGGTGGTAGAACATCAAGGTCCAAATCAACAATTTGGTGTTATTCAAACCCCAACCACTCAACGGTAAGCCATTCTAGCTTTTTGATTGAGTGTGGCAGTACCCATTCATTTCTTTCTCCAAGGTGTTTTACAAAAATTAAACTTGGGTCAAAAACCAGCTAGAATAATGGTTGTAGAACTAGCTTGTGGGAAAGAAGTAGTCTCTCAACACTCTATAGGAAACCTTGATTTAAAATTGGGTCGTGAGAAAACTCATGGCCATTTTAGTCATGCCGTTAGGAATTTATGATGGGATCCTTAGGATGGATTGGTTAATTACAAACAATGCTAGTATTCATCACTGTAACCAAGGGAGTATCACTTTTAAAAATGAGCATGGCCAAATAGTCTAGGGTAGCAAAGGCAAAGCATCTTCTCAAGGGAGCACGTAAGGCACAACAAGTTTTCCTAGTTAAGCTCAACAAAGCTACTGAACCCTCTTGGCTCTAAGAATTCTCTAACATCTTTCTTGAGGATGAGCTTATAGGGCTACTGCCTCCTCGAGAAGTTGATCATGAAATCGAGGTGATCCCTGGTGCTCAACCTGTCTCAAAAACACCCTATAAGATGTCTCTCCCTGAAGCCATTGAGCTGAAGGAGCAACTTTTCCAACTCATTAAGAAAGGAAGTATACGCCCAGTAGCTCTCCTTGGGGAGCACCCGTTCTTTTCCAAAAGAAGAAGGATGGCACTCTTCGTCTCTGCATACATTATCGAGGGCTAAATCAAGACACTGTCAAGAATAAGTATCATATCTCTCGCATATCGAGATGAACTTCTTGACAGGCTTTATGGGGCCAAAGTTTTAATGCTTGTCTCCTCTAAATTTCTCTAATCCAACCATAAGAGTTGAGGCATCCAGAAAAATGCTTAAAGAGATGGAGGAAAAGACCAAAGCAATCCAAAAGGATATTAAAGTTGCTCAAGATCGGCAAAAGCATTATACTGACACAAGGAGGTCTGAAAGGATCTTCAAGGGAAGGAGAGACAAAGTTCTTTTGTGACTTCAATCCAAGCATAGCTCTTTATCACTTGGAAAATATAAGAAACTCAGCCTAAGATATTGTGGACCCTACACAGTCATCAAGTGTCTGGGGGCAGAAGTGTCTATAAGTTGCAACTCCCAGCCCATATCAAAGACCACAATGTATTTCATGTAAGTTTATTAAAGCCTTATGTACCCAGTCTCAATCATATTTTTGATGACGAGCAAGTTGTAATTCCAACTCAAGAAGTCCTTGAATTACAACCTAGTAGGATCATAGACTCTAGAGAAAGGCAACTCCGAAATAGAACTCTTGTAGAACATCTAATACATCGAAAGATTACCCTAAAGAGGATGCAACTTGGGAAGATGAAGCTACACTCTTAAAAGATTACCCTGAATTCATAACAAGATGAGGACATCTTGATTTCTTTAAGGGGGAAAGGATGTAACATGTCCATCTTCAATAATAATATATGTCCATTTAATATATGAATTTAAGGTCTTTTATGGTGTAAAATCCATAATTTTAATAAACTATCTATTTTCACTTAGAATCTTAAAATTCTAAGTCCAAATTTGGAATCTACGTGCGATTTTACCCTAATATAAAATTTTACAGCATCCAAAACAGACATCGGATCAAGCCTATACATAACTTTTTATTTATTTTCACTTAAAATATGGTAAAATTTAAACCTTAATAACTGCACGTTCGGGTGTCTGAGTGATGAACAAAGTGCACACCTATGACCAAGGAGACACCCCGAACATTTTCGTCGAATTTTTTTTTCACACTTTGACACAAAGGACTCCCCACCCCAAAAAGATATCGTTCATATACTCGAGTCTCCATACAACGGTCGTGCAAGGACCAAAGGCTGACCGCCCTAGCATATGGTGCCACACAAATGCCCATGCTACCACTGACCTGGAAGGTACATGTGTACCATAGCTTTTGCCTGCGTATGGATACTATCCCTTTTCCCAGGCTCATGCAAGCCCCACAGGCCGGTGTACTTTTACCTACACCGTCCTTTACACCCACACTTTGCTCTTCCTTTCCATGCACCCGTACTTGTATATATAAACCCCCCAACACCCCATGGTCAATCCACCCAACACTATGTTCTACTCGTACCCGACACTCTGTGTAGTGACTGTACCTAACACTCTATGCGGGACTATACTCGAGAGCCCTCTCCCACCAGCCCCTTTTGCCCATCTCCAAGTAAGATCTACAGGAAAAAAATTTCACCCTCACCCTTATGTTGAGTGGAGGGTGTCCTTAGCTGCTCTCCTTATCCCCCCCCTCCCCACCCTGTGTGAATAGACTTAAGGGAGAACTCCCCCTTCTCTCCTCCTCCCCCCCTCCCCACCCTGTGTGAATAGACTTAAGGGAGAACTCCCCCTTCTCTCCCTCTAGGTGCCTTTTGCCCTCAAAATCCAGTTTAAAGGCACCTTTCTCATAAAGTGAGCAAACGAGTTCTGATTTGTGATCCAACTAAAGCGGCGACGTGGGCTACAAGAAGGTGGGCAGAATGGCTCCTTCATGAAAGCGACAAAATATCGCCTTAAGAAATGCGCACAACAAGAGCCTAGAGAAATTGCTCCACATCAAGAGGAGAGTTGGGACTCTCCCAACTCTCCTCTTGGGAGGGAACCACAAGGAATTAATGGCCAGGTTAGCTTGGTCATCATTTAAAAAGAGGTTTTGATTAATAAATTAAGAAAAAAGATGCCATTTTCCTTCATACCAAAAAATTATGTGAAATTGTTGTTTTCTTGGAGAAAGTGATGTCTATCATATTCTATGGTTTAGTTTAGAAATTGTTATCTTGATTAAGTTAAAAGTACAGGTACATCTTCTCCCCACCTCAATGCTAACCCCGTTTCTATGCTTGGGTAGTCGGGCAAAGTGATGTTAGTAAGGCTCGGAGTCGGCCCATACCATTGGGAAAATGAGGTTTTCCAATTGTGGTGAGTATTGTGATGCTACCTAGCTTTGTGGACCAAGGTTAGTGCGGTGAATAAGCCCTCCCTAATGCGTAGACATCCCTCTGAGGGGTGATGGAGCCTGAGAGGGCGACAAGCCGCTTAAGTCATCAGCTGGGCCGATGATGATGAGGTGTATGGTCCCGTAGGGATTGTCCAGTCTATATAGGTTGGAAGGTCGAATTCTAGATCATCGACGGAATAAAGTAAAGAGCTTGGATTTGGCTATGGATAATTTTGAACATTGTATCTATTTTTTAAATTAAACCCTTTGTTTGTAAGTATTATTGTATCATTGATAAATATTATTTAAAAGAATAATGTGTAAGGCCATTAATTAAGAAACTTGCTTATTTATGTCAAACAGTGTGGTAGGATTAATTAGAAAACAAATTGACGCCGCGTGAGTTAGGTGGAAAGTGGGAGGATGGAATATCCTGATGGCAACATCCTATGGACGGGTGGACCCGATTAGTCGGGTAGCTTTCCAAGAAATTAATTAAATTTTCTACGTTAAATAAATAAGTCTCTGGAAAACCCTACTCTAGAGGACTAGGTCAGCGGCTGTGCCTTGCATAGAAGCATTGTTTCTAGAATTCAAAAATAGAGGTTGCCCGAGTTAAGGTCGATCATCACTCTATGAGTGGTTTGATTTTAGGAATCATCTAGAAAGACCACGCTTCCCTTGGGATAAAACTAGGTCTTCCCTACTAATCATATCCTTGCATCTTTACATGGTCAAGGTGTCGATGACAAGTAGGAAATTTATCAAGTTAGACTTAGTAGACTATCTTAAGGTTACCTCTAATTAGGAATGGGGGGGACCTTACACCTTTTTAGAGTAACCTTGTGCTTGGAGCAATACTTTTGGTACACCCACCATTTGTCGCCCTTTCTCATGGAAAGATTGGTGTTGCTGAGGACTATTGGATGGTCTGGATTCTGCAAGGTTAGTTATGTTAGCAGTACAGATATTAGTTGGGTTAGTTTTTGGAGCGACCACTTGTCGAGGGGATATCCAATAGTGAAGGTTGATTCTACTAAGGCGAGGCTTTTAATGGAGCTTGGTTACTTATACCTGTGATTATATATAGGAGAGGCCTCTTTTTAAGTAGAATGGCTAGAGTGTATTGTACCTTTGGATTCTTGATGGGTGTGAGCACTTCTGTGATGGGGGAATAAGTTTTTGGTGTTTAAGTTGACAAGAACTGGGCTGCTTATCTGTCATAAGGATGGTTACCTATTCGGACAATTAGTTACAAGGTAGCAGTTTGCGACTCCCAATCTATTTAGGATCATCCCATCCATCCTCATTTGATGAGCAATTGTTCTTCATGCATGGCGCCTGCAGGCATAACATAGAACTTCTTTTCCAAGGGGTTATTCTCGATGTAAAATATAGCAGCAATAGAACTTCCCTTCCAAGGGGTTATTCTCAAGTGATCCTTTGTATGAGGTTTTGAATGTGTCTACTTCTTTAACTTGCACATTTGTATGTATCAACAATGGTGATTTTGTTGCAATGTGCACACCAAATTACGTCATTAGGTTTTGACTCGCACCCATGTCGACGGGGGCAAACTCGTGTTTTGAGCAAGTCTGTGTGGTCATAACCAGCCAGAGTCTAGCTTCACCTCCCAATCCTCCTCTTCTAGGTCAACAACTTGGGTCATGTTTATTGAAATATGGTGGTTGCACAACTTTTCTTGGCAAGCCTGTCATTTTAGTGTAGTTTCTTTTATTTTCTCTTCTTTTTCCTAATGAATGGTCTTCAAGGCATTCTCAATCAAGGGGCCATAGTAGCATCTAAGTTTGCTACCATTGAATAACCCTTACATTTTGACACTGCTAAGTGTTTTAATGCACATTTATCCTTGTGCGGGAGTTCTAAACAAGGAATGGTCCCAACCCCTTATACTTAAGCATAAACTTTTGGTTTTGCTGGTGCTATAGGAGAATCATGTCCCTGACTTTGATGTCTTTGTCCTTGATCTTTTCATCAAACCATTTCTTGCACCTCAATTCTTTTACTATCATTTTGTAGATGGCATGCAGTCAGGTTTCATCCAAGAATTCAAGTTCAAATAATCGGTCGGTTCTCTTTCCTTGATAATAATTATTAAGCTTGGTACCAAGAACTCCATGGACATGATAGTATGTGTTCTCTATATGTTATGTGAAAGGCATCATGTGGATGGTGACTTTGTAGCCATCCTATAAGTCCAAAGAGCAACCAGCAACTTTTGTTTCCCAATCATTGCGTGAGGCTTCTACTAGCTTAGTCATGATACCATGGAAAATCTTATTCGTGATTTTCACTTGACCATTGGCAAGGTGAAGATTTTTAGATGTACAACCATGAATTCCCTTAACATGAACTTGATTAAATCATTGATGAAGTGGGTTCCTGTATCGCTTACTAGTTCAAGCAAACACGCAAATATGGTTCTCGTATGAAAAAACTTCAATGTTGCCCTTACATCACCCTTTTGGGTTGCATGGCCCTCTACCCACTTGGTATAATAGTCTGTGGCATTAACAAGATGATAAATTGTGCTTGAGTACCTCGAGCCTGCTAGACTAATTGGTTCAACAAATTCAATACCCTTCTTCTCAAATGGTTGAAGAGACATTATAGGGTGTGGGGAATTTTATCATGGTTGTTAATAGCCTTTTATAAATTCGATCACATCTCAAAATAAAGTAGGCCACCACAAAACTGCCAAGTAGACTTTTTTGTTGGTGATGTCTACTAAGAAAGGTCTACCTACCCCAGAGCGGGCTTGCTCAAGGATGTCTATGTTTTCAAATTCTTGAGGATAGCACCTCGTGATCCCATCTTGGTTCAACTTATATATTTTCCCTACAATCAATTGGTAAGTAGGGACTGCCTTTTTGATAAGCTATCGTGTTCTATCTTGCGATTGTGTAATTTAAAGGTCTCTCTTGGGAAAATCCATTAGACAAATAATGAGCTATCTCTTCGGTCCATTCCAGAACCACGCAGAGTTTAAAGAGCAGGACATTAGGTAGTTCATCCTCTACTCCAATTGATAGTTCTCCACCATTGGGGATGCGCGACAAGTGATCAGCATGCACATACTATGAGCCTTTCTGTGCCCAATCATCATCACCACGAAATCAAACTCTAGAAGGATTAAGAGCCATCAGATTATCCTTTGTTATTGACCAAGTAGAGAATTTGTTTGCTGATAGAATATGTAGCGATACTTCTTCATAGGATAGACCATTAAGAGTTGTTCTCTTTTCATGGTAGTGTAGTTTTGTTCAGCATCATTCATATGGTTAGTTAAGCTAACAGAGGGAAAGCCACGTTATGGTCTCCTGGTTGTACCAAAATGAGCTACTTATGAAAGTTGAGGCATCTATGTGCACATGGAAAATGATACTATAGTTTAGGAGATCATAGAATTGGGGCACTTGCTAGGGCTTTCTTTTAAGTGTCATAGACCTTTTGATATGAGTATCCATCCACTCAAAGATGACAAGTAGCTTATACAAGGGTCTTGTGTGTCGACATACAGGATTATAAATCTTCATAGTATTTGACATGTCCCACGAAACGTTGGACACCCATGAAATTAGTGGGTGGTGGAAGCTCAAGAATTAGTTATCATCAATGGGAAATGCCATGTTCAGAAAAATTATCTTCAACTTGCTGTCTCATCAGTGGGAGATGCCATGTTCAGAAATAATGTGCCCAGTATGACCCCATGCATCGAAAATTGACATTTGAGCGGGTTGAGGAATATTTTGATTGAGCAGGTTGAGGAACATGTTAGCCTAATATGTAGTCAATTAGACTATTGAGAAAAAGTTCATCACCACAAAAGAGTGGCAAAAACTTAGGCCAAAAGTTTTAATTCCCAGATTTCGCAACAATAACCCCATGGATTTTGGTAATGGCTTTGTGTGATGAGCATAGCAACAACCTTGACTATCAGGCTAGTACAAGTGATGGTTGCCCCCACTTCTCCTAGCACTACTAGGTAATGATGCTGATCCCAACCCCTCCATCTAAGATGGTGGTTACTTGGTTATCCTTGTATTTACACGGAGGACAATATTCATGTCTCCACAAAGTAGTGGCCCAACTTATTCACGTATCTTTGGAAAGGCTTGGGTGAATTTCCTTCCTCTTAGAGGTATTGTGTCATTTCTTGAGTCATCCGAGGAGTCTAGAATTGGTTGTTCTTTCATTCTTGCTTTCAACTTTCCCCACCATCCAATCCTTTAAGTCCTTGCATAGGCTTGCACTTCCTTTGAGTAAGGAGCCAACATAAACTTGCACTTTGGAAGAAAAGGAAGTTGGAGAGTCTAGCTATGTCTCTAGGTATTATTCATCCATTATCACTTACATAACTTTTAGGACTGGTAATGATGTATAAAATTCGTATGGGCCCCATTGAGTGTGGTACTCTTTGATCATTATCCAAGAGTTTGGAGGCCATGGTATCAAAACATTTTTCCTCATCCCCTAATCCTAGTTTCGAGTTTTCTTGGATCATGGGATAGATTGGTTTATTTCCTTGGTCTTCTCCTGAGCAAGGTGAAACTAGTTTCTAGATTGGCATCCTCTCCAATGGTTGCGACACTACAAGTTCAGCCTCCACTTGAGCTTGGCAAGCTCATGAATTCTTGGGCTTCTTTGAGTCCACTTTTTCCTCAATAGGATTGGGATACTCTTCCACCTTCTTAAGTAGGTTGCTAGGGTGTATGACTAATTCCTCGAGGTTTATAGCAGTGGGCTAAGGATTCACAAGGATGAAGAGAGGTTTGAAACTATTTCCTCACCTAATCCCTCTTGAACTATCACACAATCTTCCCCTTGTGTAATGAAGCATAAGCTAAGGTCCAAAACATGTACATAATGGGCCATGGGCAAGGCTACTATAAATAGGGCCTTGGATTCATTGTAGGGATCTTTTGATCAGTCATATCTTGGACACTTACATGTACTCTTGGCTCCTTTCATGGAGATGGCCTTTCATGGTTTAGGGCTCATGATGACAAGCTTGATAGCCATCCTCATTGGTAAGAGGTTAAATCACTTAGGCTACATGGCTGATTTGCCTTTGGATGAGTGGGTACCCTCTTGGCATCCCCAAAGCATGAATCCATTGGCTATGCAAATGAGATGGTTCACAATGAAATGAATATGACCTTTAGATCCTTTACAAAAGGCCTCCTAGCTAGCATCCATCATGAATCCAAATGAAGAACTATTCATAGGAGCCCCTTGTATAGTCTTCTTCATAGGAGTCTCTTGCATAGTTTGCTTGCCTTCTCTATGGCTATCATAAGAAGCTCCATGCATAACTTGTTTGCCATCATGAGCACCACCAATTCTTCCTTCAATAGAATCTCCATAGTATTGACTTATGGTTTGAGCTAATTTATCCTCGATAGCTCCCATCCTTGTAGTCATTGATTCAAATCTTGAGTTTAAAGTATGGTTAATTGTATCTAAACTCTCCACCATAAGGGATTTACAATCAAGGTTCATAAGGGGTAATGAGAAATTTGAGAGAAAAAAAGGCAAAAATCCTAGTTTTGAAGGAAAACCTAATTTAATAGAAGAGGGAAAGAAACCTTGATCCTATGGTTCCAATACCAACCTATAACATGGAGAGAGAGAGAGAGAGAGAGAGAGAGAGAGAGAGAGAGAGAGAGAGAGAGCTTGATCCTATGGTTCCAATACCAACCTATAACATGTATGGAGAGAGAAGCATGGGGAAGAAGATTATGGCATCAATTTTTACCAAAACAAGGTAGAAACCCTAATTTTGGTTTAAAAAAA
Organism: Cibotium barometz; assembly: GCF_041138505.1. Taxonomy (NCBI): domain Eukaryota; kingdom Viridiplantae; phylum Streptophyta; class Polypodiopsida; order Cyatheales; family Cibotiaceae; genus Cibotium; species Cibotium barometz. The sequence goes on along the minus strand of NC_141098.1, from coordinate 17,248,516 downwards.
CCCTAAATCACATGAAACTTACTCAAAACTTACAAGAGTTCAATCAAATGAAAGCTTGAGTGATGTAGAAGAAGATCCATACCATGGTTGAACCTTATGTAGTGTTTGGAACTTCAAATCTTCCATGAAGGGGAAGGGGGGGATTTTTGGCTGCAAGCTGACTTTCGTGGACCTCCTCACACCAATATGGTACTCTCCAAGATGCTTATGAAGTAGTGCATCACTTGGGGTGGGTAGACCTAGCATAAAGAGTGGTAGATAACAAGAAAAAGAATTCTCCATGGAAGCTTAGAAACGGGGAAAAAACACATAGACCTCCAACATAGCTTTTTTTTAAATAGAAAAACAATTCATTGAAATCTCCAAAAATCTAAATACACATGGTTACCCTTGCCTTGGGATAGCTACGTTGAGTGTATTTTACAAAATAAATCCATATTATAAAGGTCTCCCATCAAATCTAACAAAAATCTCCAAAATCTATGCAATTTTTTTCCAAGAATATGAAAGAAATCTATGTGCAAATTTTTTATGACAATCACTTGTATAAAACTTGAAAGCTAAGATATGGAAAAGTAGAACAAATCACCATAAAAGCTTGCAGGTAGTTAAGATGATAATCAAAGCTCCCAAATCAAAAATCAAATCTTGATACCAATTGAAATGGAGAATCACTTGTATAAAACTTGAAAGCTAAGATATGGAAAAGTAGAACAAATCACCATAAAAGCTTGCATGTAGTTAAGATGATAATCACATACAAGTCCGTGATGCATAAGTGGTCTAGCCTCTCACCCCCATGAGGATGGAAATAGCCTTCCAGAAGCCAAATGTATGTAAGCCAAAGACTCCAAGGTTGTCCAAAAGATAATATCTCCAAAGATACCAATAATGACCCATGATCCCCCTTTCATACTTAAGCCTATGACCATAATCCCTATTATCATGGACCACACAAGGTTGTTGACTACCCAATGTGGAATGCACATGCAATCCTTGATACCACATAACCCATGTGTGATTGAAGTGCCATCGATCACATATTCATAGACTACCTAAGGAGAGATGTTTTATTGAAAGCTGCCTCACAATTCCTAACACTCAATAGTGTGCAAATTGAAAACTTGCCCACGATCCCTCTAAATGTGCTTACATGGTTGTAAGCCAAAGTATAAGCAAAAGGCAAAAAGCTTGCAAAAGAACACTCTACACAAGGGGTAGAGGAGAGTATCTTAAAACAAAAATCAAAGAAAGATTCACAACCTCGTAAAACCAAGAAAGCCTTTTAACTACACAAACAAAAGAGGTTAAGTCTATACCTCAAAAGAATGGGAAGATGCCGGAAGAGAGTCTTAGCCCAAGGGAGGTAAAGAATATGCCATGTACCAGCATTGACTCCAAGGATCCAATGTATGTGACACTTGTTAACTTGTTCTCAAAAGACAATTTGCTCTTATTGCATGGGAAAGAGCAATGAGAAACTGCTAGTGATTCAAGAGATGTAAGATGAAGACACAAGATCTAGCACCTCATCTAGTGCGACGAGTGAAAGTCAGATCAAGGCATTAAGAACCTACCCACCAACCCAAGATGAGAACAAGGGCATTAGCAAAAAACACACTCTAAAGACCATGCTCCACATTTTGTTAAACCCAAAACAATTCCCCAAAACCAACAAGAAGAGGCGTACCAATTCCCTTTTCAAGAGGAAGAGGAATTGGGTGTACCAAGACCAATCCATTGAGCCATGATGAGGAAGAAGAATCTACTAACGATACTGCAAGTCAATATTCAATTGAGGGTAGATTGATAGAATCAAGTGGTATTCCAATGCAGCACATGAACCTCCAAGGTCTTCACATGCTTCTAAATAATTCCTAGTAAACATGGTAAGGGGTTCTTTAGTTCCATTGATCACATTGAGCACAAACATTAGGATGAGATTGATAGAATCAATCCAATGCAGCACATGAACCTCCAAGATCTTCACATGCTTCTAGATAATTCCTAGCAAACATGGTAGGGGTCGTTTAGTTCCATTGATCACATTGACCATAAATGTTAGGTAATCTTGAGAATGTTGAGAGTCAAAATGAGAAACACTATTCTTTAGAACAACTTTTTGGGAATAAATAAGAGAATGAGGATTCCATATGTTCTCAAAGTGATCAAGAAACTAAATTGGAAGGTAAAACTGAAATGTTCATGGTTCCTTTTCAAAAGTCTATCAAGGTTTGCCTAGATTTCCCTGTGGAAAAGAATGTTAAACAAAAATGCATAGTGCTTAGTCCTAAATCTAGCCATAGCATTGTATTTAGGGAAACTTGGATAGGACAACCTACAATCACCCTTAGATGCATTGATGTGGATAGATGCTAATAGGGAATACATGGAAATAGAGGGTTATTTCATTCTTGTCCTTAAGGGAGTTGAAGTAAAATGGAAATTCTAGCTTACACTGGGGAGGACCTTGATGAAATCGATTTAGATGGCATTTGGATAAGTAGTTCGCAATACTGAGTTTAACTTTAAACCGAGCATGCATGAACCGAGCACAGATAGAAACCGAGCATGCAAAGACTGAGCAGAGCAGTAAAAAAGAGCAATAAAAAAGAGCAACACGAAGAGAAGTGAGAGAATTCAACCACTATTGAACCAAAATCACACCTCTTATCTACTCTAATTGTTTATTGAAAACTCTCAAACCTTACTTACAACACCACGACATGAAGCGATAAAAAAACACTCCATGCATGCTCAAATTTGATAATTAAACCATATGATAGAGATTAAAAGACCCGAGGTCATCAAATTTGAGAAACCAACCCATACAATACTCATAGTCTTAGCACAATAGTCATTGTCTTAACACAACACCAAAAGCTCAATACACTTCACACCCTCTCTTTTCCACACTCATCATCTACAAAACAACATCCCACTCTTCTCCCTTTATTGGTTTTTGTCTTGATTGTATCATAGGAGGCATCCTTGCTCATCTCCCTTGCAACTTCCTCCTCATAACATGGTAGTACACTACAATAAGAATTTTATAAACCGCATTTCATTAACATTTCAAAGCACATGGCAAAAACTCGCACACAAAAGCATATCATCCTAGAGTGCATATAATGTCCTAAATAAGTCAATAGTAGTAACCTTAACAAACCATGACAAAACATAAGTCAATAGTAGTAACCATACTAATCAAAAGGGCAGCCATATGCATCATCCACTGGCTCACTCTCTGAAATCTCCTCATCTGAGCTGGACTGATCTCTAGTACCTACAAAAGGTCCCTCTACCAAAGGTTGTAGAATGCGACGAACAATGTCAGGGTCACTATTAAAAGAATAACAGGGACGGCTAGATGCGATGCATGCATGCATCAAAGGGGCTATACCACTACCCATCTCCAAAGCCAATCCTCCGGGAGGACAAAGAGCCTCTAGAAAGCATCGCACAAATCCGACACTCCACTGCACACCTGATCTCAAATGTGCCTCCTCGCCAGCCTCCAATACCCTCAGAGTATCTGGCAAATAGTGACGAATGACATGTCGCGAGAACTGCACACCACGATCATGTCGTAATGTGGCACTCTCCTGAAGACGTAAAGAGGCCATGTAGCCTCGACGTCGTAGCATGTACAAGTAGAAGGCATCCATCTGTCGCACAATAATGACAAAAAATAGAGACATGTCACAAACTAATCAAGAACAACAAAGCACCAAGAAAAACAAACTAATCAAGAACAACAAAGCACCAAGAAAACTAAGTGTACAATAACCATGTCAAATACCTCTATGGCAATACCCTCAATCGTAACCTCATCCATGAAGGCTAAGTCCTCAACTATGAATCTACACACAATCTCCTAGCTCACACCGCGGGGCATATTTCTCCACCCATGAGGGAGAGTCCTCTGACAGAAAGAAATACATTTTAAACATTGACAATTACCTAACAATCTTATTCACAAGTACCTAACAATCCTATTTACATATTTCTGACTGAAAGAATCACCTGAAATGGGGGGGGCCAAGACAAACAACCCATCCTGAGTTCGCCAAACAAGCTGCTGCCACTCCAAGCCCATGCCGAATATGATCCTCCGACACCTTGTTCCACAATGGAACACCGTCTCATCCATGCGCAGAGTCCATGGGAAGATCCAAGAGCACAAAGTCAGCAACCAATGCCACCGTCTTTTTCTTTTTCTTATACTCCACCCCCAATTTATTGTTTTCAAAAAAAAATGTATGGATCTTTGCATAATCCCCATTCCTAATAGAGGATGCAAAATCCTTACCCATAGAAATATAATCTCCACATGCAAATGTAAAGATAGAGCGATCCAAAGAAGCCCCCCCTTGTATGGACAAGAGTGGCACATATTCTTTTTGGGATGGTGGTCTAGGACGTGAGGATGGACCTAAATAATCACGGCAAGTATAATGAATTAACAAGCATAACATACAAAACAATCGACTTGCGTATATCCATAAAAAGAAGTATACCACTATGAAAACTACCATGCATACCAACATCGAGTGGTGGTGAATTGTCATCAACAAAAATTTCACGATCTAAAACAAAACAAACAAAGAAACATAAATCTTTATTTTACAAGGAAGGTATATAAAGTATCCAACATAGATAGCTAGCCTTCTCTAAGTTGCATGAGACATGAATATGCAAAGTGAAATAAGTAAAAGTCACATGTACTCTGTGTCTCACTAATGTGAGCTTGCTTGCCCTTTTGAGCTTGCTTGCCTCTTTGAGCATGCTCACCCCTTTGCGCTTCCTTGCCCCTTATTTGATCACCTTCAAAACCACTTCTTTGTTAGAAAAGTAAAGCTTAAGGAAAGAGAGGAGACAATTGTGGAAGCCACTTTACCTTGACTCAGACAGCCACCACTTGCACCCTTTCCCTTTGATTTTTGCCATTCCTCTGGCAATACATGGGGCGAGGGCATGTCAATCCACCAAGGGCATGTCTCAATCTCAAAAGGTGAGAGAGCAATCATATTCTCCCCATACATAGTGGACTCTTTGTTAGTGATATCCACCCATGTTTTACAAGCCTTGGGCAAATCAACAAGCAGCTTGAGGTCTCTCAAATGCAAAAAATACCTGGAATATTCAAAGATAATTTATCCAAGCCAACACAAACTACACACTGCAATGTCAAACAAAAGGCATTAAAATAGAAAACCACCCGATAGAGCAACCGATAAGCGGCTGCATCAAGATGGGATTGAATAGGTTGACCCTCTTTTTTGGACTTTTCTTTAGCACCAGTTTTCTTAATGTTGCCAAAAATATATTTTCTACCCTCATATCGTATGGATGCAAAGTAAACATGAAGAGATGGCTCATCGAGCAAATTAATTGGATGCTCTGTGGTGGGCTGCTATTCTTATCTCTTGCTCCAAAGAATGAAGTGCATTCTTTTCTATCATGTCTAGTAACAGTCCCTCGACAACCACCTACAATGATAGAAATAATGAAAGGCACGAAAACATGCAAAGTGAAGACAATTTTTTTCCATGAAGCATAGAGATAAAGCAAGAAAAGTGAAAAACTCTTACGCTCTGAACTCTGTGTTTGTTGATGGCATACCATGGGTATTGCGAACAGATCTTGAACTCTCAAGCAATCTCAACCAAGTTATCTTTTTCTCCGCACTGACGGAAGAGATTGCTATCAAATTCAACTTTTCAATACCCACAATGGTGTCCGTTCCATCAAATTGAAGAGAAAACAAAGTTTCTCTCCATTCCTTGCCAAGGGATGGATTAATAATATTCAAAACCTAATAAATATACCAAAACCATTTCATATTAGTAGGAGACAAACACAACAATAATAATTTTAAACAAATCAAACATTGCAATACTTTTTGCATACAATTTCGTCGCAACTCAGTGGAGATCTCCTTTTCTTTTAAAGCCCTCTCCTCCGCACTTAGACCTTTTGTCACTTCAACTACTTTGGTCCTTACTTCCTTTTGAAACTCAACCTACAAAATTTTGGGGAAATCATTGCATACCATACTTTCTAATCCTCTCATAACAAGAAAGAGCTCAAATATATATCTACCTGGTAAACAAGCTGGGCCAAATCCTCTCTAGCCAACGGATACCATAGGGGTGAAGTCTTTGATTCAAGCTTTTTTGGGTGACTTTATGGAGCTCGGTGATGCATGCAATGGTAGCGCACAGGGTCTTAGCTCCTTCCCACCAAGGGCAAGAAAGCCCATACGCTGGCATATGGGCTTTCTTGCCCTTGGTGGGAAGGAGCTAAGACCCACAAATGCAATCTCAAACAGGCGCACTGTGTGAACAAACAGGTACCCATTTTTTCTAAATCTTACGATGAGGGGATTGGTGCCTTCATTGACAAGGTTGCTTCTTTTGTGCAAGTTGAAGGGGTCGATCCACACATCTATTACCTTCATAGAATCCCTGTATAGGCTTGTAATAATTTCTTAGGAATCCATAGCTAATGAGTTGGAAGAAGTTATTTTTAGGCTCTTTTGGGTTTCTTGTGTAGAATAGGTTCATGAATACTTTGCTTTCCAAGCTTTTGAGTTTTGCTTTAGCATCATTTCCTTTTTTAGTGTTACCTTGGGTTAGCGAGGTAGCCAAAATGGATTTTCATCCTTGTGCTACTAATAACTACTTCTCCTTGACATTGCTTATGCAGTGGATATACCTTCTTTTGTCGAATTGAAGGACTCATTGTTTGGTAGTAGCTTACAAAGGAGTAGTGATAGTTGCTAGTTTGGGTAACATTGATAATGAGGATTGGGTTTTCATGAGAGGGGTTTGCCGATGGTGGTGACATCATCAATGATTTAGGATTGTTTTTAAGAAGGCCTGTCATTCTTGTGATGGAAACCACCATTGATTCCTTTTGTGAGGTTGGTCGAACATGGGTTCTCGAAGGAGCAGAGGCTTCACCAAATGGAGTACAATCGCTGAGAAGGGTATGCCTTTATTATCGATGGAAGTCATCAAAAAGGCTATTTTCTCGAGTAGAGGGTCTGTTAATGTTGAATGTTTTGTGGAGTACCCTTGCCATAGTAAAATTCAAGCTATGTTATTTGGTGTTAACATGGGTGAGAGGGGATAAATTCTAGAGTGGCTGTCGACTGTGAGATTGTGGAATGAGAGGTAGAAGCATGTTCTTTTGATGGTGAGAATGAAGCGGATGGAATAAAGGTTTTATCAGGAAGGGCCTCTAATGGGGAGAAGACATGTTTTCTTGTTGTTGAGGAGCTTTGGAGGGGCCTTGTCATCTTTTATATGTAGTATCATATAGATCCTTCAGTGTCAGATTCTCCTTGTCACAAAGTGGTATCACCATCTCTATGTTGTGGACCTTCAAGGTAATCATATTTCTCTTAAAGCAAGGTTTCACATTGGAATCTGAGGCAACAATCTATTCCCATCCTAAAACTAAGTTTACTTCCAACACTAGCTCAATCACAAAAAAACTCAAGGTTAAGGGGGGTTAGTTTGCATGTAAAGTGTATGTTTAAAGTACCCTAGACATGGAATCTTCATGATCTACGTGACGAAGTTGCTAAGGATGAGCTTATAATATAGGTTGACCTAATATTTCCATAGTTCAAGGGTCATGAGATTATGCTCACGCCATGGATAAAGTTAGGCTTGAGTTGGGTTCATACCTCCAAAGGATTTAAATCCTACTTCAAATCAATGAGGATTTGAAGTAGCGTCAAGTTCAAGTTTTTGGGTTTCAAGCTCCATGGGTTTAGGTGGTGAAGGTTCCCTTTCTAGAGTCTCTACTTCTTCATAAGGGAATTGTGAATGTGCTCATTGTGTTTTCTAAGGTGACAGTTTGCATTAGTTGGTCAATAGAGTATTGCGAGGATTACCAAAAACCGAGCGAGGACCCAAACCGAGCGGCAAGAGACGGAGCAAGCTCTTTTGACAATGTCATTCAGAACTCGTAGTCATATCTTAAAGTTTTAGATTCTAATTTCTTGCTTTACATAATTTCTTGCTTCCCTGCAATTTTCGCATTTCCGCAATGGATCAAAAAATCCAACCAAATGCCAAACATCCCTTATACATTCCTTCTATATAACACTAGTAGAAGGAATATTGCAGTGTCCCGAGAGTGCTTGACTAAGCTCTAACTTTGTAATTGCACCTTGGTGCATAAATTTATGTATTGCAAGTTGTAAACCAAACACCCTAATGAACACAAAATACATATGCTCACATGGCATGCACGACTCTTTTTTAGATCCCTCAAAGCAAACTCTAGACAAGAGCACCTTTGAAATTCGCATACATTAACCGCCGCAAAGGAGATTCCAGATTTCTTTGAATCAGTTGTTGAAATCCAAAAAATGTGTGACTCTGCTTAACTTACAACTATCTCATGCACTACCTCTCCTTCCATTATAAGTGCTCTGTTGATGCAATCTTGGCTTGCTTTGCTTATCTTCTCCTTCCATCTTACAATGCGGCCATCACCTCTGCTCATTGGGCGAACATTGCATGGTGTTGTCTAAATAGTGGAAACACTGTGTTTTACACACCCTTCAAAATAAAACCTGCGTTGATGAGTTTGGTTGTCTCTTCCGCAGACAAACATGTGCCTCTAGCAACCTTCCAAAGAAGAGGAGTTGGCCCACAAGACTTCTGAATCTGCTCATCCACTCTAGCTGAATGAATTACACTCGATGGACAAAAGTAGAACATCTGCCAACTCTCCTTATCCTTATACTGTCGACGTCCTTTGAAGCAAGGTGCATGAATACCCTTCAATGGCCCTTCCTTCTTGTCGAGAACGAAAGCTCCACAGCGTTTGGCTCTCCCTTCCAAAATACCCCAGCATGTAGATTGACATTTGGGTGGTGTTCTCCGGATAGCCCATTCTTTCACATCAACCTCACTCTCTTTTGGGATCCCATGAATGCATGAAGCACCCCCTTTTGGTCTTGGAACATGAATAGTAACGTTCTCATATTCTGGCCGATGACTATTTGTATCAAGTATAATTTTTGCATCCATTTTTCTTCTCTTGCGTATCACACTTTTCAGGACTGTCCTCTGAACATCTGGAGCAACAATATCTTGTTCCTCCAACACTGTTTATGCAAGGTCCACAAGATTTTTTTTTTTGCTCGAACCCTTCGTCTCCGGACATAAATCTTTTCTTAATTTGATTTAAACCCGGCCTAGACCCCTCATGTCTTCCTGTCAAGTAGGCCTTATAATGGGCACTTTGCAAGACTGACATGGCAAGGTCTGCAGGCTGAAGCAGAGAACAAGCTAACTTGTTGAGCGTATCCCAAAGCTGCTCGCATGGATGCATGCTTAGACTCTGAGAGATTAACCGTAGGCACAAATGGACCTCCACCCCCTTGTGTCAATACCCATTTTGCCCAGTGAAATCCCCGCACCTCCCACCAAGATAACCATGTCTCTAATGAATGTAGCTCTGTCTCATGCGCATGTCCCAAACTCCAAAATGTAACAAGTTTGTCCTTTGTTGATGCGGCTGACACTTCACTTGGTGCATCTCTCCACCGTCGACACAAATCCTTATGCTCTTCTTGAAATTGTGGTTTGATACAAATTCGTGTATGTTCCAGCGTACTCTTTTCCCAGTGAAAAGAACACGAGCGTTCCTTGAACATCATCACATTCCTTTTACCTTTATTGAAAACAGTATGCACTGCAAGCCAATTTGCTTGTGCCTCATCAGCCATGAAACCTGCAAACTCTGCACTCTCAAATCCACATTGCTGCAACCTTTCAAGTCCAAAATAAAACCTGTGCATTTGTATTCTCCACCTTGAACTCACCTACTACAATTGTAAGCAATTCTTTGACAAAAGGGTGATAAACATGTGCACTCATTGTGGTCCAGCCACTTGTCCTGTGCACATGATCAAAGTGGACAAATTGTTTCTCTAATGGTCCACCTGGCCTCATTTGATTAACCAAGTCGATCCCACTTCCAGGACCCACAGAGGACATCTTAAATACGTGAGGCTCCACATTGCTTGCCAGCTAGTTTGGAAATAAGAGGCTATGAAAGAAAGGGTATCGCCTATTTGTTTTCTCCTTAAGATCCAGTAATGCTTCGAGCCCAAGAACCGATCCCTTCACATTTTGACGGGCAATATCCATGGATCTCTAAATCCTACTCAAATACCAAAAGTCAACCATTGCAACATGTGAGTTTCAAAAAAATGTAAACAAAGTTTAGACCTAACCTTTTTCTTTGTACAAGTGGTGTAACTCTTTCCAGAAGCTGCTCGACCCCCAAATCTCCCATATCAGGAGTGATATCAGTGTCATCAAAGAGCATGTCCATAATTATATCTTGAGCTACACCTGTCTCAACCTTTTTACACTTTGCATAAAGGTCATGGGAAGCTCTATCTTGCACCAAAGTGTGCACAAAAGTCTCATTTGTTTTTGACACCCCAACTGCCATTGGATGCCTGTGACTACCTTGATGTATGACACATCTTGTTGTAGTAGTTCTATCTGTAGGGTAGCAATAATAAATAGAAGACTCACACACAGCCAAGCATTCCGGTAAAGTAGAGCAATGTCGACAAACTAAAGTGCCGGTTTCAGAACTTAAAAACCCAATTCTGGGCACCTGTTTAAGTTTTCCCTTCCATTGAGATTGATTGCTTCCCTTCGTCCGCCCATAATAAGGGCACTCCACATTACAACATCTTAGATGCCCCCCACAAGAACTACGCCTAACAACACCATCAAAACATTCCTTTGTACATGTGTTATACTCCACCCACACATGACCATCATATCTTTGCTCCATCCCAGCCATTGGCTTACCTTGTGGTGCAATAGGGAGCTCAAAAACAATATCCCCATCATACTATGATGGAAGTTCATCAACTTTCCTAACTTCAGATGCATTCATTAAAGCATTGAGAAGAGTGTCGTTAACAGGCAATCATCTAATCAGAGACAAGATACTGAGAACTTTATTTTCTATGGGTGTCCCTAAACTAGGTAGACAGGGTTCGAGGATTGATGGAGTTCCCAAACAAGAAAAAGAGGGATTTTGTACTGATGAGAATATATGCCCACCATCATCTCTACCATGTACAACATCCTTGGAATGTAGAGATAAAGTAGACACAGTGCATTCCCTTGGCATTGTTGCACAGTAAGTTTAAATGCATAAACAGCATCAGCTAGCTTGATCCTAGGCACTACACTGCTTTGATTCTCCATTGATAAGTTATTAGTACCTAAGGAGAAGTACTCTTGAAGCTCTCTCTCTCTGTCAAAATAACATCTTCTGAATCAAAACGGACGGATAAAATTTTCAAAGAGCCAAAGCAAAGAATATCGATGACATGCACCATTCGGCTTGCGAGATGCAGCTATTGACAAATGTCTGAAAATATATCAAGAAGGCCAACATCGTTCTCCCTTTTCAAGATATGAGTACTGATATTTTCCAGATATGATTGCATTTAAAACCGAATATTTGCACCACTAGTATATGTCTTTTTCAAATAACTGAAGAATGATTACGATGCATTTAATGACTATATCTCCACTATATGCTTGTACAATCAATTCATAGCATTTCAATGCATAATATATAAATAAAAATAAATACGTATATAAATAATACGTAATATATAAATAATACATAATATATACCAATCTCTATTTATATATTATGTATTATTTATATATTATGTATTATTTATAAATGTATTTATCATCTCCAGCTCTGCCTCCGCCAAGCCTCTTCCCACCAAGGGTCTTCGTTTGCTACAGTTTTGCTCGACAAAAGCGGCTTCCTCATCCGCGAAGGTTACGTGCACTGCCGCGAACGTTTCCAGGTGAGCTGCGGCCCCTTCCCTTAGCACTCCCCTTAGCCCCTTGCCACCAAGGGCAAGAAAGCCCATACGCCAGCGTATGGGCTTTCTTGCCCTTGGTGGCAAGGGGCTAAGGAGATATGGTTGTTAGAAGATGTAGCGTGGGGCTTCAAACTGCGAGTGCGAGGAGGCAGGGTCTGCGAGTGCGCCTGTTTGTTCGCGTGTCCAGTAGACAATGAGTGCAAGCGTGGGGGTCCTTCAGACTACGAGTGCACCTACATGCCTACTCATTACTCAAGGATATTATGATGGTAATTCCACCATCTAGGTGCCCAAGGTCATTAAAAAAAAGAATAGCCTCACCACATAAACTTCAGTGCGCCAAGAAGAAACACACCCATCTTGAATGGTGGATTACGATACAAAGAATGCTTTAGTCCTATCATCACAACAATGTAAGCACTTTAGTCCGATCACAACAATGTAAGCACTTTAGTCCGATCACAACATTGTAAACACTTTAGTCCTATCATCACACCAATGTAAGCACTTTAGTAAGATCACAACATTGTAAACACTTTAGTATGGTCACAACATTGTAAACACTTAGGAGAGAGCAAATTGGACCACAACTGAGTGGAGTGCGAGTTCTGGAGCCATGGCAGTCACAACATTGTAAACACTTTAGTCTGGTCACAACATTGTGAACACTTAGGAGAGAGCAATCTGGACTACAACTAAGTGAAGTGCGAGTTCTAGAGCCATGGCTCTCCTACCCATCAGTTAGGGTTAGGACCTCACAATGAGGAGTGGAGCCATGGCTCCCCTGCCCTATGTGGTTACTTCCTACAACACTCAAGTGCCACCGCCTATAGTGGTGCATGCCGCTTGGTAGGGTTAGGTACAATCCTTATGGTAAGCATGCCAGTGTCACTTCGGAGTTAGAGTTGGAGCAAAGGGCTAGAAACTTGACCTTGGCACATGTAGAGAATTTGTCACCGGTATATTTGCCATCATGCACCCTTGCATCATAGGCAATGGTGTCTCTTTTTAGAAGTGAAGGACAAAGCATCTTAATTTTGTCACTTTCCTATGCTGACACCCTATCCTTTGGCCTTGTGGTGGATGCTAACACCATGCAAAGCCTACATATCTCAAAACAATAGAGGTTTGCCAAATCGATAAATTGCAGGCCTCGGCCAGCAAGAAGGTGTTTAACGCTAGGGTTTCACTCCCCATGGATAAAGTTTACCTTGAGTTCAAGAAAGCACTTGACTATGGTGCCTATCTATACGTCATGGGTTGCATACCCTCGAAGGGGGATTTTAAAAGATGCTTTGCATATGTTCTAAGGCAAAGCCACCCTCGTTTGCTTTCATTTTGCGGGGACGAGCAAGGGCTTTTTAAGGTCCTGGTGGAATCCCCTACCCAAGGAGACACCATCTGCACTCTGGTCCCTAGCACGACAAAATCTTGGTTCATCTCATACCATGGTATACCCGGCCTTCAAGTTATAGCATGTGCTACAAAACGAGTGTCTAATCTAGGTCAGTTTCGTAGACCTCCCATATTATTTATAGGAAAAAGTACTACCCACAGTGGTACTTCTATGGGTTAGTTTCCCATATTATCTATGGCATTCTTGGCAGAGTTCTATATGCCCCTCCACTAAAGTTTAATGAAGGTCGAGGGCCATAATGTTACTGCATACTCTAGGATAGGTGCAATGATACCTTGGACATCCTCTCCCTATCGACTCTAGAAGGTATCAAGTTTAATGTTTCTATCAAGTTCAAGACTTTCTTGGATTCCTCCTATAAATGTAAATAAGCTGGACACTCTGCTAAATATTTCCCCCAAAAAGTACCTCCAATTCTGGTGGCTCACAACATGCAAACATCTTAAAGGGAAGGCCTCTCGAAGCTAATTAGATACACCCTTCAACTATTTGGAACCTATCGCCATGCCAGCCACATGGTAACAATAGCGAAATCTTCATGCAAGAGAGAGTGTGAAGTAACAGAGAACATAACTCTATCTTAGGAGGTAAGATTACACTTTCTCGCATGCTGCTCCAACCCAAGGACACAAATATCCCTTCCCAAGGTCAAGGAAAAGGATCCCTTAAGAAAGAAGCTCAAGCTAAAGGGCAAGCACTTATCCTAGGGAACACATATGAAGCTTTGGCAATCCTTGACCCCGAGATTAAAACCATGTCCTAGAATATCAGGGGAGGATATGCAACCACAAAGAGAAGAGAGGCCTTAGTTTTACTTAATAAGTGGCAAGCTGATTTTTATGTTTGCAAGAGCTAAGGATCGGAGGAGACTACCCTCTCAATCAATAGAAGGGTGGAACTTCTTTCTTCATTAATGCTCCTTTGAACCGGTCTAGAGGAACGGCCATCTTACTTAAGGTCAGGTGGAGATGCATGCAGTAGAGTACAATGAAGAAAATGGTCATGCCCTTATCCTCAAGGTAGGCAATGTATCTATCAATATGAATATTTGTTTAGTCTATGCCCCAAACAACTCTACTAAGAGAGAAGCTCTCTGGGACCACCTGAGTTCGATCTTAGAGGAGGAGGATGCTATCCTTATGGGGGATTTTAACATGACAAAGATGCCATAAGACTTATCCATCTCAGATCAGACATGAGCTGGACGAAAAAAGATGCATGGCAAAAATTTACCCAATTGTGTTTGTTGGTAGATACCACATAGATGTGATTTGAGCACCACAAGCACCTACACGTGGTCCAACAAGCACACTGGTCGAGATTAGAGGGCGAATAGGCTTAATCAAGGGTATGTTTTTAAAGGTGACTAGTGGGTAGTACTGCCTTGGGCTAGGCTTGATCGAGGGCATGTTTCTAAAGGCGGCTAGTTCGCGAATTCGCCGGTGCTTCATTTCTGGAGGAAAACTGAGATCTACAGTCACAAAGAAGGAATTGGTCTAATTCCTCTTGGTCCTAAGGGTTTTCAAGGGTGCTCTACATGCTGGTTATCTCAGATTTATGAAATTTCTAAAGGAGAAGTGGCATCAAGCTCTGCAAACAGAGATTAAGCATTCAATGTTTGGTCAAATCTTTTGTTTCTTAGCTTGATCCTCTACTAGACTAACTACTATTGATGCCTTTGGGTTCATATGTGTGGAGACAAACCATGCCTATGATGATAACTTCAGAGACTATGAGGGGTGACATGGTCAGTGACTCGGTGGATGATGTTACATATTTCTCATGTGTGGATACATTGTCAGTATTAATTAGTGATGATTATGCTTATCTTGTTGATCATGATTTTACTTTGGATAATCATACGTGTAGATGGTCTTGCACACGAGGCTATGTTACATGGTATGGAGACAGAGCATGCCTATGATGATAACCTCAGAGACTACGAGGGTGACATGGTCAGTGACTTGGTGGATAATGCTACATATTTCTCATGTATGGATACATTGTCAGTATTAATTAGTGATGATTATGCTTATCTTGTTGATCATGATTTTACTTTGGATAATCATACATGTGTAGATGGTCTTGCACATGAGGCTATGTTACATGGTATGGATCATGCTCATACATATGATGATGCAGTAGACCATGTTTTGAATGATTTAAGTGATGCTACATCGAACGATAACATTGGTTCATATTTGTTCTTGCATGATCCCTACTACGAGTCAGGTTCATTTGGCTCACATGGATGTCAACATGATCCTATGTTCTTTAGAGCTGAGGCATTTATTTTTGAATACATTATATGCCACTTGGGATGTACAGAACTTGATTATGTGGCATATCTTTTGGATTCACATCTTGGTTTGGGCCTGTACCATGATTCTTTTGTGCCAAGACTATTCAAGATTTCGACCATGAGTTATAGGATAGCTTGGATGTCGGATTCATACTATATTGGCGAGGATGGGCTTGCGAGCTTTCCCTTCAACCCAAGGGCTATTACTATATTGATTTCAGGGATCCGTGATGTGTACAGTGACTATCCATTTGATCCTGTACAGTGACTATCTACATTTTGCTAGCCTCATCATCGATGATGGTTCTCTACATTTTGCTAGCCTCATCATCGACGATGGTTCTCTACATTTTCCATTTGATCTAGGTTGTCACGGAGTTTGCATGGCTTAGATTTCCTTTGATCTAGGTGATTGCATGGTTAGCCTCATCTTCAAAGGTACTTCACCATCTTTTATCCTGGGGTGCATGCGACTTTAGCTCGATCCACGTTTTGGCACTTTGGTCTTCTATTTGAGCTTAGCATTGATACCTAGCTTTGGGTCGATTTTTGGCTTTTGTATATAGTCTTTGTATATGTTATTGATGCACGACCACCCTTCGATTTCAAGGACGAAATCATTGTAGGAGGGGATGGTTTATAATGAAGTGATTTTAGGTGCACATGCACATGGGGGAATGGGCCTAAGTATATGGGGGCTTAGGGTCATTTATACATGTGGGCATATGGGCCTTTGGACTATAAAATGCATGTCTTGTGTATTTGGTATCTCATTACCTTTTCGACATATTATACACTTCACCTTTCTTAGAGCTATTAGCTTCTTGCCCAAGCTTTCATGGCTTTCTTCATGAACCTATGGCTACTCTAGGCATCAAGGAGTAACTTGTGTAGAATCTAGCCTTGAATATAGTTGTGAGGATTCCAACCAATGAGGTATATTCTTTGCCTAGGTTCCTTTCTTACAATTTTTGGGGATATTTTTAAAGGTTTTTGCTGTAAAATTTATCAAACAATTTTTTAATGGCTATAATAATAACATTCTAAAATTGTTGATAAAGCGGTACTTGGTTGCTCACAGTCACTACCATACAATAATTTTTACCATAAACGGTCACAAACCATGTTATTAGGACATACAAAAGTATTCATTTTTAAAATGAATGGGAGATTATATTATATAAACTATACTAATTTATAGGTACAAGTGTGTTTTTTGTATTTCTAGTTAAGTATCATGAGTATCTTTCTTAAAGGTTTTTCTCCAAGGAAGTTACAAAAACAAAGAAAATGTTTTTCTTTAAGGAAGTACAGAAACAAAGAAAATGTGTGTGTGTGTGTTTTTTTGGGTTTGTATGTCCTAGGTTTGAAAATTTAGGGTGATTACCCAAGTGGGCTATCATTTTTATTTGAAAGGGAAAAAAATGGTTAGCATTGTTCCCCTTCTTATGGCAAGGATCTCTCGCGTTGAGACTTAATAGTATCATCATAGAAGCTTCTTATCAATTGTGAATTTTATAGTTTCTCTCACGGGGCTTATGGCACTCCATTGTACCCCTATCTCCTATAAACTTTATTGAAAAGCATTGTCAATAACTTTAGGAATTGGTTTACCAAGCATTGTGAATAACTTTAGGAATTGGTTTATCGAGCATGGAACACAAACTTTAGGAAGCGGCTACATTACTGCATACACATAGGCCAAACCATGAGTCAAAGAGCTCAAGTTGTTCTCCCTAAGATGATGTTCTACACAATTGGAGGATACACTTGGGGATCTAAAACTTGTTTCATTGCCAATGATCCACCCTACATTTTTCATGTCCTTTGCACAATCGATGATGTAATTAAGCATTGATGCAATAGCTAGTCTAGGATTGGGAAACCCTTCCATTCCAACATAAACCATTTTCAGTGAACTTCTACGTTTGGGAGATGCTTACCAAAGGAATGCCTCAAAAATCTCAATGCATGTCTAGCATGAGGCACCATTAATGTCATATTTAACACAAGCCTCATCATCATATTCAACCAAGTTTGTGATTTCCATATTTTGTGCATGGCATGAGCTATGGCTATAAGGTAATGCTCAAAGCTTGATGTGAAAAGCGAATATGTGGCCATTCAAAAATTTTAAACACTAACCTTTCAAAATTGTCTATTGGTGGGTGTTATGTCAAAACTAAAATATTTTAAATATGCAAGAGTTTAACAAGTTTAGTGGTAGAATCCATGAGTTTCAATGCATTAGTGAGGGTCCAAATCCCATTCTTCCTTTTCTTGTAAGAAGGGTGGGCAACTTGACTAAGGTACATAGAAAATCAATCACCCAAAAATATACACTTACAACAAATCAAAGTGCCTAGCCCTATGAATCAATTAGTGGAATAAAAAGGATCCATTAAGAATATTATATAATATAAATTACCTTATGGTATATGCATAAAGCAAACCATTACTTTCATTCAAGGCAAGTCCATTATCAAAACCTGTCTTGTTGGCTTTCATGTAAAAGCTTGACATAATAGTTACTTTTTCATGCCTCGATCATTGAAGGTTTTTTCATTGAATCAACCTTACTTAGCCATTGGCTTTAATTGAAATCTCCTTGTGTATATCATTCTCTCCGGGTCTTGATTTTGAAGCGCTACACTTTATTTGAAGGGTGAAATTTGGACTAGCATTTTTCACTTAAAACACCCCTGAAGGGTTTTAAAAAATTAAGCTTTTCTT
Organism: Cibotium barometz; assembly: GCF_041138505.1. Classification (NCBI taxonomy): domain Eukaryota; kingdom Viridiplantae; phylum Streptophyta; class Polypodiopsida; order Cyatheales; family Cibotiaceae; genus Cibotium; species Cibotium barometz. Next base: position 17,230,156 of record NC_141098.1, on the reverse strand, counting down.
TTGAAGGGAGAATTCATTGATCGGGTAAAAAGCCCCAACCAAAGTCTTCAAACATGAGGATTGAGTCTCTCTCTCTCTCTCTTTCAAACACACTTTCTCTCACACGTGTACACACACAAGATGAGGACATCTGTGGATGTGGGAAGGACATCTGTGGATGTGGGACGCTGAGGTGGATAAGCGAACCAAATGGCCGCTTCCACGTGGGAAAGTTAATCCAGTTGCTCTCCGCTACTCTGAGCAGAGAACTGAAAACAGAAAGCGTGCCAGCTCTGAAGCAGCGTAGCAGACAGAGACCATGGCGACGCAGTCTCCAGTGATTGCGCATCAGGCAGCGAGCACAGGGCTCACTCGCTTCTCGTCTCAGGTGTGCATAAGTACAGCACAATTCAATTGGCTCTGGCCAGTCTCCTCTGTCTGCATGATATCACTAAGCCACCTTATGTTAAACTTCATGTCTTCCTATTATGCCACATGCGACTCCATATTGTTCACATGTCTTTTTTTTTTTGAATTTTGATGCGACATGAGTGATACCCCTCATCAATGTGATGCTTCTCTGCGGGGTTGATTCTTGATCATTGGAGAAGGGGAACAACAGCTTGTAATCATCCTCTTTGATGGCTGGCTCTTGTTCCTCGGTTTCAAAAAAGCAAGACAATGAGAGAGAATGGGATTATTGCTCCACGGGTCAATCTTCTATAAGTTGAATCATCATCCATCCTTGCTTTTATCCACATGCACGTGAGTTTGTGTCGCTTTTTAATGGTGGAATCTTCACCCTGGTTTCAGGCATCTTTGGTTATATGCATATTTACATGCCCAGTGCAACTTTCAATTGCTTTTTACAAGGACCCCTCAAGTAGCCCTGGCTCAAATGTCTCTCCATCACAAAAACATTCAATTTCTTGTTTTGCTTCACATAAAACTCAAGAAAATGGAGAAAACGACTTCCTTTCTTGTTCTAGCATTGCCCTCTCTAGTATTTGTCCGTTTTAGTTTTTAGCCTTAGCATATATTAAGTCCCCCTTTTGTCCAGTGGCTTCCATGTGGGCCCCAATGTTAACCTTAGTCTTCTGTGTTCACACCTGTGTACTACACATGTTTACACCTTCCTTTATGGCATGGGCATTTCTCTTGGCTTGTCCAATTCAGTTTGTGGTGTCACCAACGTGCTGTGCTTATCCCTCACAATTGTGACTATGCATTGGGCATCATTGTGTGTTGGAAAGATTTCATTTTTGCTGCGCACGGCCAAGTCCGCTCCTGGATTATAGATGGCTGTAAGCGATTTGGTTAGGAGATGGCTTGATCGTGGTTTTGCCATGTACGGCTACGTTAAGATTTGGACTTCATGTTTGCAAGTGGTGTACAAAGCTATGGAAGATGAGGATTTTCCTTTAAAATTGTTTGTTGTGATTTGTGTCGTGATTGTGTGTTGCTTGGGAAATGAACATGTGAGCTTGGGTAGTTTTTTGCTGGTGGATATTACTTGTTTTCATGCATATGGTTGTTTGGGGATTTGATTACACTCAAATATCCCAAGGACGCATGTGTGGGTGTGATGAAGTCCATCTTCAGTCCCAAGTGTGGTGTCCTTTGCATATTCTATTCACACACATACTTGTGGTTATTCTTGCATCTCCATCATCTTGCATTGTGAATTTTAATTAAGTCGATTATACTTGTGGTTATTCTTGCATCTTCATCATCTTGCATTGTGAAGTTTAATTAAGTGAATTAGTGAGATCTCCGGGGTCATACTCTCGTTACATTGATATCTTAGTTTCCTCCTTTTCACACTTGTGTGAAAACGATACCATGAGGTCTTGGAAGTTGGTATTCATTTGGTTGGTTACAATGGTGGGAAGGATGCAGGATGATCATGTGTCATTCCATGAGAATTCTTCACAGGAAGAGGCTACATTGAAGATGGAGACTTTGAGGGGCAAGTATGGTGGCTTTGTGAGGAACGGAACAATTGAAGGCTTTTCATTCCGATCCAATGCCTAGGAGCTTATTATGACGAAGAGAGGGTTGTGTCATTAAAGCTTCTTTTAAGGAGAGCATGTGGAGAAGACCTGATCTTATGGAGTTGGATATGACATATTTGCTCTTTAAGGGCTATATCTTCAAGAATGCAGATGGCCAATTGGTGTTGAGGGGTCCTCCACCTATGGATGTTTGGGTGGAGGATATGCAGTGACAGAAGTCTACGATTCAACAAGAGGAGTATTCAGCCACCTTGAGGCATACATCATCCCATCATGGACATAGACACTTGCATGAGGATTTCCATTGATTGGAGAGCCATGCTAAGGATCAAGGTTAAAGGATAAGTGGGTAGATGAAAAATTTTTTGTTTTTTGTTTTTCGAGCCGGGGTCAAAGACGAACACGTTCGTTTCTAAGTCTCGAACAGAGAAATGCTTTTGTCATTAGCTTCGTCGCCTCGGTCGTGATGATGGTTTCGCTACTTCCTTAGGGCATGACCCCGGAAGACCCAGAGATTGGGCATGATAGCGACCAAGAACTCCCGAGGGAGCCCAGGTACTGTGGGACTTGCCTTTAGGCTCACCCACTAAAAACTCTGTATACCCGGCGGGTTTCGGAGAGGAATTGCCCTACCCAAATTGGGCGTTGGCTCGAAGGAGTATACGAAGACTACTGCAAGGAGTATATGACACTTCGAAGGAGTATACGAAGACTACTGCAAGGAGTATACAAAGACTACTGCAAGGAGTATATGACACTTCGAAGGCCTACTTGGAAGCTTTTCAGTTGAGTAAAGCTGTTAAGAAGCCGGGGATTTCACTAGTGTGCTTGAATTTATCCCTAAGGAATGTGACTACGAATTGGATGCCACCGTGTGTGTGAGATGAAAATTTGGTTTGGCTGCCCATTGTCAAATCTGGCATGTGTGGTTCGGGCTGTTTTTGGTGGATTTTTGGCTTTTTGGGCTATCTTGGGACCGTTTTGGTGGTGAGACTGGGCTGATTTGAAGAGGTCTGGATGTGTTTGGATGCTACCTAATTGGGCTTATGTGAGTTTTAGTGCCGTTATTTGGACTTATATGAGCGCGTTTGGGCAGTGTGTGTTAATTCATACGAATGCCTTCGGGTGCTTTTGGGCTTCTTGCTAGACACGCTAGGAGCACCAGTGCTTGTACTTGCCTTGTTCTAGTCATAGTCCATGGGGATAGAGGTCTTCGGCATCAACCTCATCATCGAGCTGTTTGTACTGTTTGACTTTATCTTGGAAATCCGGTATTTGGGGGTGTGAAATCACCAAGTGCCCATAGAGCTTTTAGTCTTTTGTTTTGGAATAAGTTTGCCAAAAGAAGGGGGGAAGGAGGAATGGGGGGGAGGATGGTCTATCTTCAGCCCCCAATGTGGTGCCCTTTGCACATTCTCACCGCCGATCCTCCAATTTCACTAGATTCATCATGAAGAAGAATGCTGATCAAGTATTCCAGAAGCTTCCTCAAGAAAGCTCTCTTCTTTTGTTGAAGAAACCTTTGTTGTGCACTCTTGGCAGACTTGGTTCAGGTGTTCTGTTACCATGTTTTGACCAGATTTTGTGTAAGCTTACTCTTCTCATCCTACCATTTGCTTTGATGAATGTACCCTATCTCGATGAGCTAGATTTGGACCCAATAGTGCGAGGAGAAGATTTAAGAGCAGCTTGTTGGTTAGGTATTGAACTACGTTCTCGAGTAGGAAATCGGTGGATAGGGGTGATCTGTATACAACATGCTTGTTTTTTCCAAGAAAACACCCCAATATAGTCATAAAAGAGAAACTTCCATGGAACGCAAACTACAAAAACAGCCCCAATATGGAGCTTGATATGTACATCCCTGGAAAGAGGTAGAGTGAAGAGAAAAACAAGGGGAGGGGCTCCCTCTCCGGCTGGCGGCTTTTGGAGGGAGACTACATCGGGGAGTGGGAGGAATTGGGGCGAGTAGTGCCAAATTGGTGTGTCACTCTCTCTAATGAGGAAAGGGCCTAGACTGCAAGTGTGGAGAGAGGCGCCACGGTGGTTTTGCATCCGTTTTGAGCGGCGTGAGAGGCGCTACCATCGTCCTCACAAGGTGTGGATGATTTTTAGCCAAATAGAGCGAATCACCTCCGCTAGGGAAGTGATGGTGCCATAAATAGCCTCTTTGCATCATGTGGCCTGTCAGATATGCGAAGTGGTAATATTGCTAATGATCTCCCATCCTTGGCAGACTCTCCCACCTCAGGGATCCACTTGTGGGTATCTAGAGGATTGGAGCTCATGCTATGGCGGGTGGAAGATGTCCATGATGTGAGTGTAGGAGTAGATCTTGTGCAAAGAGAGATGGAGATGGAGGTTCACGCCATTGGAGATGGTGTTGAGAGAGAGAGAGAGAGAGAGAGAGAGAGAGAGAGAGAGAGAGAGAGAGATGTGCCTTATCCTATGTTCTCTTAAAAAGAGGGTGTTCACACACCAATGGACACTTACTCGACTCCAAAATATCCAACAAACCCCCCATTCGGAGTGAGGGAGTATCATCTAAAAGAGAGATCTTCAGTATGATGATTTGGGCTCTAAAGTGCAATCATGTGATACAAAAGACACAAGATGCCAACACTTAGAAACTCTCATGTTAGGCATGATACAAGAGCTTGACCATACATAATACCTACATCAGTCTATCCACAGATAACCCCCCTTGCCTCAAATTAGAGAAAGTAAGATAAAAAGGAGCCAAGCCTTTTTTATAGAAACAAGGCTTATAGAAAAGACATCCAAAATATTCAGATTTTGGGGGACTTCTCGGGCAGAAAACCCATGACTCATATTTTGGGGGACATCTCGAGCAGAGAACCCTTTACTCATACATAACTAGAAGATGATTTTGGAAGTTTGAAAAACTCCCCACAATGGTGCAATGTTGATGAAGATCTTCTTTCGATGCTGTTGCCAAGTGGTTGACACTTGGGCTATCATTTTAGGCTTAGGGGTCAAGACAGAGTACCCATTAATGCTCGATTTGGAAGTTGTAATGAAGAATCCCCAAATTTTTGTCGATGTAGCATGGTCAATTTGATGCAGAAGGCTTTCTTGTGGAAAAGCCCCAAAAATTTGTCGGTGCAGGGTCTTCAATTTGATGATTATCTCAACATTTGAGAGAAGCCTCGAATTTTCTATGGGGTAGAAGTTGTAATTAGGTCAACTTTGCCCTAATTCAATTTCTTGTGGCTCTAAGAGCTTCAATTTGTCAAAATTTTCCATGTTTGGGGAAAGCCCCAAATTTTTGCAGAGGCAATGTCTCTGACTTGATGATTATGCAATGCTCCTTCTTTAAAAAAAAGGCAAAATGTAGTGTGCTTTGGAGGAAGCAATTGATGCATCAAACGAAGGGGGCTTTCCAAAATAAGGATATATATGGGAATAGCAACTCACAAATTAATGATTCGGAACATGAGAACTCCAAAAAAGATGATTAGGATTATTCACTTGATTAGTGAAGGATGCCTGAAATTGATGATCTGCTTGCTTCTCATCAACCATTTGATGGTTTGCCTTCAAACTTGAGCTGCGGATAGCTTGTACCACCAATTAGAAGACCCTAAAAGGAATCTGATCAATTTTACCTGTAGCTCGTAATTTTGGTGTTTTTATGTTTGTTTGTGTTGCGTTTTTCGCCGCCTCTTGAGTTGGGCTGAGCCCCTTGAGGTGATGATCGAGCTTTGTGTTAGCTCTAAAACACACTAAAAGTCTGGCTCCGATAAGAGAGAACGAAGCAAAACATTGATAGGGGGTGTTTAGGCAAAGAGGGAAAACATGGTTTTTGCTAATGAAAAGTGATTAATGGCAGTAATCATGGATCAAGGCTCTGATACCATGTTGGTATCCACAATATTAGAGCTCAAGCTATGGTGGGTGGAAGATGTCCATGATGCGAGTGTAGGAGCAAATCTTGTGTATAGAGATGGAGATGGAGGTTCAAGCCATGCAGATGGTGCTGAGAGAGAGAGAGAGAGAGAGAGAGAGAGAGAGAGAGAGAGAGAGAGAAATGAAATGAAATGTTATATTAACGTCTTCAAAAGGCCAAAGTGACCTATGAGACCAAAGTTACAACCATGAGAGAGAGAGAGAGAGAGAGATGTGATAGCTAACAATAGACAGAGATTGCACAGCAGAACAATGATTGTATTATGATAATACTTCCACTATATACAATGCTTTATATAGGCACCAACGCCCTATCTTATGTTCTCTTAATATGAGGGTGTTCACACCTAAAGTGTTCACAAACCACTGTTACACTTACTAGACTCCAAAATATCAACACCTTTAGGCTGAAGGGCAAGGCTGGTGCTGTCCTCGTAAAGTGGAGATGCACCTCCTCTGCAGCCCAAGCAATCGCGTCCCACATAAGGTGTGTGGCTCAGAGAGTCAAAAGCAGACAGTCCTCCACCATATTTGCTGGGTCTTTGTGTCACATGCACAAGACAGTGCCATGTCGAGAAATCAATCACTTGCATGCGGTGCACGCGTGCACACACACACACACACACACACACACACACACACAATATAATGAAACAATTTCTAATCCTTGATCATATGCCTCATTAGGCAGCAATATTAGATGCATTTAGGGCATCTTCATGAGCATGCATCAGATCGGCAGCAGTTCAGCACACATATCATGTCGGCAGCAATATAATATCAGTCAGCAGCATTGTGTGACAGTTTTTTTTTTTTTTTTTCCGAGAAAAGATCCTTTCATTAGTTATATAAAACGCCCGAAGGGCTACAAAAGATCTCTCCTGCTCCTAAGAGAGAGAAGAGCAGTGAATACATCATGGCAGCCCGGGAGACTCTCCCTAGGTGCTGCAAAATACAAGCATCAGTATAAAGAACTGAGCGGCTAAATCATACAATAGGGGGGGGGAAGAGCCAAACAGGTGGCCTGTAGTGCCAACGGGGGGATCCCGTGTGTAAGGTGTAGAACGGCCCACAGCGCCAAGTGGTGTGAAAGGCCTGGCGCCGTAAGATCGCCTCATCCGAGTCTCCCCGGATGCGGTCGTACTGTCCTCGCAGGGTGTGGATCAACTCCTGCCAAATCCCACGAACAGTCTCTGCTGGTGGCTCCAATCTCCCCTCAAAGGCCGTAAAGCACCGGGCCCTCCAGGTGAACCAGATGGTGAGGCTGCTGAGGAGCTCCCATCGTAAATCCCTCTCCTGTGTCCAGCTGGCGGACGAGAAATCCGGTGCCGGAACCAGGCGAGGCTGGCCCCTAATAAATCTGATGGCCTGACTGCCCTGCTCCATCTCATAGCCCATAGCAGGCCCTGACAAAGTCGACCAAGCAGTGGCACCCCACGTAAACATACCCTCTGGAGAGAGGGGGGCCAGAATACGCAGCATCCGCAGCCAAATCTGCTGTGCCTGAGGGCAGTCCCAAAGGCAATGTCTCTGTGTCTCCATGGGGTGGCCGCATCGGACGCAGGCCGCCGGAAGACCACTGTAAACAAGCCAAGTGCCAACTGCTGAGCCCCTGTGGGCGACCAGCCACTGAAAAGCCGAGATCCTGCGGGCCTGCCGGCTAGCCCAGAGCCGAGCCCAGAAATCCTCCAGGAACTCCTGTGAGAGTCCCTGCAATCGCCAATGCCCCGCTGCCGCTGGAGAAACCGTCCTCCTCGCCGTCAAAATATGCCGTCCCAGCCGAACAGTATACTGGAAAAAGGTGATCTCTGTGGCCTCAAGGGATGCATAAGGATCATGCCACTCGTACTCCCCGGGGTCCCACTGTAGCTGGGCCAATGGGCGCGCTGCATATGCCCATATGCGCCAATCCGGGAGGACATCGGCAGGGTCGGGGTCAATATGCCACCTCCGAGAAGCGGCAGCCACTACCCGAATCCTCTGAAAGGTGCACTCTGCAACCAAAGGCGACTCCTCCTCCACTCGCTGGAGTCTGCCCTCATCCTGAATCTCATAGTAGAGGCATCTGCCATCCTCAATGCTAGCTCTGACAGCAATCAGGATCTCCAACTGTGTAAAGGCTCCCATCCACCGTGGGGCCACTGTCTCGAGAGGTGTGAACCACTCCTCTGTGAGTGCCTCCTGAATATCATCCCTCATAATCAACCCCCCTCTGAAGTGACTCAGCCTCTCCACCTGGATCTCCTCTGGTAGACTGCAGAAAGCCTGCCAGTCTCCAAAACTACGAGCTGGGCCTGCCGCTAAAGGTCCCCAGGCTAGACGAGGCCGAGAACCCAGCATATGACCCTGCTCCGTACGAACCGCTGGGCTCCAGATGAGCGGCTGTCTGGCCCGCTCCTCAACACAAGAAGGAGGCCGCTGAGAGAGCCCCGGTCTCAGCAGCTCCCAAGCTCTCAGGATGCTCAAAGCAAATCTGTCCTCCCATCCTCTACTGAGGCCTGTCCTCCTCATCTCTATGAAGATCCAGCGAATCTCTGGTGCCCAAGTACCCCCTGCAGGGGGCGCCCGAGCCTGCAGTCGCTGCAAGAGGAGCTCTTTCCAGGGCTCAGCGCCTGGAAGCAACCCCCGAACAATAAGCTTCCCCAATAAGGCTCTACTCTGATCGACTGGATCTATAATGCCCAAACCGCCCTGAGCCAGCGGAAGTGTAATAACTGCCCATGCAACCTTTGCCCGAGCTGGCTGACCGTCCCGCCCAGACCACAGAAAGTTCCTGATCAGCCTCTGTACCTGGCTGATGCAAGAGCTCGAGAAAATCCAGCAAGACGTAATGTACCACATGGTCGCTAACAGCACCTGATTTGCCACCACCACCCTCCCAGCCAAGGATAGTCGAGCTGTACTCCAATACAATAGCTTCTTCCGAATGCTCAGAAGAAGCGGGGCAATCTGCTGCTCTGGTGACAAATCAAGGCCAATCTGGCATCCCAAATACCGCACTGCTGTGCCTGGAGGAATCCATCTAAAACCGGGGTCCGGGCTCCATGCCGGAGTGGGAGCACTACTGATCCAAAAGGCCACTGTCTTGCGCCAATTGATCAATGCTCCCGAAGCTGCACTAAAAACCTGGAGCGACTGCTCAGCCCGAATAAGATTGGCCTCTTGGCCATGCAAAAATAAGCCCGTGTCGTCTGCAAACTCAGCATCCAGCAAATCCTCCCCTCGGACTGGGAGCTGAAGTCCTCTCAAGCCAACCTCCTCTGCCGTCAAATACATACTCATAGCCTCCGCAAAGAAGAGAAAAAGGAAAGGGGCGAGAGGACACCCCTGACGGACTGATCTGGTCAGCTCAAAACTCGGCCCCCGTCCTCCTGCAATCAGCACCTGGCTGTGAGCTGTGGAATACAGAGCTGCCACCCCTCTGATCCATCCTGGCTCAAAGCCCAGGCGAAGCATAGTGCCCTCTAAGAATCCCCAATCAACTCTATCATATGCCTTCTCAAAATCGAGAAGCATCACGACCAAGTCCTCTCCAAGAAATCTAGCTCGGGCCGTCGCCTCCCAGAAAGTAAAGATGTTGTCAAGGATACTGCGCTCCTTGACAAATCCTGTCTGAGTAGCATGAATCAACTCCCCCAGGAAGGGCTGGATCCTCAAACTCAAGGCCTTTGCCAAGACCTTGTAGACTGTATTGAGGATCGTAATAGGCCTCCAATGCCGAATGTCATCAGATACTCCCTCCCCCTTGGGGATAAGATAAATCAAGCCCTCTGAAAAGCTCTGCGGCATCACCCCAGTGTCCAAAACATGCTGAAAGCCCCTGCGGAGGCCAGGCCCCAAGAGATCCCAATAGCGCATAAAAAAGGCCGGCGTCAGTCCGTCCTCCCCTGGGCAACTATGTCGCGGCAGGACCCTCAAGGCCTCGGCAAGCTCAATCTCTGACAAAGGCGCACCTAGAACTATACGCATATGGTCTGTGACCCTCCTCTGAACATGGGCCCACACAGTCTGTCTGCAAACATCTCGATCCTCAGTGGCAGGCTCCGCTGAAAGCAGGTCACTATAAAATGCAGTGGCAATGGCTCTGATCTCCCCGAGCTCAGTAGCTACCGATCCATCCGGTCTACCAAGCTGGCGGACTCCTGCTCGCGCATGACGGGGTCCAGTGATCTCAAAAAACTCCCCAGTCACTCTATCCCCAAGCTGCGTCCACTGAGAGGCCTGACGACGATAGTAAAACTCGTGTCTCTGCTCCTCTACCTCTCTAACCTCCTGGCGTGCCTGGCTCAGCTGGGACGCCACCCACTCACATGCAGGCTGCTGCTCCTGAAGGCGCTGTAGCGAAGCAAGGCTGCGTCTCAGCCGTTGCTCCCGCTCGCGAATCTCTCCCAGTCGTGTCAAAGCTGCAGCATGCAGGAAAGAGCTAAGATCACAGAGTCCCTGGGCACACTGGCCCGCTGCATCCTGGTCAGAACACTGACCATCATGCCAGATCCTCTCAATGTCCTCAGCGAAACTGGGATCTGCAAGCACCCTCTCTGGGATCCTCAGCTGTAAGCTGGGCTCCCGTGTCCCCTCCTCCAATGTCAATATAACTGGTGCATGATCTGAAAATGAAGTGCCAGCGAGAATGCCGACGGAGCCCCCTCGCTCCCCTAACCAGTCGCCCACATAAAATCGATCAATCCGTGAAAGATTAGTCCCTCCCTGCCGGCGATCCGACCGAGAGAAACTAAGACTGTCCTGAGACCGGGAGAAAGCCCCATGCTGCCATGCATCAGTGATCCTCAGTGACATGCAAAACCGGTCCCAAGCTGCAAGCTCCGTGCCATGCACTGTAACATGACTGCCTCCCACCCTATCTGCCGGGTCCTCAAGCATGTTGAAGTCTCCCCCAACACACCAATGTGCGGCCTCTGGCAATGCATCTGTAACCTGAGTCCAGAACTCTGCTCTGGCACTAGCATGATTGGGCGCATAGATGTTGAGCACACCCAATAGCTCGTCATGCATCCTCAGAATGACATACTGTGCTCTACCAGGCACAATGATCCCTCGACCCACAATGGCCGGCCGCCATGCATCTGCAATAACCATGCATACTCCTCCCTGTCCACCCAAAGGACCAAACCCTGCAGACCAGAAAGTGTCCCATCTACTAGGCATCACCGAACCATATCTCCGGATCCTGCTCTCACCCAAGTGGTGCTCCTGCATCATCAAAATGTCAATGCTGCCACCAACCAGGCATCTCTGAAGCTCCTGCCTCAAGCAGCCTCGATAGCGTATAAAGTGTGCTCCGCCAAGGCCCTGTACATTCCATGAGATGATCCTCATGGATGCCCTGCTGAGGAGGATGCTGTCTCAGCCGTACGGCGGGCCTTCGCCAGTGGCTTGGATGGAGAGTAGTCCCCATCCGAGCGGCTGCGAATCTGCCCACCCGGTGTACTGCAAGAATCCCGGATCAGGCGCCAGTGGCTGTGACCCATGGCGACTGCCTCCTGCTCTGACATAGTAACCTCGTGTACACTCACATATCCAGGGTCGCGTGCCAAGTCTGCCACTATGCGCACGACCAAATGCCGAATCCCTGAGGTATCCACACTCCCGGGATCCAAGAAAAAATGAGCCAACTCCCAAAGTCGGCCTATCACATCTGTCACCTCCAAGTCGCTCATGTGGTGGGAAAACTCAACTGCCTGAGTCTTCAAAGTGCTGAGAGCGAGCTCAAGAGTCCACTCCCGATCACAAGGTCCACATAGAGGGAACGAGAAGGCCACCGCTGAGTCTAGTGCCTCCTCCCCGCGGGCCGGAGGTATCACTACATGAACTCGAATGGGTGCTGGCTCATGGGGGCCCTCTGCACCAAAAAGCCGTGTGAAGGTGTAATCAAAGGCCTCCGAGCGCTGTCTAATGCCGAGGCGACTCAGCTGACTGCGGATAGAAGAAATCCGTGAGGCCCTAATCGGCATAGGTCTCCTCTGTGATGCTCGAGCGAGGTCAGCACTCAGCGCTCTCCGGACTGCAGGTGAGCGCCAGGGAACTGCCAGGGTCTCCCGGGAAGGTGAGGCGGGCGGAGGGGGAGGGGGGGGAGGCGAGGGAGGAGGAGAGGGAGCCGCTGCCGAGACCGGAGCGGGGGCGGGAGGAGGCGAAGGTGGAAGCGAGGCGGTGGGTGGGGACGGGGGTGGGGGGGTGAAGGAGGGGGAGCTGGCATCTCCTGGTCCTCGGTCGCTGCAGGGGTCTCCTCCTGAAGGGGAGCAAATCTGTTCCTCACGGGAACCCAGTGAGGCTGAGACTGTGGCTGCTGCTGCAGCGGTCTCTGGGCGTGCTGCTGTGGCTGTCTCCCTCGACGGCGCCCCTGTCCAGGCTGCCACTCCGAGGTCTCTGTGGCCTGAGCAGGTGTCCCTGAGGCAGCCTGCCGAGCCGAATCTGTGGGCGGGCCATCAGTGGCCTGCTGCTGTGGTGAAGGCTGAGGTCTCCAGGAGGGCAGGCCTTGGCCAGATGACCGACCTGCCTGCATATGAAGCACTGGTTCGGGAGCCCGAAAACTCCACTCTCTGATCTATCCACCCCCCCCCATCCTAGGTAACTGAATGACCTTAGGAAGGGAGGAGATGTCAGACACCAACACTCTGACCGAAGGTAGCCCTGCTGCTCTGGTCACCACTGAAGCTGCTGAGGGGCCCGTCTCTAGTACCGAGCCCACCAGTGCTCCGAGCCTGGAGAGGAGCGGAAGATACTCCCGGCGGAGACCTGGGAAACAAACTGTAATATGGAAGAGGCGCTCTCCCTGCTCCGCCGCTGCTGGGTCAAATCCATGCTGCCAAGGTCTGAAGAAAGCCCGAGCACCCCTGATGTCCAGAGGACTCATGGCAAGGACCTTGGCAACGCTCTGGGCGGCCTCAAACTCGATCTGATAATGGCCCCGGCCCAGGAGCTGTACATCCAGGATCTTGCCGACATCTGCAAGAAGGCGAGCCTGAAGTAGATCCCTGATCTCCCCTCTGCTGGGGCGAGTGCCGACTATTCGGCAGATGGTGGAGTGAGCCTGAAGGCGTTCCACCTCTGCGGTGAGGCTCGCTTCCTCTTCCGGCGAAAGAGAAAGCCTGATGGGGATGTCCTCAGGGGCGGGCGAGGGGGCTGCGGAAGAGTCCCTCTGAGGCGAGGCGGGAGGAGTCTCCATCAGAGTCTGAAGCTCAAGCGAAGGCGAGGCGAAAGCGGAAAAACCTGCAAGAAGCGGACTGCACACCAAGAGGCGGAAGGACGGATGAAGATGAGGAAAAAACAAAAAACCCCAAAGGGGGGAAAAGCAGCATGAAAGAGGGCGAAAAAAGGAGGAGAGGCCCTGAGGGGGGGGACGGCAACAACGCGAGAGGGAGGGGGGCGGGGCGCTGCTGCAGGAAGGCGGGCGCGAAGAGGCGAAAAGGCTGGGGGGCGAACTGGCGGCAGTGGGGAGGGGGGGCGAACAGGCGAAAAGGGGAGGGGGGCGAACTGGCGAAGAGGGGGGGAGGCGCAGCAGCGAGGAAGGAGGGGAGGGGGCGGCGCAGCAGCGAGGAAGGAGGGGGGGGGCGCAACTGCGAGCAGAGGGGAGCAAGCGGGGGGCGGAAGGAAAGGATGCGAGGAAGGGGGGGGAGCGATGGCGCGCAGAGCAGGGTGGAGGCGGGGAGCTTCAGCGAACATTGTGTGACAGTTGGCTGCATTTATCAATAATTATGGTGAAGAGTTTGGCATTTTATGTTACTTATGTCGTATTACAGGACAAATCAGCTGGCAGACATTAGTTGAAGCTGGCCAACTACCATATCAACATCATATATAAGAACATAGCATATTAGCTCATAAATCATCTCTCTCCATCTTGGAGTTGGATCATGTATAGGTAGTAGAAGTAGTCAGTAGCCCTTATGGGGAGGCCTCTGGCCTATGTAACCTTTTCCTATGTACATAATACATTGTACTGGAAAACCTCTCTCTCTCTCTCTCTCTCTCTCTCTCATGCATTTTGCGTTAATGTTCGTATAGGGTGCTACGATTAAGCCATGAAGGCTTCCGCTATGTCACATTGGTATTAGAGCATTAGGTATAACCACATCACCAAGCACTACAAGTCCCACAGCTTCACATCAGAATATGTAAAGTTCCCATTCCGGGACTGGTAGTCATTCCTTGACTAGTAGCCACACCTACCCTACCTACATTGTGCGAGGACCAACCTCCACCCCAAGGGCGTCGTACTTGCACCACAAGGGCATTGTCGTAGTTCTCAAGGGCATTGTCATAAGGGGTGTACAGGTCCAAGCAAGGTAAATGCAAGCACTGAAGTAGCATCAGGAAGGTCACGCATGTATTAGGTGAATCCTCAACATTTAGCCCGTGGAAGTCAGGTCCTCAAAGGAGTATCTCAGTGGCTTCCCGAGAATAGGAGGTGCAGCCTCAGTTAGGTTTGATCAACCTCAGTCAATCATAAGTCAGCAATCATAAGTCAGTGCATTCCGGGAGAAGGGCATACTTGCAAGGGGACAACATTGGAACATATTTACAGTCATGGAGTAGAATTGAGGCAGAATAAGAGATTCGGTTAAGTTGCTTGCAGGGAAGAAGTATGACAGAGTTGGAATCTCAGAGCAATTAAAGGATGATGACAGTCATCCAAAGTCAAAGACGGAAAAAGTTTGATTCCCGTCATCAAGATGTCACGTGCACAAGGCAGTGCCATGTCTAATCCCTGATCTTATCCCTCATTAGGCAGCAATATTAGATGCATTTAGGGCATCATCTTCATGAGCATGCGTCAGTTTGGCAGTAGTTTAGCACACATATATCAGGTCGGCAGCAATATAATATCAGTTGGCAGCATTGTGTGAGAGTTGGCAGCATTTATCAATAATTATGGTAAGAGTTTGGCATTTCATGTCACACATGTCATATTACAAGACAAATCAGCTGGCCGACCGCAGTTGAAGCTGGCCAACTAGCATATCAACATCATATATAAGAACATAGGAAATTAGCTCATAAATCATCTCTCTCCATCTTGGAGTTGGATCATGTATAGGTAGTTGAAGTAGTCAATAGCCCTTTTGGGAAGGCCTATGGCCTATGTAACCTTTTCTATGTACATAATACATTATACTGGAAAACCTCTCTCTCTCTCTCTCTCTCTCTCTCTCATGAGTATTGCGTTAATGTTTGAACTAGGTGCTTAAGGGCTACGATTAAGGCATGAAGGCTTCCACTATGTCACATTTTGGGCAATCGTGGAGGCAATGTTGCTGAGTCTCCTCGGAGAGGCGCTACAACGGCTGCACATAGAGAGTTGTGCCATGATGGTGAGACAAGTGCCAACCATGAGGTTAGGTGTGCTAGAAGCCAAAGGAAGAGACTGACCTTGTGAAGGTGAAAGCTGTCCCAAAACTTGTGCAATAACTTGGAAGAAAATCATGGAGCGTGTCCAGGCGTGCCAGTGTGCCAGAGCCGTTGTGGTACCATCTAGTGCCTGCAAGAGAATGCACCGATCGAGGCGCATCGCAGAAGAGGATGCTTGGGACCTCCGGTGTGAGGGAATCCTCCCAAGGATCACCTAATACACATGCATAAACAAGATTGGAGAAACCAAATAAAAGAGGTGCAGGCAACCTCATCGCCCAATCATAGGTTCACGTCCGCAAACCTCTCCTGAGCCAAGGGCTAAGGTTCCACCACCACGAGTCCATGCAAGTCAGCCCTGACATCCCATACCACCAGTGCCTGTCCACAGGCACCCTCGGCAAGACTACTCGTGATCCGCCATGGAGTAAGCCTCTTGGTCCAAGTCTAGACCACAATGAATCAATAATAACCTAAGACTCATTTGAATAGTGCTTATTGCTGCCATAAATAACAGTCTAGTCATAAATAGCCAATAACCTTGGATTTATTAAATTTGAACCTTAGCCACCTAAATCCGCCTGTGTTTACCAATCCTCGAGCTTCCCTAACCCTGCAAGATTAGTCCCTAACCTCAAGGGTTAGTGCTAGGTATGTAACATTCCTCCCCACTTAGGACATTTCCACTCTTGGAAATAAATGAAGGAGAATGCAGCTACGTGCATCAACTGTCTCCAAAATCAGGTTTATACCTATCTCTTAAACCACATAGCTAGATATCCAAGAACGAGCTCAAGTGAAGCTGTTGTTCCTCTAACAATGATTGTGGGAACAAGCCAAAAGAACAGAATCTTTGCAGGTCCTTGAAGAACATAAACCATCCTTCAATCCTCCAAATCCTCATGGAATTGCAAACCCGAAATCGTCGAGACAGCTATCTCCTAGCTGCAACATCATACCCATCCTTTCTCGTAAGACTCCTAACTATTAGACACCACAACTATGTCTCCTTCGAGCTATCAATGTATCAAGGAATCTGCGTTTTAAGCCAACTCCTACCAGCCATAATCTAGCTATTGCCAGCACTATATGCTCAGTAGTATCATAGGCAAATTCGACCATAGGGATGTACCTCTCCCAATAAAATGGTCGCCTGTAGCCATATGTGCAAAGCATAACCTCCAAAACCTGATCCCAGCCTCTCTATTTGCTCATCGGATTGGGGATGATCAAAAAACACAAGTTCATTGAATCCGTGGGTTACCTGCTATAGAAGAGTCATGACATTCATAAAGGATCCTCTCAGCACATTCCGGCACACAAACTCTATCATCTCGGAACAACAACCGGTTCCGAATAAAAGTACTGACTATCGTCCACCCTAACAAGTGGAATGATCCTTGAGTCCTATCTAAATCAATGGAGCTCCCCTGTTGGACCTACTGAGTTGGACCTACTGACTACCGTCCACCCTATCAAGTGGAATGATCCTCGAGTCCTGGTCTAAATCAATGGAGCTCCCCTACTGGACCTACTACCAATTCCGAATGAAATGCCCATCAGCCCAACATATAGCCCTCCCAAGGAATCATACAAGTTTAGCACAAAACTGGGTAAAAGATTCACCCACCCAATCTTAGCAACCCCATCCAAATTACCCTTTCGATTTCCTTGTCAATTGGCCGTGGAACCACAACAATGAAATCAGCAAGGTCATAAGACTCCAGAACAAATTCCATCATTACCTTCCAGATGCCATAGTTATTCCCGTCCAACTAACGGTCCACTGGGAACGTGGGGAGTGTCGGGATCTTCACATGCTTCTCAGCCATCTCAAGTAAAACTGCCATTGCGGGGATGTAACTAAAAAGGGTGGGTGGGTGGGAAAAAAAAGAAGAACTTAAACCTGCAAGTGGCTGTCCAGCAAATCAGCCCGCCTTCCTCTTGCTTCTTCTCTTCCCGAACAGTACAAAACAGTCCACCAATCAGCAACACAACAGTCCCCTCTTGCTCACACAATTCCCAAGATCTATCAAGAGCCTAGGGCTCTGATACCATGTCAGAATATGTAGCGGAGATGATGACAAAATCTGAGAACATGAGCAAGTGCAGTGCAGAAAAAATACAGCAATGGAGAGAGAGAGAGAAAGGCGTGTAACTCTGCTCTATATACACAAGAAAATCCCAAGTCAAGATACAAAGGAGTGGGGGCCATGGGGCCATTTTATATGGCCCCAAATATTCAGTCGGCAATGGAAAAAGCAGCCGCAAGCCACACGACTGAGTCTCCTCTAGTCGGCCAGCCAAAAAAAGGTCTACGACCTGAACAGAAGCAGCCGGCCTGCTCCAGGGAATGAACACATGCACACGAGTGCAATCGGCCAACTGCTGGGTCATCCTGCCAGCATAGGGCAGCCACCCACACCATGGAAAAATGGGGAAAAATGGGGAAAAAATATGGAGAGTGGGGAAAAATGAGAAAACATCTAATACGGGCGGGCACACCCACAATAGAGGCCGTGGTGTATATGTATAGACAGGAGATGACTTCTAACAAGTTTTGCCACTTTGTCCTTGGAATCGTCCAACAAAGCACGGGCCCTTATAGATTCTAGATCCGGAATACTAGGTGCTCGAGGTGCCGACTCGATCTTTTCAAGACGGGTAGATATAGCCTCCATTTTAGCCGCATGTGCGTTGATGGATGCCTTCATGCTAAGAAGCACATCAGTGAGTTGTGAATCCATGACAAATATCTAGTGATCAAGGACCTGGTGAGGGATTTCAACCCTACGCAATGAGGTAAGGGTTTGGTGGGGCAGGCTATATGCTAGGGTTTTCTAGAGATAGAAAGAAGAGTGTGGCAGAATCACACATACAACACACAATAGTCCCAAACTAGTGCTTTGTATTATGTACAAGAAAGAAGTGATACAACTGAAATTCAAATACAACATGTGGCTGAGAAGAAGACGTCAAATCACAGCCTTGTGACCTAACGTTCACTCCTAGCTAGCGAAGAAAGAAAGAAAGATATATTAACATCTGCAACAAAAGGCCAAAATTGGCCTATGAGACAAACAAGTAGTACAATGATGTTCCTCCAGTCATCAAGAGGAAAATGTGGAGTGAGAATAAAATGTACAAGTATGACAGCACGACCATAGGGGACTCAATGGTGGTGTACAAACGAGAGGGTAACTAAATCATCATATTCATCTGCTTTCCTTAGCGAAGAACACTTTGTGAAATACAACGCTAAGGAAAGGAGATGAATATGATGATTTAGTTACCCACGTATATATATGCACGAATGCTCCTAGTCGGCCAGCTATACAGCTGTTGGCCAACTATACCCAACTACCACATCGTCAATGCCATGTCGTTACTACCACGTCATCACTATCATGTGGCAGTGCCACGTGTCACATGCGTTGTCGGGACTCTGCATGTCAACTGATATCGGATGTTTGGCTATGCCTTGCATACTTGTAGTTGTGTCACATGCTAAGTCAAGTTGTGGTCTTCTAGCTGGACGGTTGGTTGGTTATAGGATTGTTAGGATCCCATGGTCTCAACCTGTGAGGACGAGCCAGCTGGGGGAGGACGAGATTGCCTGAAAATGGTCGAAATATCACAGTATTGGGATAGATAGCATGGTATATGTCCTCGTGGAAGCTCCATTAGAACGAGAGTTGTCGTAGTGTGGTCACGTGTGAATTATTTCACTGTTATTCCAACGGTTTACCTGACGGGCCATGACATGGGGTGGAGGTGTAGTACACCAAGACTTAGTTGGAAAAGGATTGTCTCAAGGAAATTTTATATGGTGTGTATCCTAGTAGTATGGGACGCTAGGATTTGCAACATGTAGAGTTTTTGGGTGTGTATATATTTTTTAACCTTTATATGTCATATCCTTATGAGGTGTAGTTACCCTATGGAAGATAGAGTATGAAGGGTAGTTACCCTCGATACGGAAGGAATGCAAGGCACAAGCACAGTTGTGGGGTCATGTCAATGCCAGGGTCCGTTCATTCATCTTCCTCAACTGCACACCGCAGGTAATCAATCATGTAAAGGATATGATGCTGGCCAGAGGTATATGGCAGCATTTGGCTTCTCTTTATAATAGGGTATCGCCCATGAAGAGGATTTCCTTGGAAGTACAGATCCGGGTTATGAATCGTGCAAAGTCGTTGACGATGCGGGAGCACACTAACAAGCTGTAGGCTCTTCAGCAGGAAGTTCTTCATGCTGGGAAGGAGATATCATCGGAGGATATGGCCATAGCATTGCTGTCGCATTTGCCCTCTCAGTACTTAGCATTCTACTCGTCTTTGATTACCAGTGGCAGGCTCAGCACCATCACGTGGGAGGAGCTTGTGTCCATGGTCTTGGACCAGGAGGAAAGATTCTCGAACCCTCCACAGGGCGGAGGTTTGGAGGCCTTAACTGGCCAACGGTCGAAAGGCCATAACAACAAGGGCATAGGGAAGAGGCTTCATCGGAGAAGTCTTCTGAGAAGATGTTCGACTCAGACCGCGAGAAACTGAAGACAGAGAGGACCTGTAATGATTGTGGTGAGAAAGGCCACTATTGGAGGTAGCGGAGCATCGAGAAGGGTGCAGAATCCTGAGCAGCACCGATGTTTCATTTTCTTCGGGCAGGGAGGAGATTGGAGGACTCGCCACTACGGATACTCGAGAGTGGATTCTAGACAGTGGTGCTTCCAGGCACATGACTCCTTCCCATTCGGATTTACAGGATCTCTGCAGGTATTCTGGTCACATTCTTACTGGGGATACATCCACTATCCTAGTTCACAGTGAGGGCAGGTTGGAGATAGTTCCCGATGGCAGAGGGGAGAAGAATTCCTCCCAAGTGTTGTATGTTCCGTCACTTGGTTTTCATCTGTTGTCAGTGCATCAGGTTTGCAAGACTGGTGTACGGGTGGAGTTTGATGAGCATTTTGTTGCTCTCCGGGACAAGGCAACAGGCCAGGTAGTTTGGGAAGGCAGAGTGGAGAATGGACTTTACAAACTTTCAGCACTCTCTCTCCCAGGTCCTCAGTTTTGTGATGAGTGGCAGTCTGGTAATGTGGATACGTTGCAGGTGCAGGCTTTCCGGGACCAGATGGAGGATAGCTTGCCAGTTGATGGTAGCAGTTGGCAGGAACTTTCCAGTACAGATGTTGGTAGTTCTTGTGTTCGTCAGTTAGAGGAAACTTTACAGGTAACTTATGCTCTGATGTCTTGTATTCGGGACAAAGAAACTCGTGTAGATGAGGAAGTTCTTTCCACAGGGACCTCTTGGAAAGCCAGGCAGGTGACAGTTGATTACTTGCAGAAGGAGGTGGATGTTGCACATTCTCTAGGCTTTGTGGTTCCGGAATCAGAGGGGGTTGGTTACAGGTTTCCGAAGGCCTTTAGTGGTCTTCAGCAGGTTTCCAGGACTTGGCATCCCACCATAACAGTTGTTGATCCTTGTGAGCAGTATGGTGCCTCTCTGACTCGGAAGCAGAATGGTTCATTTATTTGGTTGATGTATACTAGATTGGACGGGAGCTTTTTGATGAAGCTGTTGAGCTCATGTTTGCAAATGACTCTTTGGGAGGCAGGATTGTGTATCTTGTGGTTTCTGCAGCATGCGAAGGATCTTGGACTCTTTTACACACAGGAGGGGGATTGATGGATGGAGTCCGTCTCGAAGGTTGGAGTGACTCAGATTGGGGAGGAGATCCAGACACGAGGAGATCTACTTCAAGATACAGTTTTACCATTGGCTCAGGAGCAGTTTTATGGAGCAGTAAGAGGCAACCATCTCTTGCCTTGTCGTCGACAGAGGCAGAGTACCGAGCTGCTTGTGGTGCTGCTTGTGAGGTGGTGAGGTTGCAGAGGTTACTTGGTAGGATTGGGTTTCCAGTGGTGGAACCCACGGTCATCCAGAGGCACTTTGTTTGTGAAAAGATTGGAGAAATTTGCTTAGAAAGAAGGATATACCTATAGATTGTAGTTGGATCTTAAAAGATTCAATGGAAGTGATTCCCGTTGTTAAATTCTTAAACTCTTCTCGTAGTCTCATTAAGAGGTCTTCTCTTTGTGCCTTCAAACTTTTGATTTCACTACTCTTTATACTAAATTGGACCTAAACGACTTGCGTAGTAGAATTAAATCTCTGATTTGTCAAGTCTTTCATTACAAACTAGACCACAATAGATACAAAGCTTTGTTGATAGAAAAATCAGCTCTTCATTTTGATTTTTGTTGGTTGAAAAACAAAAACCAAGACATAGCCAAGAATAAAAAAAGATATGCTAAGATTGTAGACCAAGATGATATTATGTCTTGGCTAGATTTTCTCCTAGATAACCTCTATATAACTTTAGGCGATTCCTTATTTAAACAAACCATTGGTATTCCTATGGGTACTAATTGTGTTGTTTTTCTTGCCAATTTTTATCTTTTTACATATGAATTTGAATTTATGGAATGCCTAGTTTCCGTTGATACGTGTCCTTTCTTTCTTCACAATCTTTGTCAAGTGAGACATTTTGTTGATGATCTTTTTGTTCCCAATATTCCCGATTTCCAACACTTTATGTATTTAAATCTTACCTCTCTAGGTGGAGGAATTTATCCCAAAGAGTTTTGTGAACTTAACTACACTGCAAATAATGACCATTGTTCTTTTTTGGACCTTAAGATTTCTCAATCTTGTGTTGGTTTAGATGTAGATATATATGATAAACGAGTATTCCAACTTAAATATCATAAGAATGCCTCACTTCACTTCTAACATTTCTAAAATAACTAAATATGGTGTTGTCTCTTCTCAGTTATTTAGATTCTCTCGTATTTGTTCAAACAAGTTTGCTTTTATTACTCAAGTTTGCCAACTCATCAATTTGCTTGTGCGAAAGGATTATTGCTTTAAAAAGGTTTTAAGCAAAGTTCGTTGCTTTTTGAATCGAAGTAGATATATCTTTGAGATTTCTGCTTTTGGAATGTTTAAGATTATAAGTAATAAGTTTGACAAAAATGGGGAGCTTAAAAGCCCATTTTCTATTTAGATCATTTTAGCTCTTAGTTGTTATTTATCATTGCTTCTAGTCTTGCTTAATCATTGCTTTAATAGGGAAGTGATTTGTTTTTGCTAGTCTAGTTGTAAGTGCTAGCCTTCATCATGGCTGAGTCCACCCTTTACCTCCGGAGAAGTGATAGAAACTTAGCTCGTTGGTCTCTGTAAAAAAAATTGTGTTCTCTTGGTTGGGACAAATTTTTATATATGTAAATTTGTACCTACTTTGGGGCGCTGATGACGTAAGTAGGGATGTCGTAGCACCTAGTCCATGCTATGCATGATGAAGTTGATGATCGTATACTTCATGATTGGACAATCGTTGAGGTAAAGTTCACACTTTTTGTATTCTTGTCTTTACTTGTTTTGTTTTAGTGAATTAGTCATTTAAAGTTGGTTTTTGCAAATTAGTTATTAAAATTTTATTTAGCTTGCTTGCAAGGTGCAATTTGCCCCCCCATCTTGGAGAGATGTGCAAGAAGCCTAGTGGCACTACTAGTGTAGGCCTTGCCACAATACTTGCAAGTCCACTTCCATGCCCCCGACTTCCCCTCGTTCTTCTCATGGGTAATGGCATGCAAAGTAAATGCTTCATGCTTTTCTCTCATGGTGAAAGAGGAGTCCCGGGAGAAGGAAAGGGAGAGGTAGGGAGAGGCTTGAGGAAAAGGGAGAGAGAGGGAGAGGGAGGGAGAGGCTTGAGGAAGAGGGGGAGGCTTGAGAAAGACTCAAGACTGAAGAGGGAGAGCCTAGAGTCTTGAAAGTTGAGGAAGAGGGAGAGGCTTGAGCCTTGAGGGGGAGGCTTGAGCCTTGGCCCTTGAGGAAGAGGGAGAGAGCCTAGAGGGGACTCAAGGGTGAGGATAGACTTGAGCACTTGTGAGGGGAGGGTTGAGCGATGAGAACTTGTGAGGATGGGGTTGAGGGAGGGCCTATTATATAGATAATAGGGAGGCTGCTCAAGGCTCAAGCAAAGGCAAGTTGGCAACCAAAGGGCTAACTTGCCAAGCCTCAAGGCAAGCAAGCAAGAGCCCCAAAAAACGCCCATCAACCGGCTCTCCAAACGGGCAGAAAACAATGAAAAAAACGGTCCTCTTAGGTTCGATTCGCACCGCACCGTACTGAACCGTCTCAAACTGTACTGTTCGAATCGAACTGAATCGGCGGTGCGCGAACCGGGTGCAACTATGCTCTCAAATAGAGAGTAAAGAAAATACAGCTACTAGTGATAAAAGGGTATCACTTAAAAAAGATAGTGGTTCAAAGGAATTACTTAAAGAAGGGTCAATAAGTGGAAAAGATCGTTGGAATTTTTTTTCCATCGATAATGGGTACTTGTTATATAAAGGTTGCATTTGTGTACCCAAAGAAGAAAATATTCGTGAGAATATTTTTCTAACATGTCATGACAATTCAAGTGCGGGACACCCGAGAATTTTTAAGACCTATGTCCTTGTTAAAAGACAGTTCTATTGGGCAAGTTTAAAGAAGGACATCCATAATTATGTCATAAAATGTCCTTAATGCTAAGTTAATAAAGCTGAGCTCCTAAAAGTAGGTGGAATATTACAACCACTATAAATACGTGAGGGTAAGTGGGAAAGTATTTCTATGGATTTCATAGTAAGACTACCTTGAACAAGTAGAGGGCATGATTCAGTGTGGGTAGTAGTGGATAGGTTAAGTTTTAACCAAATTGGTACAATTTATATTAGCTAAAAAAGAAGTAAAAACACCAGAATTAGCTAGAATGTTTATCCATCATCTATATAGATTAGATTATATGGATTGCCAGCAGATATAGTAAGCGATCGAGATACAAAGTTTACAAGCCAGTTTTGGAAAGAAGCGTTCAAAAGTTGAACACCAAACTTAGTATGAGTATGTCTGAACATCCACAAAGTGATGGAAAGACAGAAAGGGTTAATAAGTCCTAGAAGATATGCTTCAAGCATATGTTTATCATAAGCAAAACAATTGGGATGATTATCTTCCATTATTAGAATTTGTTTATAATAGTGCTAAACATTTTGCTACCGGTTTTAGTCTATTCATGCTAATGTATGGATTTCAACCTAGAGCACCCATAGCAATTGGGTTACAAAAAGAAAAATTGCAGAATATAAAAGACTTTCTCAAAGACATGCAAGACATGTTAAAGGTTGCAACGTTAAAAAGCGCTTAAGAGAAAGGTAAAAGAAGATCAATTAATTTTGAGGAAGGTGATTTAGTTTATGTAAATGTATCTGAAAAGACAGAAACTTTAAAAAGTGGAAAAGTTCCAAAGTTAAGTCCAAGGTATTGTGGTCCTTATACAATACTTAAAAAAGTTGGAAGTATAGCTTACAAGGTAGCTTTACCTGAAGGATCCAGAGTACATCCTGTGTTTCATGTTGGTAGACTGAACTGCAAGATGGGAAACAATGATAACATCATTGAAAAAGATGCAATAGTTGATTTTAAAGAACCACCTATTCTTCCTCATGAGCCTGAAAAGATTATCAAATATCGAGAAAAGAAAACTAGACATTCTGTGTTTAAAGAATGTTTAGTAAAGTGGAAAGATAGACCATAATAAGGATTAACTTGGGAAAGAGTGGCTATACTAAAGAAAAGATTTCTTGAGTTGTTTTCGAGGATCATAACTTTTCTTTCAAGGGGGAGAAAATGTTATGAGACTGACAAGAAACACTAAAAGGTAAGACTAGAAAAGATTATTTATATGTAAAAGGTATGCATATAAATAAGGTTCAGGGGATTTCAAATGAATGGTTAATAGGCATTGAAGTTAAAGTAAAAGAGAAGTAAATGGTGCACAATGAAAGCCCAAGGGCCGTAGAAGTAGGCGCCCCTCTCTAGGGGGTGGTTGAACTTTGAAGGGGCATTGGTGAATGAAAAGGCCATGCCTGGCTAATGAAAGGGCAAGGGGTTGAAGTTGGAAGGTCATGCATCACTTAGGCTTATATAGCCATGAGTTTAGGGTCCATTTGGGATATGGTTGGGTGGAGAATCAAAGTTCTAGTCTTACAAGTCTTCAAGCTTATAATGCCAGGAGCATTACAGGTTTACACCTCGTCTCCACATGTATATCACTCACAAAGCTCAACACTTTTAGTTTCATGTTCAGAAGACCACATTCCAGCGAGACTTGATTGTTTCATCACTTTTGGGGTGTGGCATGATTCTTGGCATCTAGTGGTTCAAGAGTTTGCACCCATTCTTGATTGGCAACAGGGCACCTTCACTATTGTTGACGGTCTTTTTGAGCTTGTCATAATTCGTGAGGATAGGAAATTTTGGAATTCCACTCATTTCTCAACTCTAGGCCCGACGAGCAATCAAAAAAGGAGATGAGTGTGCGTTGATCTACATCCGTAGTCAACAGTCCATTGTTCAGACAACAAACCCTTTAGAGCAACGGTTGGTAGGTCTTCTTCCGTAATTTAAAAGACATCATGTTGAGGGACGACCTCTTGCTTAAGTTCCCACCCATTCATCGTGAGGATTATCAGATTGAGTTGGTCCTAGTTGTAGTGCCTCTCATTAGTAAGCTCCCCTGTCCAAGGCATGGAGGGCAAGCAAGAACAATAGTTGTCCCAGTTACACTGGGTTGATTCATCTGGCCTAGCCCCACCTTCTTCCTCATACAACATGATGATAGTGGCCTCAATGGCCCAAGCAACAGTGCCCCACGCAACAATATGGGCAGGCGCTTGATCCATAGTGAAAATGCATAGGATCCTTTGCCAGAACTATTGGCCTTTGAGCAATTCCAAAGACAGTGATGCTGAGACTCTTGGGGATGGCCACACCTTTGACATAATGCTAGTCTGCCCCCAATGGCCAACCAAGTGCCAACTGCTAAGCTCCTATGTGCGAGCTGTCATTTGAAAAGATTGATCTTTCGCCGCCGAACGATGTCCCGCTGCTGCTTCCAGAAATCTGTGAGAAAATGCGGCGGGAGGCCTTGGGACTGCCAATATGCTGTTGCTGCTGGAGTGCCCTCCACCTTTGACATCTGAATCCTGTGGCACAACAGTGCAATGTAAGCAAAGAAGGGGGTACCAAGCGACTCCTCTCTGTCCTTTGGATCCTGCCGTGTCCACTCTCCGGTGTCCCACTGGAGATTCATCATAGGCCGGGCCTCCCACATCCATATCCGCCATAGTCTCTCTCTAGCCAGCTTGGCCGGTGGAGAGTCGATGTGCCACTCATGTGTGTGAAAACCAATCACCCTCACCCTTTGCAAGGTGCATCCCCTAAGGTCCTCTAAGGGGGTCTCTAGAGTGTGATCTCTCCAGTTTGCCATGAAGCCCAATAGAGAAGGTGAGTAAAGCAGAGTACTTGTCCACGCCATCAACTGCCAGGGGTATACCATGCCTAGTGATGAACACTCCTAGCCACTGTGGAGGCAAAGGTTCTGGTATCAGGGCCAGCCACTTTGGAGGGATGGAAGAGTCGATGTCGAGGCTAAGTTGGTCTTTGCCCCAGATCCCAATAAGGCCTGTCTCTTGAGCCTCTAAGGGTAGTTGTCTAAATGCAAGCCAATCTCCAAGTGTCCTAGCGGGGCCCATACTCAAGGCTCCCCGTGATACATGTGGGTGAGCCCGAGCAAATGACCACTAGGCAGATGGACTAAAGGATTCCAATTCAGAGGCTACCGGATCCACTCCTCGGAGGCTTTTGGAGCTGACTGCTGCAGGGCCAGCCTGAGATGAACCCAAGCATGCAAGAGAGTGGCTGCAAATCTGTCCTCAAATATTGGGCTAAAGCCATGTGCCCTCATCTCTGTGAAGATCCACTTCATGCTCTGAGGGAGTTGGGGGGGGGGGGGGCGGGGACAGGTGAAAAGGCCTGAAGATAAAAAATGCCCCAAGTGGAGGTTTTAAAATCAGGGATGTTTGAGAGAGAGGCGTTGATGGATCATCACTATGTGAGAAACAGATGAGGCCTTCTACCTTAGGCCAGCTTAGCAGCCCTTTGTAGAAAATCAGCCCATAAGCTTGTCCTGGTCTAAATAAGATGCTGGCCATGTGCAATGCTTTCCATAGTCTGAGACTCTTGTTGTTCTGGTTTCCTTAGGGTCTAGTTCTGCTAGCTTAACCTTTTGGTTGCTGGTTGGCAGTCTTGGAATTGAAATCTCTGTGGAATGATGTGTCCTTTGTTACAAAGTTATGATATCCTAATGTAAGGGAGTAAATGGTGATCTCCCATCTTTATTATCCTCACCATATCTCCTTGAGGGAAGGTGCATTCAGTGTGTCGAGTTCCTCCTCTTTTGATCCTCACCTAAGAAGTAGCATCCAACGGCAAAAACACATTGCATTCTGCTGTTTGAATTTTTATTTACATATTATGTCTCTATTGTACTCTCTCTCAACAGACTACCTTTGAAAGGTGTAGTCAGAAAAGCATTGCTTCTCCACCTGATGTTTGTTTCTCTTGCCTGAAAGTTGTAGCCTTGCTATACCCGACAAAATCATTATCCTCCTTTCAAGACTATGGTATGTGGTATAGAAAAATGATCTCTTTTTGAGAACATGTTGGTTCTGGACTCAAAATGATATCTTTTTGAACACATGTTGGTTCTGGACTCAAAATGATGGACTGAAGAGCTTCTTTCTTTGTCGGCGACTTCATTGTTGCCTGATTTGGACTGGTGTATTGAGGCAAATTCGGTCCCTCTTGCATGGCTTTATCAAAGCTCCAAGACTCTTTTATTTGATAAGTGTAATTACATTTTTGTGTGCAATCCCTACAGATTATTTGTTTTGTTCTGAAGTTCTGACTGATGACCTGGAGTGCATGCTCCAAAAACTTTTCTCCAGCTACTATAGAATGGACTCGTTATTATAGGCCATTGTTTGTGTAGAACTCGGTCTCTAGGAGTACAGAAGAAGTACGTTTGTGTTGGGATCAGTCCAGGAGAATCCAGGAAATCCAGTGGTTTACTGTCCGCCATGCACTGCTAGATCCATGATCTCAGGAGGAAAGTGGTGATTAAACACACAAACTCTTAAACTTCCCCTTGTAGTACAAACTCTTCATTCTGCATTACAAACTGCCTCTTGCCATGGCAGATACAAAGTATGCTTTGCTCTCCTATTTGAGCCTTGTGGCTCATCAAGCTACTCGACTTTTTACAGATTTGTAGATGTGGCTTCACACAGACACCTGTTCATCTTTGCCTTCATTTTGAGAAGCTTCAACTTGTGTCAAGGGGACAGCTAACCCACAATTTCAATGCACAAGGCAAGAGCCTGCACACTTTTGGAGTGGCACTTGCTCAACCATCACAGCAGAGTGCTAGCATGGATGTTGTTCTGAAAGAGTCAGGGGAAGCTTCTTCAATTCAAGTTGAACTGAACAAACAACCTCTACCTCAACCTGAGGCTTTTGCTGCAACTCAGGAGGTTCCATCTACAGTGGAAGGTCTGTATGAACCTTCAGCATCAGCCACAATTGACTCCAAAGCAGGAGAGGGTGCATCCTTGACAGATTTTATGCCGTCACAACCTGATATCAAGTCACTCGAACAGAGTTCAGATTTGGAAACCCTTAGGTCTAATGCTGCGGCTTCAATCAATGCTGCTGATAGTTCTCGAGAAGCTGCAAACAGTGCAACAGATTCTTTATCAAGTGACCAGTTCAAGTCAACTAAGGAAGCGTATGAAGCCATGCTGTCTGGAACTCAAGATTCCATGGAGCCAGACTCGTCAGTTGATGCATTATCTCAGGCTTCCCAGTCAATTGCAGATGGTGTTTCAGAGGTGAAGTCTGCTCTCGTGAATGCACTTACGAAAGTTCAAGAGTCAATACAGAGCTCAGTTGATGATGCAATCATGGCCATGAAGAGCACATATGAGAATATCAATGGATCCATAGTGAACTCTATTAAGAGCGTCTCTGGCTCAGATGAAAGTTCTACAACTGTGTTGGAGCCAATGGCCAATAAAACGGTAATGTTACAAGAAAGTCTTTTCAACCTACTGACAAGTCCCTTTCAGATGGGCACACCAGTGAATAATGCACTCAAGGGAGTTGTGACAACAGTGGAAGACATTACAGGCAAGGCTTTTGTAGGAGCTGGTCAACTAGTTGCAAATGGATATACTTCTGCAAAAGAGGTTCTACCTGTGGATGTGCGTTTGTATCTGGATGGCACCGAAAAGAAAGTGGCAGAAATTTCCGGACCAATACAGTCCGTTTTCCAGCAGGTAAAGCTATCTGTTTGAAGGGAAAAGTGTGTGATATGTCTTTTATTTAGCTGCACCTTAAAGATACATTGGATACACTGTCTTTGTGTGTAGATATACGTCATCATATTGGATGCGGAAAAAGCTGTGGGAATTAATCCGGAGAACCCGATTATTCCAGTTATTGTGGTCATCGGGGGGAGTGTCTCCTTAGGGTGTGTCTAATGAAGTTTCTTTTGAAAACATTAATCTGGTTGAGAAGGTGTGATGGAAACCTTAGAATTACTGTTTATTACAGTGTACTTTATTGGCAATTGCGGTATGGTGGCTATTCTGGTGATGTAGCACCTGCTTCAGCATTAGAGCTTCTAAGAAAAGAGGGGAACATTGTCCTTGTTGATATAAGACCGGAGGCAAGAAAATTCATTCGCATATGTTCCTCTATTTTAAGATATATCTTTTGCCAAATGAGTTGTTATCTTACACGCACCTTATATGCTATCTGTGTTGTCTGACATCATGTAGGGCTTAAGGGAGAGTGAGGGTATTCCAGACTTACGAAGGCAAGCTCGATTCAAGGTTGCAAGTGTCGAGGCATTCGAGGTTTGTAAAGTTGAGCCTCCTTATTACACAAATGCATTTGGTTGATACTAGTTATTCCCTAAAATGTTGGCCATCTTACTATGTAAACATGCTGGCAAAGTACTTTAGAAGGGGTCTAGTTTTGTGTCATGTTTTTCTGGGGACTAATTTGGCAGGTGCAAGGTTCGCTTCAAAGAATGCTGAAAAATGCAGCTGATACAGAGGCTGCTATCACTGCAACCATGATCAAAAATTTGAAAAATGTGCAAGTAAGTTTGTAATTAATCATGTGCCCTTACTCATTTGAACATGTGTCTTCCACTCATTGAACTTTACATGGGTTACTTTTTCTTTAAAGATTACCCCCAAGTCTACCTTGAGATGTCATCAAAGGTTCTTGGTCCCTCCATGACTAGCTGTAGAGAGTAGGAGATCTGTATGTTGTAACTAATCTGGGGGTTCACACACGACTATGAATGCGATTAAACACTTAAAATAAAGGCACTCACTTTCTCCACTTAAAACCACATGCACACTTACATACTATAAATACGATTAAACACTTAAAATAAAGGCACTCACTTTGTCCTCTTAAAACCACAAACACACTTAAATACTTGACACCAGGCTGGGACTAACACCAACGCGCCCCCCCCCCCCCCCCCCCCCCCCCCCCCCCCCCCCCCTTCTCTTAGAATTTATGTTGTATACCAAGGAGTATTTATCTGTTGTTACAAGCACCAGGTTTTCGAGATCACAAAGTATAATGTCCAAAAGATATCCTTAAATCCATGCCTTCCAGTGAAGGCAAGGAAATCTATAATGCAAAGAACTTGTATTTATTCTCCCAACTTTCACGTGGTACTGAGGAGGTACGGTCGGCGGCCAAGAGATAGGTAGCCAATAAGGTCTCCACACGTCCTCTGTTCTGATGGCAGCAGGAAACTCCACATAGCGCAAAGCACGAATGAGATTGCCTGGCTTAAACCAAAGAGTGGTCTTATTGAAAGGCACAGAAAAACAACCCCAAGGGAAACAACCAAAGCAAAAACTGGCCAAGATCCACATGCTCAGCCCACGGGATGCTCAGCCACACTAGTGCGCAACTCAATAGTGTGCACCACAGGCACACTACATATTATAAATGTGATTAAACACTTGCAATAAAGGCGCTCACTTTATCCACTTAAAACCACAGGCACACTTAAATACTTGACACCACGTTGGGACTAAAATGGGCTGCCCCCCCTTGGAATTTATGTCATATACCAAGGAGTATTTATCTGTTGTTACAAGCATCAGGTTATGCAGATGACAAAGTGTAATTTCCAAAAGATATCCTTAAATCCATGGATTCCAGTGAAGCCAAGGAAATCTATAAGACAATGAACATGTCTTTAGTCCCGACTTTCACATGGTAATGAAGAGGTGCGGGTGGCGGTGGCCGAGAGATAGGTAGCCAGTAAGGTCTCCACATGTCCCCAGTTCTGATGGCAGCAGGAAACTCCACCTAGCGCGTAGCGCAAACCAGATTGCCCAGCTTAAACCAAAGATCCATGGCGGTCCACCTGAGAGGCGTGGCAAAACGACCCCAAGGAAAACAACCAAAGCAATAACTGCCCAAGATCCACACGCCCAGTCCACGGGTCGCTCAGCCACATTAGTGTGTAACCCAATAGTGTGTACGCCATGTAGTTCAAGCTGTGCAGAAGATACTCATGGCGTTGCAGGTACGTAAGATATAAGGTACAGATGAAACAACAGTCAATCACGGTACAGAAGAGGTACAACCACCACATTAGCAGGTGCAGCAGCAGTCAGGTATATGAGGTACAACCACAGCATTGAACAGCCAGAACCTGCAGTACTCAGGTACAACCATGGTACGGTTTGCAGGTACAGTCGAGTACAGCATTGAAGCGGCCAGAACCAGCACAACAGTATGGAAGTAGGTCATAAATCAGGATGGATGCCACGTCGTCGTTTACGGATGTACAGACAGGGTGCAACAGTACGGAAAGATGACGGTGATGAAGATCTTGTCAAGGTTTGTTCAGGTGCACAGTAAATGGGTGATACACACACACACACGCACACACACGCGCACGTACACACACACACACACACACATGCACGCACGCAGGTACCAGCTTTCCACATTTTTCTTCCCTCGTGCTTTTCTCCATGCTTTTGTTCTGGATTTTATTTTGCCCCAAATTTTATAAGTTTAGGTCACATCCATAATGAATGTGCAATGTCCAAGGTTCCCTGGCACCCACACATTAATATATGTGAATGCTTTTACTCACGAGAGGCCCAAAATAATAAATAATCCAGCCTTCTTCAATAAACTCGTTCGCCCATCTAATAATAATGGTTTAAACACATAAATAACTTTTTTAAGCGTGTTTTCCATGCATGTGGCCATCCTTTCAACCAAATGACCATCGTGGATACATTCCCATTCCCAAATCTTGTCCAAAAGTCTATGAATCTTGATAATTCTGTAAAATATTGATAAATGCATCTAAATCCTGTAATGGCACATATGTGGGTGCCTAGAAGAAAATAAAAATGCACCATGTGCAACCCCACTCAAGTAGGGCACCACCCACACCCCTTCCATTGCACATGGGATTAATTGCTGGGTTGCAATCAACAGTATACGTAAATGACTCCCATACCAGGAGTGTCAACGCTGTCATAGTAAAGGCTGCTATTTTTCAGCTCAAAGAGGTTCAAAATAATGTTTTTATAAGGTGACTTAATGTATGTACATGGTCAGGCCCTTGGTCAGCGGGGTGACCTCTGGCCTTTTCTACATGACTTCTACTGATGATTGACTTGAATGATCTGAATGAACTTGATGATGGAATGACTTTATGACTTGAGCTTATATATACTGCTGGAGTGCTGGTCGGCCAGTTTTGCACATGCCTATTTTTTTTTTCCTCCTGTTAACTGCTGCGCTTTATGCATATTGTGTCCAAACTGATGCTGGTCTTCGACATATTGCTGCCGCCTGCTGCGAGGGTCCCAGGCCAACTGCTGTTGTATGGCTGCTGATTGGTCTCCTTCATCCTCCAATGCTGATGGTAATGATGATGTGCTACTAATAATGATGGTATGCTGCTGCTGCTGCTGATGATGATGCTAATGATCTGATACTGATGATGGGAGGCTACCGATGGTGACCTAGATGCTGACTTAACTGCTGACTAATCAGGGATTAAGACTATTCATGCAGTCATACTAGCAAAAAAATGGGTGTTACAAAAAGGAGATCAAGCAGCCAGGACCTAGGTGCCAAAGGCTAAAGCAAAAGACAAGGGCAAAGGCCTAGGCCCTAACCAGGTAAGTGACATTCAAAAAAGAGACCATCACTAGAGTAGTACAAATGTCAAAAAGCCTCAAGGGGCATGTGAAGTGCTGGCCCCACGATCATGGGTCCCTGCAATGTCTGCAGGCTCCATAGAGATGTCCTCCACTTGCTCCCCAAACTCCTCATCATCTTGAGACATCTCCCATTCGGTAAATGCATCAGCCTTTGCAGTTGCACTCTTGCAAAGCATTCGCAAGTTTGCACTCACAAAGACTAGATCATTTGCTCGTTCCACCCCAAGACGATTCCTCTTCTTCGATGCAATGTGATTGTATGAGCTCCAAAGTTGCTCTAGGCAAGAGGAACTCACTGCTTGGATGAGAATGCGGATGGCTAGATGCTGAAGCTCAGGTCTATCCGAACCAAAATCTTCCCACCACAAAGCAGCCCCAACTTTGAAACGATCATCCTGTGCATCCATGTCTCCATAAGAGCCCTGAAAGCTCCTATACCTGGACCATTGGTCACGGATCTTCCGCCTAACATTTGGGTCAAGCACAAGTCGAGTCAAGACAAGTCTCCATAGCTTGCTTACCTCTACGTCACTTTCTTGCCCTTTACCCTGAAACTCAGGGTCCACCACATAGGCTGCTGCATGCAAAGGAGAGGAGTAGGAGTTCCACCTACGCACTCATAGGGCACGGATCTCCTTGTACCTGTCCTCATCTGGCTTTAAATCCCTCAGCTTCTCTATCATGCCGTCCATAGCCTCATATACCTTGCCGATGCATGGCTTCATGCCATCCACAAGCCTCATCAAGTGGACAATAGGTTGAACCATAGCATCAATGCGCTTCACTTTTTCCCAAAAATCAGGGCTCTCTGCTTTTTCCTTGCATGGAGCTCGTCTCAGTGGAAGCCAATGGTGAATAAGTGAACTCGTCACTAATGAACAACTGTCTCAATGCACCACTACACTCTTTCAATCGGTGGAGCATCAAGAAGTTGTAGGCAAACCTCGTATTTGAGTATTTGAGGAGCTGACGGCTGGATTTTTTGGAGAATTCATGGCGTAGGAACCGATGGTTTGTGACAAATGTCACTATTTCGCTGCCCACTTGGATGATAGGCCGGATCCATGGCAAGTCCCCAATATCCTTCAAGAACTTATTTAAGCAATGTGCCATGCAAAATGACACGGTGATGTTGGGGTACATGCTCTCGATGATCGCTGCAGCTGCCCTGTTTGAAGCCTCCCCATCCGCAACAAAGCCCACAACTAGGTCTGGGCCAATGATCTCTATGCCACTAGCCCACTTTGCGGCTAGCACATCAGCATTCTTCCCGGTCCTAGAAGCATCATGTGAGGCGATGAAGTACATCTCACCGCAGGAATATGCGACAAGGCCATGGATGGACCTTCTGTGTATCACTCCATCCATCAGCTATTAGGGACACTCCATTCCTTGCCCATTGTCGCTTCGTGTTTTCTGTTGCTTGCTCCATAAGCCTCTTCTCCTTCTCTAGCAATGTGGTGTGCAAAGACTCCAATGATGGGGGCGTATAGTTGGACCATACTTCCCTATCTTCTTCACCATGACCTTGAAGTAGTCCGATCTATCCACAAAAAATGAATAATTTAATAACCGATCAACTTCAAAGTTCAAAGTTCAAGTAACTTGTAAGAGGAACATTGTAAAATGATAGATCTGAAGCTAGACATCTTAATTCTTGATTACCTGGCAGCATGGAAAACAATGTGGTTGTGAAAGAAGAAGCGGGCTATGGCCGTATCCACCTCTTCCTTCTTCTTGGGGTCCCAACTACCCTCAAGAGTACTTTGCTAGCGTGAGCGTGTGGATGCGGTCGGCATGGAGAAGGATGGTGTTGGGGCCCATTCTTGTGGGGCGGGTGTGTTAGAAATCTAGCATGGTATCATACTAAACTAGAACATGGAAGAAGACTGCAAGAGAAATGAAGCAAACACTGAGAGATTTATTTCCATGATGTGACCCCTTGAATGTATAGGGGAAAGTACAAGAGCTGAGCATGAGTGCATATGGGATAAATCCCTGAGTGCCACGTGGCATACACTGAGATGACCAAGACTAAAAGTACTCCTAGTGAGCACTTATTTCCAACACCCTCCTTAAGTGGACACTAGGAGGAAGACAAAAGGACAAGACTATGACATGACAAAAGATAAGACCAAGACAGAGAGACTAGACAAGGATTGAGAGACAAGCTAGAAGACAAGATGGACAATACTAGAAGACAGATATAAAGACTGATAGACTGAGAGACAAAAGATCCTAAGACACCCCTCCTCAAGTGATATCCTCATATGGGTCCACAAGGGTAGGGACAAGAGTGGATCATAGACAGACAGAGAGAGAGACAATCAGCCAGTAGAGTGGTCCCACAAAGAGAGAGACTGTCAGATAGACATAAGAGAGTCTGACAAATAGAAGATAAATGGGGACATAGACAGAAATGCCAAGAGAATGTGGGTAGCTAATCCACAAAAGAGAGGCATATAGACTGATAGACAGAGTGTCAGAGACATGACTGTAAGATCACACTGATAGACACATAGACATAGAGACTGACTGATTGTAGATACACAGAGAGATGGACCTTGACTAATAATCCCTCCTCAAGGGCAATCCTCCTGCTAGAGTGAGTAATGCAGGGATGCCTCTTGGGTAGGTACAAAGATAAGTCCAAATAGTCATGACATTACCCCATGATCTACATCATTGGTGATCATTGGTGGTAGATAGCATGAAAGCATAGACAGATATGTGAGAGATGGGAAGGTCTTACCATACTTGGCAGTGTCTAATCCCGTACAAGATAGAGAGTAGTTCTGAAAATTAATTTTGAAGAATAAACTAGAACTGAAAATATTGCAGCATAGAACGATAATCCATTTTGGTTTTACCTCAGGTCTTCCACCCTTTCAGGGGTAACCCGAGAGAGAGACTGCTGCAAACAGAGAATTCTGCAAATAGAAAGAGATGAAGTACAAAACCACGATACCCGGAGAGAGCAGAGGTGCAGAATTTTGGGGCAGAGCTCGTGGGCAGAGAGAGCAGGTAATGGCGTAGAAGAGGGCGGTGGCCAGGAGCAGCAGCTGT
This sequence comes from Cibotium barometz, assembly GCF_041138505.1. NCBI lineage: Eukaryota > Viridiplantae > Streptophyta > Polypodiopsida > Cyatheales > Cibotiaceae > Cibotium > Cibotium barometz. The sequence goes on along the minus strand of NC_141098.1, from coordinate 17,193,552 downwards.
AGAAGATAGCGTGCAGACTCAAGCTGGAGAGAGGTGCGCAGTATTGGATGGGCAGACAGAAGCAGCGCGGGCAGAATGGCGGGGCAGAGATTGCGCATGAGCAGGAACAGCACCTCGCCATGAACAAGCCCGTATTAGCAGCTGGAGAAGTGTGCGCAGCAGCAATGGCGGGGCAGAAGTGTGCAGCATCTGAAGAGGTAGGCGGGCAGAGTGCAGAAGCGGGTGTAGCTTGTTGAAGAGGTGGCGCACAGGTCCAGACCAAACTGAGCAGGAGCGGTAGCACCATGATGATCCTCCGCAGCAGCAAGAGTGAAGAGACAGGGCAGATGTAGAGGTGCGGCCAGAGGCTGAAGGGAGATGCCGGAGAAGGATAGCGGGGAGAGGTAAACTGAAAGGAGAAGATAGAGATGACGAAGCTAGGGCTGCAGCAGACTGAGAGGAGAGGAGAGGGGATCTACATGCTTTGATACCATGTTAGAAATCTAGCATGGTATCATACTAAACTAGAACATGGAAGAAGACTGCAAGAGAAATGAAGCAAACACTGAGAGATTTATTTCCATGATGTGACCCCTTGAATGTATAGGGGAAAGTACAAGAGCTGAGCATGAGTGCATATGGGATAAATCCCTGAGTGCCACGTGGCATACACTGAGATGACCAAGACTAAAAGTACTCCTAGTGAGCACTTATTTCCAACAGGGTGATGCGGCCGCGGGTGCCGATGAAGTGGATGCACATGGGGATGCCGAACCTTGGGACGACCTCACTAGTGTTGCGGGATCCACGGCCACATGCAGCACTCTCCTCCTTGAAAGCAAGGCCTCGTGTGCGGCAATGCGTTCAAGAAGCCTCCTCCTCGTCTCCGGTGTGACCTAATCACAAAATCGGACCTCATGACCAGGCTCATGCAAGAGGTGAGCTCTCACTTTATCCGTTCCACCCGTTTGCCTATATGGACATAGCTTGCACGACCACGGGCGGGAGCCTCCTCCACTTCCGGGATGATTGGAGTTGACCTCTTCCCACCAAGACGAACCTTCGGTCTTCCTTCCTCTATTCATATTTGCGCCGCCAAAACGAGGTGCGGGGGATAGTCGCGATGAAGATGCCATGGAGGCTTGAGCAATGGAGGTGAGTGTGTGTGTGTGTGTGTGTGCTTGCCAATGGAGAGGCTAAAGCAAGAGGAGAAAGTAGGAGAGAGAGAGAGTGTAGGAGAGCAAGAGGTGAGTGTGTGTGTGTGTGCGGCGTGCGCTTGCCAATGGAGAGGGGCAAGAGGTGAGTGTAGGAGAGAGAGAGAGAGAGAGATATATAGATAGATATACATACATACATATATGTATAGATATACATACATACATATATCTATGTATATATATACATATATGTATATGTATATGTATATGTGTGTGTGTGTGCGTGTATATAAATATAAATATATATATATTTGGGGGGGAACCTTTTGTGCATGAAATGAGCTCTATTTCACCTCACCTTTTGTCTTCAATATCTCTTTGATTGTGCATGCGTGTGTTCCTTCAATAGTTTTCAATTTGCTCTTGATAATTGCACTTGAATTAGGCCCATCATCCATTTAATAACCCTTCCTTTTCTTTTTTCCCTCTTCTACTTTCTTCCTTCTTTTCCTTGGTTTTTTCTCTTCCCTCTTTCTTGGTTCAGTCCCTTACTTTTCCTCATAGTTATTGTTTCAGTTTCAGTTTGTTTAGTTGTTTTAGCTTTTCTTACACAGACATTGTATCAGATCCACCAATTGTTGTAACCTTTTTGTCCTCATAGGTCATTTGGCCTCTTGAGGACGTTAATATATCATTTCATTTCATTTTCATTCTCTCTCTCTCTCTCTCTCTCAGACACACACACACACACACACACGCACACACACACACACACACACTTTTTTTGGGGTAAAAAGCTATGTTCTATTACTTCACCGTGCAAAGAAAGAAGCTCTCAAAAGTGAGGCAAACTTCTTGAAGACTAGAAACATTGAGAAAACAAGTCTAACTACACCTCTTGTAGTCTATGGCAATCATACAAAGATTGGCCCAAAGACTGTCGGAAGTACGAACTTGTCAATCTGTGTAGAGTGAAAAATCAGATGATTGTTGCTAATCCATAGTGTCCAAAGTTTCCAAAAGCATGTCCGAGCAAGGAAACTTGCATAATCAACCAATCTTTGGTGATATCTTCTAAAGATCCAGAAATGCTTGGAGAAACGTCATTCGGGAAATTTGGCAGTCAAAGAAACAGATAATGTGGGCAAGAAATATTTGGTATCCAAACAAGTCCATAGTAATGAGACTGTCTCATTATGATTTGAGCATCTAACACAAGAAGCATAAGCTATCCTTCTTTTGGCTAGAGTTTCACAACTGGTAGCACTCCAACCAAGCATCGCCAAAGAAAAACTCTCTACGTTAATGGCAATTTATTAGTCCACATCTTTTGGAGATTTGTTTCCACCATTTTGTTGTCTTATCCATATTCCAAAGCCTATTCGAATCAGGAGTAATCCACGGCTCATGAATTATCAATCTGTATATGCGAGCAGTAGTGAGTTGTAAAATGGGTACTTTGGAAAAATCAGGCTCCTCTCTGTGTAACATCCAATCTAACAATCTATTCTCTTGAGAGAGGTGGAATCACTTCAAATTGCTGCAATAAAGCCCTAATTTTCAGCCAGACAAGTCTGTATGCGCAAATTCCATTTCGTGCGGAAATCTAAAAATTCTATCATCCAGAGAAACAACATCTTGGATTAGATGTATTTTTTTTACTAGAAAGAAAATAGGCTTTCCTTGGCTCTTGAACTACTAGAGGTTCCAGAAAAAACTCTGCTCTAGTGAATGCTCTCCAATGGCATTGAGTTACCTACCTCTGAAGATCTTCCGGACCAATGCAAATACTGGAGGACTTTTTTCCAATCAGCAATTAGTCTAGTAGTGAAAGGACAACCCGATATCTCCTCTTGCAACCTACCAAGAAGAAAATCCCGATGTGTACATTGCATCTATTTTTTTTTCGAGTAAAACCAGTCTAATTATATTACCACAAAATCTCATACAAACATGCGCTAAAAACATGCGCTAAAGCGCCAAAAAATACAAGTGCGACCAAACACACTCAAAGGCAAAATTTATGCCAAAAAACAAAACCTATACAAAATCTCAAGGAGGGAGACAAGAGATGCGGGACATAAACCACTGTGGAGGAAAGTACTTCCACCGTGGGGTACCGCCCTGCAAGTAGAAGAAAATCTGGTGATAGCTCCAAGTCTCCAAGAAATGTTCTTTCCGCAACTCACCAGACTGAGAGGAGAGAGTCATGAAATAGTCCCTTTCACCAACGAAGCATGTGAATCGTGTCAGACCAAGTATCTGCCAAAATCTGATGCATGGAAGAAGATTCTCCTCCAAGAGTGTGGTGACATCTGGCCCTCCAAATGCACTAGCCAGTAATAGCGCCTATGATACTAAAGGGCTTTGAACTATTCAATGATTTGTGAGAGTGCAGAACATGACGAGGGATATCAGAAAAATGCATGCGAGGAGAGATCCCATGCTCGATGTAGAAAACCAAATCATCTGGAGCAGCCTCATATCCAAGATGCCGCCGGCCTATCAAATTTGGCCACAGTGAGCAAAATGCACCTCAAGTAATGCAACTGTGTACTACACTTAAAACAGATTCTTTTGGAATAGATTCTTCTGGTGTGGACAGGTGTTCCAAAAGAATCTGTTTTAAGTGCAGTACACATTGTTGCAATCTTGATTGTCCAAAGTTGCTCCTAGGCAAAGAAGGTGGACAGCAGAGTTGCTTTTTTGGCCAAAACATGATAATGAATATCCAAAATATTAAGTCCTCCATGCATCTTTGGTGAACAAATCCATTCATATCTCAAAAGCCGAAGAGCTTTCTTCTGATATCTAGCCGAAGAGCTTTCTTGTTGTGTCTTTGCCATTTTGTCTTTCTATTCATCAGACAGACCTCCTGAAACAGATTACTCACGAGGGTGGACGTTTTGAATATTTTGGAGGTTTTGCACACAATTGGGGCAAGTGTATATATTAGCTTGACAAGTGGCATTTTGACAAATTTTGGGGCAAGTATGTTTAACCCCTTCTCTTTCTTTTTCTGAGAGTTCTCTCTATGGTTGGGCTCTCTACTCATCTCTCACCTTGTGTATATCTCTATTTTTAGCAGAAAATTCCATGGGCCCTTGATTGAGAACGTGTTGAAGGAAATCCATTTTGTAATACAAAAACAACAAAATCTAGCTGAATTGAAAATGAAAAGACAATCGCTCAAGGAAGCAAAAGTGCGAGAGGAAAAAGTGAGGTCTAGAAGACAAGGAATTTACATAAACAAAGCAGAAGCTCTTCTCCTTGCCCTTGAAGAGGAAGAAAATGAAATTGAACCAGGGCAGTTGTGGTTGGGATTCCCAACCCAATCAAAAACAATCAAGTTCCTTGGTCTTGTCAACTCTGGTGCTGACAAGAGCTTAATGTCTTACGAAGTGTGGGTCGTCCACGACTTCTGTCAACGAACGTAGTCCTGTCTTCTTTTAATGGGCATACCACAAGTTGCATGGGTATTTTAAATGTTTCTTGTTACATTGGAAATAATTCCTTGGAAGGTAGTTTTTATGTTATGCATGCAGGAGAGATGACCGAGGAGATTATTTTAAGTCGAACATGGATGGCTCGCAACAAATGCGCCATAAACTAGGTGGTCACTATAGAAAGAGTCTGGCCTTGTGAAGAGTCCTATCAGTGCTAGATGAGCGAAGGACTCCCATATCTTCTCTATGCACTGGCAGGGGAAGGGAGGGGCATATGGAGTTTGTCACCATTTGGCCACCCAATTGGCCCACCCGTGTTTTCACATTATGTATGTACATTGGACTAGCGTCCATGGCAGTTGCATATGCTGGGGATTGATGCCACTGATGTGATACTGTGCACTTTGCTTTCCGCTGGGACTTGTTCCTGTGTGTACATGCCCGGAGGATTGGTGTTCCATTGGGTATGGTATCTCGTGTACTTGCCTGGAGCACGTCTATTTTTGGTAGTCTCATGAATGGGGATTATCCATACCAATGCTGCATTGCATATCATCTTTATGTGCTTGCTTGTAATTGAAATTGCATGCTGTTTTCATGCTTGCCTGACCAATTGCAGTTCTGGGTAAGGGGACACTTGCCTGTGAACCATGCGTGTAACTGTCTGGTGACATGGTTAGGTGGTATGTGGCAAGTGGTAAGTATGGGTCATAAACCTAGCCTTAGGAATTAGCACTAATTTATAAGTGAGTGTGTACACACTTCATTAAGTTTTGGGCGACCAAAACTCATAAGTTATGACCAACCCTGTTTTCGCACACACTGATGTCCCGAGGTGGACAAAACCCAATGTCCACCGCCCAGACCTTATCCCCTTTGTACAAAGGGAGCAACCAACCATGTGTCCGTTCTAGCTTGCATCACAAGGCACTTGTCCTCTCTACTTGACACCTAGAGTGGACAACTCACCATATCTCTCTTCCCTCTCTCTAGAAGTAGGCGCCCCGCCCCCTTCCTGAGGTCTCTTTGGCTCTATTTTCTACACTTTTCTCCTTCCCAACTCCATATCCAAGCTTGCTAGTGTGTTTTCCAAGCTTCCGAGAGTGTTTTCAGGTGGTGTTCACTCTCCCACACTCCCAATGACTGAAATTCAGCAAAATAGCTCTTATTTTTGTTGTAATTTTTGGTCTTTTGCTGAAAACCCTAATTTCAGCCTTCCTTTCTCAAGTTGAACCATATGGGAGGCTTTCCCAAGATTCCCTTCATCCTCTTGAAGACTTTTGTCGCAAAAATTGAAGATTTCAACACTCCAAACGCTTCCAACGCAAAGACTTCCATTGTCATCAACTCCACATGCAATTGTAAGCTTTGATGCTTAAATATGAAAGCAAGTAGTAGGAGGAACCGGACTCCATGATCACATACCTTGTGTAGTGTTCTCTTGTCCTACGTGCTCTCTTGCAGATTGTTACTACCATGTGTTGGTGAAACAAGAGAGAGCAGATGGTAGGGAACATGGACACCTGGGAGGGTAGTGTGAGTTGCAAGTCTATTCGATAACCACATTGTTTGAAATACTGTATTCATATGCATTGGTATGGAAATATGGTGAGAAATGCTCATGATACTATGTACTTGATTCTTCCAAGATCAATATACTTCATTTGAGGGAGGGGCCGGCCGTTCCAGCTCATTTTGCGTCTCTTGTCAATTTAGCAAATTACTTCTTGTATTGAGCATGTTGTCCATTTATTTAAGTGTATTGATTAGCATCGTGTTCAACCAAGCTACATTGGTATGAGAGCATACGGTTCTCTTTCACTTCTATCATGAAGGATGATCACCGAAGAACACTAGCTATCGCTACACTTAGAACACTATGGGCAGCCATGCAGTGAATGTTGGAGATGCTATCATAAGAGGCGGGGACAATGAAATGCATGCTTTCAATGCTTTACAGAATGATCAAACTCGTGGATCAAACTCGTGTGGTGCACATTAGGGAACAAGAACATGTGGGACATCTGTCCCGTGGCAAAGAGAAAATGCAAGTTGAAGAGTCCATAGCCTTAAGGGCTGAACTTACTCGTATGCAGGCTCTTCTTTATTCACAACAAGAAGAATTGAAACTTTATCGCTGCTGGCACATGAACGTTTGAAGGCCAAGAAAGTTGAATCTTATATGGATCATGCAATGGCAATGATTGCTCAAGATTTGCACATGTGACCGAGGGATGCAGCATGTGCATACTTGGCTCGTACCGAGGATGCCTATGCAGAAAAGACAACCATCCCACATGCCTTGGTATCCCCCCACAGGTGCCCAAACAAGAACTTATGTCTAAGAGGATGAATCCTCATGTTATTGGAGAGGAACTATCGGCAACTTCACGCCATGCAGGATTACCTCATGTAGCCTGTGAAGGATACAATGTTTATGGCAGTGGTCAAAATGTATGTCAAATGCCATTGCCGGCTGAAAATGTACATGCACAACACATGCAATATGGGTTGCAATTTTTTGTTGGTCTAAGTATTCCGCGTATCTCTCATGCCACTCATGCCTTTGAGTGTGCTCGTGAGGGAGAAGCTATGGGTGAAAATACACCAATGTGTGTTGAGGGGGCCAGCCATGACTCATGCTTACAAGGCACATGTATCTATGCCTAATGTATCAACTTTTGTTCCTAAAATGATGCTAGTCACAGGGGTTGTCCCAATGGACAAACATGCCGGAAAACATGTTTAGATGCAGGCTAATGTATCAAAGTCTCATGACTTCAAAGCTAGAGACAAATCTGTGAAGTTTGACGCATATCGGGGAAATATGATGCATCAAAGGCACTTGCTTTTATTGCCTAGTTTTATATTGTTTAGTGATGAGGATTTCACTTAGAAATCCATGATCTGGCATGTAAGCATGTTCATGAAAGGCACTGCTGTCCATTGGTGGCTCATGGAGAAGCTCTCATCGAATCTTGTTAGATCATGAGAAGAGTTCAAGGAAAGAGAAGAGTTCAAGGAGAGGTATGTCCAATTCTTGCCTCCCAATGCATTGAATGAGATAACAATGAAGTGGGATTGGGTGAGAAGCAGAATGAGGGGGAAACAGTGAATGCATATGTGCAAAAGTTTTGGAAAGTGCTTTTGGAGGTGTCTCCATTTATACATGTCACCGAGGCGGAAAGAAAGAGAAGGTTTCAATCGGGATTGCAACCCGTGTATGAAGCGGGACTACAAATGTATCCTTACACCAACTAATCGCAGCTGCCACTTCCACCGGGCATGTAAATCAAGTTGAGTCGATCCAAAAAGGCTAAACCCTCGTTTCAAGGCAAAGATAGAGCTGTCCAAAACTTGCAAAATAATGGACAGCCACCTAAAAAGGACCAAAACCAAGGAAAAAATGGTCCAAAGGCTGAAAATAAGTCTACCAAGAAGCATCCCTTCAAAGTGAGAGACTATGGTCTCACTCGGGAGCAGAAAAAGCAATATATGAGTAAGGGGAAATGCTTTACTTGTAGTAGCATCGAGCATATTGCAAACGTATGCCCAAACAAAAAGAAGCGTGATAATGCGAATCCATCAAAGCCCAATATGCATATGGTTCCGGATGTGCAAGGCAATACTTGACATGATAGCAAAGACAGGGTTGTATGTAAAGCTTGGGGACAGCTTGAGGATTAGCCCGCTTTGTTCATGTTTAATGATGGTGCAAGTGAGAACTTTATATCTACAGAGATGGCAGTTATTTTGGGTATTGAAGTTGAGGACATGGGTCCTCAAATTGAAGCAGGGGTTGCCTTCGTTGGTAGAGAAGTGCAAGTTATGCCTATTATTTGCAAGTTGCGCATACAGATTTAAGGCTATGTGGATCGTGAGGACTTTCTTGTAGTGTCTTTGAATGGCTGTGATGTATTGCTTGGAAAGCCTTGGCACACACACATTGATCCTTGCAAGGCTTACAAGACCAACATGATCACCTTCATGCATAAAGGCCAAGAGCATGTGATTGATGCTGGTGAAGAGGGTGATACCATTCCCCTTGTATCTCATGTATAAATTAAGAAAGTAATAAAAAAGAATGTTTTTTTGCGTACTTGATTTTTGTACAGGATCATGTTGAAGAAAATAATGTGCTTGTAAACATTCTTAGTAATGATAGACTGAAATTCTTGCAAGAGTACAATGATTGTGTTGTTGATGAGTTACCATATGAGTTGCCACCCATACGACCGGAAGATCATCGCATTGATCTTGTGCCGGGTAGCTCACTACCTAATAGGCCAGTCTATCTGTAAGTGCATCCCAAAAAGAGGAGATCATGAAGTAGGTAAATGAGCTTCTTAAGAAGGGTTTGGTTCAGCCAAAGCTATTCTCCATATTGTTCACCCGTCCTCTTGGTTTAAAAGAAGGATGGATCTTTTCGTATGTGTGTGGATTATAGAGCTTTGAATAAGCTCACCATCAAGAATTGGTTTTCGATTCCATGCATAGACGACATCCTTGTGACAAGTTGGATGGAGCGGCATGCTTTAGCCGAATTGATCTCAAGAGTGGGTATTATCAAGTGCATGTGGTGCTTGAGGATGTACATAAAACTGCTTTTAGGACAACATTTAGGCTTTATGAGTATCTTGTTATGCCTTTTGGTCTTATAAATGCCCCGGCTACATTCAATAGAATGATGGATCGTATATTCTGTGGGTATAAGAAATTTACAAGTGTCTTCTTTGATGACATTCTAGTCTTCTCGAAGACCGAAGAAGAGTATAGAGCTCATTTGGCTATTGTTTTTGAAGAACTCCGTAAGCATAAACTCTTCATAAATGCAAAGAAGAGTGAGTTCTTCTCGAAGACTGACGAAGAGTATAGAGCTCATCTGGCTATTGTTTTTGAAGAACTCCGTAAGCATAAACTCTTCATCCATGCACAGAAGAGTGAGTTCTTCTTGTCAGAGACACATTATCTTGTGCATATTGTGTCCAAAAATGGAATGCGGATGGATCTTGCAAAGATTGATGTAATTCGGAATTGGCCCGAATTGAGATCAATGCATGAGATCCATAGTTTTCTTGGATTATGCTCTTACTACCATAGGTTCATTCGGCACTTTGCATGGATTGATTCTCCTTTGCATGACTTGACAAAGAAGAAGGCTACATTCAAATGGACTGATGTAGAGAGGGATGCATTCCTCAAATTCAAAGATGCAACTACACATGGTCCAGTGTTGATCATTCCGGATTTGCAAAAGCCATTTAGTGTGGAATGTGATGCATTTAGAAATTACATAGGAGTTGTCCTAAATTAAGAGGGACATGCTGTGGCTTATGAGAGCCATAGATTGTATGACGTAGAGCTCTCTCTTGGCATTTATGAGAAAGAACTCCTGGCTGTAATTTATGTACTTACCATATGGAAACATTACCTTCTTGAGGCTGATTTCATTGTGAAAACAGATCACTAGAGTTTAAAGCATTTTCTTACCCAAACTAAATTGTCAGAGAAGCATATGAGGATGGCCAATTTCTTCTCTATGTTTCATTTTCAGATCTTGCACACCCCAAGAAAGAAGAATGTAGTGGCACATGCATTGTCACGAAAGCCGTATGTAGTAACTTTCTCAGTTGCCTCTCATGGGGACTTGTATGCCATGCGTAATTTGTATCATACGGATGCTGATTTTGCCACTATTTGGGTTGATTTAATGGTTGGTCATGCACATGCCTCATATGTGATCAAAGAGGGATATCTCATGAAAGATAATTACGTATGTGTGGTGTCTGACATGAGGCAAAAGATTTTGGATGAGTGCCATGCTCCCCCATATGCTAGTCATAGAGGCATAATGTCTACTACATACATTAGTGAGCGGTATTTCTTTTGGCCAGGTATGCGGAAGGACATAGAGACACATGTACGTGCATGTATTACCTATCGAAAGGTGAAATTCGATTGACAAAAGGCACCAAGTTTGCTTCAGCCATTGCCTATTCCGACGCAGCCATGGGAACGTACTACAATGGATTTCATTATGGATTTGCCACGGACCCAATAGGGTAATGATACTATTTAGGCTCACAGGGCAGTGTTTTGTTTGACGTCAAATTGGCCACCTTGTGCCTCAGTGCAGCCCTGGCGGTGACCCACCAGTGCAGTGTTTTGTTTGACGTCAGATTGGTCACCTTGTGCAATCTTCCCTCAGTGCCGCCCTGCTGGTGACCCACTAGTGCAGTCACCCACCGGCGCAATCCCCTACGAACGATGCCCCAAAACAGCCAACTAGCCATGGAGTCCCTACATGTGAGCAGCCTCGTCATACTCTGTAACTTGGTTGAACACAATGCTAATCAATACACTTAAGTACACCAAGATTTGCGAAGGAGACTCACATGAAAAGCATTGTGTATATGTCAATGACTAGGTAATGCCAACCTGAAAGCCACTTCATTGATCTTCTCGATCACTTGAAAAGGCCCATAGTACCTCATTGCAAGCTTAGGGTATGCACCCCACTCTCTTTGCCTGGCCTCTTTGCAAGTCTTGCTTTCTCAAATTTCAGCAATACCCAGTCATTCTCTTTAATATCAAATTGCCTTCTATGCTTGTCGGCATCCTTTTTATGCTCATCTTGCGACCTTGCAATGGCTATCCGCACCTAAGCAAAAGCAATATCCAAGTCTCTTACATACTCGTTAGCTACAAATATCTCATTCTTAGTGCGAAGGATGGGTGGCAAAACCATCTTACCATAAACAATCTCAAACGGGGCCTTTCGCGTAGATGCATGCACAATGTTGTTGTATGCAAATTCCACAAGCGGTAAGTACTTCTCCCAAGAAGACTTTTGATCCGCCACATAACATTTCAAGAGATCCAACATGGCTGAATTTGCAGCCTCACTTTGCCCATCCGTTTGAGGGTGATAAGCTGATAAGAAGTCCAATTTGGTGCCCATATTATCAAATAAGGTTCGCCAAAAGAGACTTGTAGTCCTTGGATCTCTATCCCCCACAATAGACTTTGGCATTCCATGATGCTTGAACACTTGTGCAAGATATATTTTAACCGTATGCTTAGCTTTGATGGTTTTCTTGACCAGCAAGAAGTGCGCTTGCGTGTAAGAAATTCGAGCCACCCAGTTGGGGGATCAAGAGATGCTGGGGGAGGTTCTTCTGTGACGAGATGAACAATTGAATGGTCGGGAGACCTGCTGCCAGGAGGAACGTATAAGCTTGGGGGAGCTGATACAAGGGCGAGGAGGTGGGGAGAGTGCACGTAGGGGTATGGGCAGGGGAAGGCTGGCGCATATGGGTTCTCTTCTTCTTGGAACTCTATTAGGAGCACATATATCATAATAGTCATCAGATGTCCAAAAATTTGCAGAGGTTATTTTGTAAGAGTGTGGATGTGCCACACCCTTCTCTGTTTGATGGGGGATCGTGTCCTGCTTGTATCGAACACTGATGGTGTGCCTAATTGTCAAAGCGTAAGCATTGTATGAGGGGTTGCAACATGGAGCTTGCGATAGTTTCGCAGAGGACTGCACACCTTATGTTCCTTGTTAAATGACAGCCATGCTTTTATCACTTGGTCTCCTAGTTGATTTTTGTTCCAGTTAATGAGGGCACACTCGAGAGTGATGTGGTTCATACCTTGATCTTAGCACTAGGACTAGAGGGAGCTCAACTGCTTGCATTTTCACCTGATTATTTGTTTGAGTAGTGGCTTTTTCTGTTTAACCTGCCTTAATTTCACATGAGCTGAATACTTGAAATTATTTGACTCTTGTTGGTTTTTCTTTTTTAAAATCGGGTATGCTAGCGCAATACGAAGGTCATTGTTATGGATGCAGACGGAAGTCAATCGAAGAGCGTTGCCAGGGCTTTAAAGAAAACAGGGATTAAGGTATTGATTCCAGAGCTTGCACATTCGATGGGGGGAGTGGGGCTGGTTTTGTTTGAAAAAGCATTTGGGCTCAGTTTCCTAGTCCTTTGATTACTAGTTGTACCATGCAGATGCCATATAGGATTGATGGAGGTTTCAGAGCATGGGAAGCTGATGGTCTTCGCGTGAAACAAATAGGACCGGAGACACCACTGACCATCATAAAAGAGGTGATTTGATTTAGAACAAAGACTTTCTATCATTGTTATGTGAGCACTGTTCAAGAGGATCATGTGTGAAATCATGACCCATGGTTGTTGCTCTCACATATCAGAGCACTGTTCAAGATGATCATGTGTGAAATCATGACCCATGGTTGTTGCTCTCACATATCAGAGCTGATTGTGCAGGAAACAGAGGCTATTCTAGATGCAGTCAAACCTACTCCGGGTGGAATTGCAACAGTAACTTTGGTAGGTTCAGCCTTGAAACTGAAGTGTTGGTGATCTCTGTGGGAAAATTGCTGATGCTATTCTCTTTTCTGTATGTTCAGGGCGTTTTTGCCAGTGTATACGCTCTGATTGGTGAGGAACCCATTGTATCTTTTAAAATCAGATTCTAAGTCCTGCTGGTGACACTAGCAGCAGAGGCTTGTCAATGCCTTGAGGAAAAGTTAAGTTGGCTTTTGTGTATCTTTCGCAGAATGGGAGAAGACACTTCAGTTGCTTGGGCTGGTTTGCATCGGTCAGGTAGGTCAAAGAAAATGCGTTTTTTTTGACAGTATGCCCATCATACCAACAAAGGCCATGAAGTCTGCTTGAAATCTAATGCAGGTGCTTTATACTCGTCTCAACTCCTACAGCAGTGTGGATGATGCCAAAGATGACTTAAAGTGAGTGAGGTTTTGGCTGCCATGTTCTGGGTATTCCGTTGTGCGACCCAGTGATTTTTGAGTTTCTCAAGTGTGTTTCTAATTTTGCATTCAATTTATTAGGGTCCTGCTGCGTCCGTTCGCTCTGGCAACTGAAGGAATTATCTGGGTGGCTCAACAATTGGAGCCTAGTAAATTGCAGTTGGCAACCTCTCCTTCAACCTCAGCTGTGCAGGATAGAGTTCTTCAAGCAGCTGCCAAGCATGGACCCCTGCCTTCTGAGTTTGATCAAGAGCAGCAGGAAGTCCAGCCTTCAGAAGAACCTGTTTCAAAGGGATCAGATGATGCCGCTGGAATACAGGAGTGATTTTTCTCCAAGTATTGACCTAGCTGAAGAGGAAACAACTTCCCACCATGCTTCATCTCTTTGTAGTGATCTATCAGCTTCAGAAATCGGCATGATAATGTTCTCTCCCCTTAAATACTCATTCCTTTCCTGTGTACCTCAGTCCAATGTGGCACTGTGTGCACAGATTATATGCTTGTGTATCAATTTTTTTTTGCGAGGACTTCTCATGATGTCTGGTAATATCATTCTGCAGAGAGGGCAGCAGTGAGACCTTTGGGGTTCTTAATGTAGGGGTGCTGTGTGTGAGGATGAGGCTCATGCATGGCAGAATCTTAGTTGTGATAATCACCAATAAAGCAGAAGGTTGAACTAGGCAGATGAGATCACTAGTAGAGAAAAGGTCATCAGAGAAGCTATATTTCACAAGTTGCCTCGTGAGACCTTTGTCTCAGCAGTCACCCACATCAAGAGGCTAGTAAGAGACTCCTAATAAAGCATGTGTTATTATATTGCTGCTTAGCCCACGTCACCCAGTTGAGGAGGAATTGAGGACGCTCTAACTTGTGGTGTTGGCTAGAGGAGCTGTGCACAGCAAGGCAAAGCTGATAAATGGTACCGGTGGGTGGTTTGACGTTATGATGAGTCCGACAAAATACATGGTTTTGACCTTGGGTTCGTGTGTCTTAGGATTCGGTTAATCTTTAATTTTGTCGAGCCAAAGGAGTTTTTCTTTCTGCCTCTCAGTGTTCGTGAAATAGACCTTAAGTCAGTCCTTCTTGCCATGGGTTGAAGAGGAGATGCATCATTTTCGACGAGCAATTTCTTCATACTTCTGTCAAATTACAACTATTTTTAGAGGAATGTGCTCTCTCTCTCCTAATCCCACATATCCGCAAACGTTTTTTCAAGAAGTGACCAAAATGAACCCATCTTATCCTGAGCAATGGTGCCTTTTTTTGCGTGGCTTTTGCAGTGTCGACGACCAGAGTTTTTTCATTTACAAAAAATAAAATAAAAACAATCTCTATACCAATGTAGTATTTAAAACTTTCTTACAAAACCAAAGAACTTAAATAAAAAATCTTTGATCTCTGATTGAGCCACTGCATCTCATGAAACATTAGATGGCAATCGGGGGAGTGAGTGCTTTTTTATTTTGTGCTTCACAAAGCTCACAGATTGGTTCTTGCCTAGCTCTTCCCTTTGCTTTATTCAGTCTCTGGTTCATGATGGACTCGGATTCAACCAGTGCTATTGACTTCTCAGCCTTTGATCCATTTATTTTTGCTTTTCTTAAAATTTTAGCAATTTGCCTTCACTAGGATCAATGCAGTGCCAAAGAAAGTATTACTTTGAGGTCTTTGCATTTGAACAACCCACCACTTTAGGTATGCACAAGCACCATTGACAATGTTGTTAGGCCCTTTACACATTGCTTCTCAATAGGATCAATGCATTGCAAAAGAAAGCAATACTATTGAGGTCTTTGCATTTTTGCAACCCACAACTTAAAGTGTGCACAAGCACCATTGACAATGTTGTTAGGTCCTTTACACATTGCTTCTCAATAGGATCAATGCAGTGCCAAAGAAAGCAATACTTTGATGTCTTTGCATCTACACAACCCCCCACTTTAGGTAGGCACAAGCACCATTGACAATGTTGTTAGGCCCCTTTAAGGCATCTAACGCATTTATGTTCTCTCTTAAGTTGGTATTATAATTTAAAAGATAAAAATTTGGAATGAATATCCCATAGGTCCTCGCCTCAAAGCCTTGACTCTGACCTTGTCCACAACTTTGCTTTTGCTTTAGCTTGGGTAAAACCGGAAGTCCTTTTGGGGGGGGGGGAGGGGACGACAAGGATTTTTGCTAAGTCTTCTCCTTCAAAAAGGCTTAGGAAAAATCCTTAGCCATCATCACTACTTCTAATATAAATGAGGATTTAGCATTTTTCACCAACCTATCCAACTTTCTAATGAATCGATGAAGAAGCATCATTTCATCATCCAGTGTTTCATCATTTAGCTAGGGCATACTAAACAACATTAAGTATGCTTTCAATGTATTTCCTTCCACCTAATATGGTCATGATTTGATTCAACATAATACTTCCAGCTACTTTGATCAACTCTCATTATCTTGAGGCAAGAAAGATCAAAGTACTCGGCGTACCTCATAGGTATGATCGCTGGGTGCCGTATCAAGACTCAATTTTTGCACAAGTTTGTAGTTAACAAAGTTGTGTGAGCTGCCAGGGTCTAGAAGAATGTGAATCTTATGGCCATTCACTTCTCCATAAACTCGGAGAAGATCATGCAAGCCAAATACTTTAGAGTTGAACAGACAATCAAAACAAGTACTAGGACGAGAAAGTACAGTAATTGATGTACCTGTCAAAGACAACTGGTTAGCTGCCTTTGGCTTGGGTCCTGCGTTGGTCTTTGCTTTGGGCACTCGTTACGCATGTGTCCTTTTTCTTCGCAGATAAAACAACGTCCTTCCTTCTTGAGCTTTAAAGCCCTAAGGAGCCGTTTCTTCTTCGCTGGTGTCAAACTAGAATTCTTCGAAGGTTGGTCCGAAGACTTTCCTTCAGTCGTGTTAGCCATAGGTGCGGAGAACTTTCTTTTCCCTTACAAATCCCATGGCAAGGAGATGGACGGGGAGCCTCTTAGTCCATGGGATTGGGCGGGGGAAATCTTCCCTTGAGGGAGGGATGCTCTTCCCCAAAAATTCCCATAACAAGGGCAGCGTGTAAAGCCCCTTAGGTCATCTTCCATGGCCAAGTTTATAAACTAGGCTAAATGTCGTTATTAGAAATCATTTCCTAGCATGGATGTTGATAGCCAAGCAAATCATGTTGTTCTGCACCAACAAGCTGCAAAATTTAAAAATTGATGCTGACAGTTAAGTGTAGGAGATTTGGATTCTCTGAAATAAAGTGTCCTTTCCCTCCCACGACCCATGTAAGGCAAGTTGCACTAAAATGAGCTTAGCTAAAGTTAACTATTCCAACCAACGAGCGCTTTTGACTTTTCATAAAAGTCAAACTAAAGAGATCTAATGCTTGGATTGAACCAAAAGTGATCATATAGTTGGGAAGAACTCTTCAATACCTTTCTAACAAGTCAAAGGATCACTCAATTTGGAATTTGGAAGCTTGGTCAACTTAAAAAATTACTCAATTTAGTGTCATCCAAGTAAAGCTTAAATACAACAAAGGTTACATATGAAAGTGCTACTGTCCAAATGGTTGATGAAGAGCAAGATATCATGCATAAGGATGACCCAATAGCAAATGAGCACACTCATAGTGATGGTGTCAATCCAAGGGTTCAAGTGAACATGAATGCGCATAATCGCAATGATGGTTCACAATTGAACAACAACATACAAATAATGATGATGATGATGATGCAGATCGTGAATCTTCCTTCACCTCTTGATGAAGATGATGGTTAACGATGCATGCCTCCAAGAGAGAAGAAGGACCAAATATTGTCGTTGTCTACAAAGACTTCGCCATCCGATTCATCCAACAAGAGATTTGGTTTCCTTGAAGCATCACCCATGAGTTTCTTGCCTTGTAAGATGTATCCCCACTATGCATAGATTTCTTCCCTTTATGTGTGTCATCCTTAGGCATAGAAGCACCCAAATCCTTATTCACTTTCATGTGGCTATCATGCATTGATGAAGCACCCAGTCTTTCCCTAAGTGTGGTGAATTCTCCTTTGAGTTCTTGAACCATCTCTCTTCGTTCATTCTTAAGCGCTTGCACAAAGCCATCCAAGGTAAACTTTTGATTTACTACACACCAATGATGCATGGAATAAGGATGATTCCTTTGCATGGATGCATTCTAGAAATGAATATAAAGATAACTTTAAGGGAGTCAAGGACAAGTTGGTTTTGATGAAGTTCAAGGGAGAAGGAACTTCCAATGATGACTTTGAAGAGTGGGCCAATAAAATGGATTTCTACTTTGAGATCAAGACAAGAAGCAAGAGTGTTAAAGTATATTTTGTCGCTTTGCAGTTGGAAGGGTATGCTCACACATGGTGGAGACATCGTCTTGAAAATGGCTACACCAAGAACTTGGGAAGCTTTCAAGAATGAGATAAGAGATGCCTTTCTCTCCTCTTAATTGCATATAATGATTACTTGGTTTGTGAATGAGATGATTTAGACAAAACTGGGAGTGTAAAGAAGTATTCACCTAGATTCTTAAAGCTTTTGCTACATGTGGATTCCTCAAGTGAGCGCTTCAAGGTCTTAAAGTACACCAAGGGGCTTCAGAGGTACATTGGGGTGTGATGTCAAAGCCAACAACGCGTAACTCTTAATAAAGAGACTATGTTGTTGGCAGAGATCTATGAAGAGAAATACAAGTTTAAGCAAAAGGAGATTGACTGGGTTAAATCTACCTGTATCCAAGAGTTCCTAAATTTATGCACCTCCAGAATAAGTTCATCCTTCTTCACCAACAATATGGGTAAAGCAAAAGGAGATTGGCTAGGTTTAATCCACCCATGTCCAAGAGTTCCTTAATTTGTCTTGCCAAATCCTTCTTCTCTACCCTTTAGAGCCTATAAGGTGGCTTGTTACCAATTTAGTGTTCGTTTCAAGCTTAATCTCATAAAGTCCAAGAGTTCCTAATTTGTCTTGCCAATTCTTTCTTCTCTAAAGTCTACGAGTTCTTCAATTTGTCTTGCCAATTGTTTCTTTTCTACCCTTTAGAGTCTATAAGGTGGCTTTTTAAACCAGTTTAGTATTCGGTTGAAGCACAATCTCATGATCTACATCTCTCTTTGGTGCTAAATTATTTGGCACATGAAACACATCATGGAACGCATCCAATAGTCTAGCCTTGCCCTCCTGCATTTCTTTCCTGTTCTCAACCATATCATCCTCTTTGCAAAGCTATAAACAAATACATAGCCCATTCTTTTCAATTCCCTTTTGAGTTTGATAGTATTGACCAACATTAACTTGGAGCTACATGATCCCCACAAGATAGTGTTTATTTCTTCATGCATAAAAGTCAAGAATCCTTGTTATAAGTTCATTGAGAATGAGCCAAGTGTGTACATCTAATCACAACCCAAAAAAACTCTGTCAATTGGGCCCATGTCCAACACTAGTATATTAATTTTGCAGGAGTAATCCTTTGAAAGCATGACATCCACACCCTTGCAAGCCATTGTGCAATCCATATTTGCTTCATTAGCCACTTTTACCATAAGGAATGAAGATAAATCTATAGGATGTAACTTGAGATTACACAATAAACTTTTGTTCACAAAGGTATGTGTGCTACCACTATCCACCAACATGTGTGACACCCTTCCATTAATCAAGGCCCCAAGCCTTAAAGCATTCGTACCTTTGCAACTGGCATAGGCATCATAGAAAAGAGTGCATAGAGTAGAATCATGTGTTGATACATATGTAGCTTACGTGGTAGCAATCATCCATCATCATGATTTGGTTCCTTCATGCATGACCCATCCGGATCAAAAGGAAACTTGCCCTAAGGTTCAATATCTTCCTCTTCTTCCATCATCTCATAGCAATCACCATAATTTTTAGATTCTTCACCCACATTCTCATGGTTTGATTTTGTAAGAATCCAAAAAAAAATTGCTTTACAAGACTGGAAGTGGTCTTTGTTCCACTTTTGCTCGCATTTGCATCATAGACGTGTGCTCTTAATGTCATTAATTATATCTTTCTTCATAACCATGATCTTGTTAGCTCCACATTTGTGGGCTTTCCATCACCAATAGCACCCTTTTGTGGATTGGTTCCAAATCTGAAATTTGACCTTTTACTCTTTCCATACACTATAAGGGTAGTGTGGGATGGTATGGGTTGATGAAGGTTCTTGTGTAGATTTTCCCATCATGGAAGAAGCATTCATTTCCAACCTTCTGTGAAGAAAAAGGATGACTCAGTTTGAATGTGCATGATCTCAACAAGATTACCGGAATAGGTTTCTTTCCAATACCTCGAATTGATGATCTCCCGGCTGAGCTTAAGGATGCTCAATGCTTCTCCAAGGTTGATTTGCGGAGTGGGTATCACCAAATATGAATAAAGGGAGGTGATGAATTTAAGACAACTCTTAGAATGGAAAGGGAGCTATTCCATTTCATGGTTATGCCATTTGGCTTATGTAATGCACCCGCCACATCCCAAGCATTGATGAATGATGTGCTTCAAACCTTCCTCTAAAAATGGAAAGGGAACTATTCCATGTGATGGTTATGCCATTTGGCTTATGTAATGCACCCACCACATCCCAAGCATTGATGAATAATGTGCTTTAAACCTTCCTCTATAAGTTTGTGTTAATATTCTTCAATGACATCCTCATATTTAGCAAAGGGGAGGGAGCATTTGATGCATGTGAGAAAGGTACTTGAGGTATTGAGGGCCAACCAATTATATGCTAACTTTTATGGCTCTTGAAGTGGAGTATCTTGGGCACATTGTAAGCAAAGAGGGTTTTAAAGTGGACCCCAAAAAGGTGGAATGTGTGAACAAGTGGCCTATACCCATTAATGTGATGTGATTGAAGGGTTTCTTAGCATTATCATCATTTCTATAGAATGTTTATTGAGAAATATGTTGCCTATACATATTTCTATGGGTTTCATTACGATTCTTCCACACATATTTCTATGGGTTTCATTACGATTCTTCCACACACAAAGAAAGGTTTGGACAACTTACATGTGGTTTTATGGATAGGTTGACAACTTACATTTTATCCCTACAAAGGTTAAATACACGAAATCTATGGTTGCAAGAGGCAATTTATGGATCATATATTCAAGTTGCATAGTGTACCACAACAAATTATGGGATGTTAAATTCATGAGTTCATTTTGCAGAAATTTGTTTGAGATCATGGGAACCAAGTTGATGCCAAATACTTACTCTATCCTTGAAAGAGTACAGAGAGTGGAAGCAAAAGGGCACGAGTGTGTTGAATAGAGAGTGCAAGAGAGAGAGAGAGAGAGAGATATGGAACAACTATGTTGAATATACTAAAGCAAAATAGTCCCAAGCAAGAGACACAAGTACTCTCATAAGTGAGGTAGCAAAAGATGCAAGACAAGATACAAAGGTGAGAGGCCAGCCCACCTATTTCTAGGTGGGTAGTGCTAGCCTACTTGAGCTGAATAAGCTGGCCGATTAGAGATGAATAGCTAGCCGACTGGGAAGGGCTGAGAAAAATCCTAGAAAAATATGTAAAATAGGGGTGGCTAGCCCACAATCAAGGGCCATGCAAAAGGGACCAAAAGGATACCATAAATGGGCAGAAACTGGGGATGAATGTGCTAACAATCCTGAGGCTGACAGTCAAACAATGAGGGCAAATAAGTGGGTTGGAACTTATTTGAGACACTATTGCCATGACACTCAAAGGCAATATTACTTATTATGAGAGTATTGGCATGCTACCTTTTGAGGTTGTATGGTTACAAGGTGAATACACCTATGACGGTGTGAGTATTGGCATGTTGCCTTTTGAGGCATTGTATGGTTACAAGGTGAATGCACCTATGTCAAGCAAGAAGGAGTGAATCCAAATGAAAAAGAGAAAGTGGAGAAAATGCATGCTCGTCTCCAAAAATTCAAGGCTACCATGAAGCAAGGTTAAGTGAGAAAATGCATGCTCTTCTCCAACAATTCAAGGCTAACATGAAGCATTATGCTAATTCACATAGGAGACGTTTGGAGTTTCAAGAAGATTGGGTATTTTTAAGGACTCCCAAATTAAGATATAGTTCCCTCAAAGGTAACACTAACACCAAATTAACTTATCGTACTATGGTCCATACAAGGTTTTGAGGAGAGTTTGGGAACTAGTAGATCAATTATTGCTTCCACCGACCACTAATATTCATGGTGTATTCCATGTGTCTCAGCTAAAGGCTTACATTGGACCCGAGGTGCAAGTTCATGAGATGAGCTACCTCCAATGAATGAGGAGGGATTGATTCACCTTTTCTTATATAGAGAAATCCATGGTGGTCCAACTTGAATGTATGAGAGCAAACACCTCCATATGGATGTAAACTACATGTAATGCTCTCGAAACATTCCAAAAGCTCTCCACGACAATATATAGCCCATATGCTCTCAACCCATGCTCATCCAATACCATCATGAAGAGGGTTATCTAAATAGTGAATCCTAGAAAATTCCAACAAGTATACTCTCTCTTTTCAAGCATCATTTCTCCCCCCAGATGCATCCAATAACCCTTGATATCCCTCCAACATTGAAACGAGTCAAAGCTTCTTCATTGGGTAATCCATGACATTCAACAAGGTATTCTACCATATTTTGGGTATGAAGTACCCAATATCTTCTTGGGAACATAATTAATTTTTGACATGGACCTCACTCATATGATTTGTAAAAGAGTTATTCATATGGTTCCAAGAGGATGAAACCTTAGAGGTGGGATGGTTTGTAACATGGGGGTGGAATCAATACCTATGTTAATAAGTATATAAGTTTAGAATATATGGACCAAATGCATCGGACAAGAATAAATGGTGTGGACATAGGGCTAAGGGCCAAGGCCAAAAGGGTGGCCCATTAATAGAGAAGTTTGAAGTGGAACTCTAGTATAAAAGATAGCTATGAGCTTAATCGTGTATCTGATAACTTTTACTAATCAAGATTTATTATCTTTTTGCTTCAAGCAAGCTTCCATGGTGGTATTCCGGCAAGTGCAAGTATGTGTGGTACTAGTGCAACCCTGTGCAATCCTCCTCTCTTTCACATTCCAAAAGTAGGAGTTTATATACGAGTTTAGGGACTCATTCGCACTCAATACCCCATTTACATATGGGATAAATCCATGCTGCACAAGCCCATAACAAATATAAATGTTAACCCATCTCAAAGCACCTCGAGAGTTGAATATTTTACTGTCCAAGTGAAATCCAAAAGAAAGTGTTGAATCAGCCTCGACCATGGCAAGCTAATATATACCAAGTATCCCAAATGCAACCACCATGCTAATCCACAAACTCCATCCTATGATAGTTGCTTACATGAAAGCCATAGAAATGATGCTAAGACTCTCCAAGGGAAGGTCTAACCCTCACATCACAGCCCATTGGATAACTCAGATGCTCATCTCTACATGATGTGGGTTGAACCCTCAAAGCCCCCTTGGGTATTGGGATCCCCATGCTTCTAACTCAGCAAGGTACATGAAGAGGTGTGTTTCCATCATAAGACACAATCAAGAATGCACAATCTCGCGTGACCAAGCACATAGAGAGGAGTCAGGGTTGCCATCAAAGAAGGGGAAGAGGGTTCTAAGCTTTATTTTTAAAACAAAAAGGATAGAGGGGGCGAAGGGGGAAGCAAGGTTTTCAATTTTCAAAAAACTAAAAGCTAGTCTCCCAAGGGGGTGCCTCTAATATGGCCATGATGGGTGGCAAGGGGCTGTGCACTATAATCATGGGTATGGGTGGGGTTGGGGCGATATTGGGTGGCCGATGGCTGTGCAGCAACAAGGACTAGAAGTATACTGTGCAACGACAGCCATAGCATTATAAGATAAAATGGACTTCATAAATTTCACCTGACATGGCCTCACGGTTCACCATTATCTCCCACGGGGTCTTAAAGACCTTTGTCAGATGGTATCAATAGATAGCATTGATCAAAAATCATGATTTTTTTTTCCAACTATCGGATAAAGTAAACTAGGGCGAGTAAAAGAAACTACAAAAAATTGAGAAAAATTGATCTTCATAGTTTACTAAGCAGGCATAGTTTACTTCCTAGTTTATTCAGCACTTCCTACTTTACTTCGTAGTTTACATCATGGGATGAGGGTGAATTTGGTTTTGGGACTTAGAAAAATTCGGAGAAAGATGTTATGTGCGAAAGTGGATTTGAACTTGAGACCTTGGATCACCATTGGAAACATCTTACCACTACACTATACCTTCAAGCAACAAAACATTGTGGCTTTAAGCCATTATATTTTATGTTTTTCACCCCTAGTTTACTTACCCTAGTTTACTTTATTACCAAAAAAAGGCATTGCCATTTTGATCAATGCCATCTTGAGGCACATGGGAGATGTATAACTGGAGGGGCTCGACATGTCGAGAGAAAGACGGTGCGCTCAGTCGAGAGAGAGAGAGAGAGAGAGAGAGAGAGAGAGAGAGAGAGAGAGAGAGAATTTGTTGTGGAATGAGGACCATCCTCATAGGGCTACGCCATCATCTTCGACAATGAGCCATAGTGCTAAGAGGGACAATGGGATGAGGAGGCTAGCTCCATTGAAGGTCCAACTGCAGGTGACAAGGATTGACCTCGTCTGGGAGTGGAGGCTACCAGCACATTCAACATGCTTGGTGTGTAATCAAAGTGCCTCACTCACTCTGATGAATGCCTACAAGGCGTGTCTCGGATTCAATTTGATTTGTTTGAATCATGTAGTGTTTTGATGTCTTAAAAGAAAGCTTGGACTTCTCATTTGTTTTTAAGGAATCCTGTGTGGTGTTTTGATGAATTTCCACCAAGTTATGATATGCCTTAAAAGTAATCTAGGGCTTTTAATGTGTTTTTAAGGAAGGAAACAATAGAGTATTTTGTAAAGTCATTTATGAAGATCAGGTATAGCGAAACTATGGAGAAATGATGGTACAATGGGAAGATATTGAAGAGTGGTTCCCAACTATATGATCACTTTCCCATTATTTCCCATTGCACCATTATCTTCAATATCTTCTTACCAATTTGGAATTCAGAAGCTTGGTCAACTTGTAAAATTACTCAATTATGAGTAATCGAGGTCATCCAAATAAAGCTTAAATGCAACAAAGGTTACATATGAAAGTGCTAATGTCCAAAATTTGGGTGATGAAGAGAAAAATATCATGCATGAGGATGAGCCAATAGCAAATGAGCACAATCATATTGATGGTGTCAATCCAAGGGTTCAAGTGAACATGAATACACATGATTCCAATGATGGTCCACAATTAAATAATGACATGCAAATAATGATGATGATTATGTGGACCATGATGGATGGCTTTGTGCAAGAGCTTAAGAATAAACAAAGAGAGATGGTTCAAGAACTCAAAGGAGAATTCACCGCATTTAGGTAAAGACTTCATGCTTCATCAATGCATGATACCCACATGAAGGTGAATAACAATTTAGAGCAAAGGCTTCACACACCTTCTACATAATCCAAGCAACAAGAGTAAGCAGCTGATTTAACTCAAAAATAGGTGCAGATTCACAAATCTCTAGAAGTAGATTCTCTAATGATCTTATAATGCTACATCAATTCTTCAATGATTGGTAAAATTGGTGATAAAATCTTTTAGTCCATGTAAGCTTGCCCTAGTTCACAAATATGAGAGCATTTCATCAAGTAAACCATATAATTTCATCAAATCTACTAAACTATGGCCTCCTTCAACCGCTCTTTGGTTCTCCAATCGCCACCACAATTATCCAAACATTGGCTTCAATCACCAACTCTGCCACCTCTCCAATTCGGCACTTCTAATCACCTTCTCCATGCCAATCACAACTATACCTCTACTGATTCAACTGCACTTCTTTGATAAAACCCCGACTGTCATGATAAATCGATCGATTCCATATCTAATGTATACGATTCATCTGTTAAAATGCTGAATTGTACCATAAATAGCACGATCCTTCCAATCATCCAATTTCTTTATGAATTGACGATTCATCTCTATGATCGTCCGATTGTTCGATTGCTTTGCTAATCATTTGATTGCTTCAACAATCAAACGCTGATTTCTACTTCGATCGTTTGATTGCTTCTTTGATTTGCGATTGTACCTATCGATTAAATGATTGCCTTTTTCTTGTGAGGCAATATACACTACCCTTGAGCTATAAGCCAAGAGCTAAGACCTTGCTACAATGGATCCCAAGGGAGACATTGATAATTTTGATGGGAAAGGGTTTCACACTTTGTATAGATGAAAAAGGGATTTTGGGACATTGTAAATGGGAAAATAAGAAACCAACAACTACAGGGGATAGTGAAACATTATAGCTCATTGAAAATGGAAAAGATTTTACCATAATAGCTTTGGGGTTGACTAACACATATATACATCACATTATTGAGACTAACACATATATACATCACATTATTGAGACTAAAAATGCACATGAGGCTTGGGATACACTTGATAGAATCTTTGGAGCAAAAGGGAAACACTCAAAGATAGGCTTAAAAATTCAATTCTATGAAGTTAAAATGAAGTCATCTGATAGTCTCCCAGAGCACATAAACTACGTGAAGAGCCTTACAGTTTAACTTGCAACAACTCCCGATCCATAATCATAATGAGGCATTCTACACAAAGAAGAAGTTCTTCATCAACAATAAAAGCTCCTCTACCAAGAACTCCAAGGTCTACATTTACATAAACAAGAAGAATTATGGGTTCTATGGAAAAAACGTTCACATTTAGAGAATTGATTCTTGAAGAACAAGGTTTATAAAGAACAAGGTTTGAGCTATTCTTGTAGGAGGAGAAGAAGAAGCTGATGGTGACCAATAGAAAGAGGCCCCTCATAAGATCAACTACATTGTTGATGATTGGGATCTCTAAAAGAGGCCAAGGACCACAAGCCTCATCATTGAGTATCCCATAGTGTGGCCCCTCACTTTTTTGAATATTTGATTATACTCCTATAGGAGGAATCGTACTACTTTCACACCTATAGCATGGTACCTGGATAACATGATATTTGTTGAGGGAGAATTTGTTGGTAAAATTGTTTGTAGAGAATAATTTAACCTTTAAGATAGAGAGAAGGAGGTGAGAATGCAAGAGTCTTACTAGTTTTGCACCTCAAGCTACTCTTGGTAGAGTAACTCTCTCTTGTGGAGAGCTAGGGTCCTCAACCTTGCTTCCTTTATTATCACCAAAAAGGAGCTTTACAAATGGGTGGGGAGCAAAGAGAGAGAGAGAGAGAGAGAGAGAGCTATGGAAAGCTCAAGCTCTACTTTAATGCCACAATGAGTGAAAGCATGACAGACTAGATAAGAGAAGGAGAAAGGGAGAAGAGAGCATACATCAACACTATCACTCACCCACACAATCCCTAAGCATGCATGCAACAAGGCATACAAGCAATTTCAATCACAAGAGCAAGAAAACTCAAACTCTATTGTTTGAATGGGATTATGTATTTTCTCATCAGTCAAAATGTATTTATAAAATATTCATTTGTACAATGCAAAACCACCCAGGTAATGTCCAATGAGCTAGTGTAGGATGATTTCCTAGTCTAAATGTATATCACTAGCATTACACAAGTTGTAAACTTGGTGTTTGACTATATTTTGGCATTACACAAACCATAAGCTCGGAGTTTTACATGAAGTACAGCATGCGGTACAAAAATATAGCTTGAAAAAGTTATCGTGATATCAGCTATGTATGGACACAAAGTCTTTTATTTTGATGGTCTAGCTATGGCTAATGTGTTGATTTCATTTGTTCATAGAGATTGAACCCTCTGTGTGTAAGTCGGCGGATGATTGGTGAAGTGTTTCTGAGTTAGTGCTGACTCAGTCAGCATCTACTGACAAGGTACAAAGTTAGTTTTGTGTCAATTGAGTATTAAAATAATCAGTTGATTTGGGTTAAAGGGAAGTGTTTATGAGTCTGAGCTGACTGTCAGATGTCTCTCACAATAGTCATAGCAGTCAGACGGTCTAGTGGTCTGAAAGGTGATCCAGTGTCAGTAGTAGTCAGTAGTCAGTGGTATGAAAGGTGATCCAATGTAAGCTGTGTGTGAGCAGAGCTACTGTTAGATGAGTGTCCATTGTGTTGGTCCTAGTTTGGTTTGAGTGTTCAAAGTATCTAGAAGAGTTAATGGACATAGAGGATAGGAAGCCTGAGTTATCTAAGTTAGTTTGGTCAGTTTTGAGAGGACAATCAAATGGCAATTAGCTGTGGATCAGTTGTAGACAGCAGAGAGCATATAGTGTGATATCCCTTTGAGTTTAGAATAGCCTGAGGGTTGGAGAGAGTCAGAGGAGATGTGGTCCTTCTCAAAAGACCAACTCATGAGCACATGATACTGCTTGAGATTGATTCCATAAAACTTTGCACTTGCAATGGTGTCAAAAGAATACCACATATGTGAATTAGACCTAAGGTAGAAAAAACAAGATGAAGAGTTTAATGATGTATAGCATATTCATGACACATGCACAAAAAGTCTTCATTTCACATATCAGAATCCCCACATGGCATAACTCCCTTGTTGCCAACTCCTAGCTTACTAATGGCATGGTATATAAAGATAAATTCCATGAAATTTACACTTTGAAACACTTGGGAATGAGAGAGAGAGAGAGAGAGAGATTTTATCAGGTGAAAAACCATGCATCTTGTAAGATACCTCCTTTTTTTGTATTGTTAAAGAAAAATTTAATAAAATGAGACTTCCTATCTTGCAAATTAAAAAATAAAAGGAAGAGACAATGCATAATTAAAGTGAGTATATGACATAAAAGTATGTGATATTTCTTGTAGACTAAACTAAGATTTTGAAAAGATAAGTGCTCCTTAGAGATGTGCACATGCACAAATTGTTAAACATTAAATAAAAAATTTGGTTAATATGTGTAAAGTTGGGATATGTGCTAATTAAATTATAAAAATAAAAAATAGTAAAAATAATAAATTTGTATTATGAACAAGTAGATGTGTAAAATAATGTAAATGTATGAATAGGTAGTGTCCATGCTAAATAAATGGGTAAACTATGGTTTTAAAATGTATTTAATTAAATTATAAGGTTGGATGGTTATACGGTAAAAAATAAAGGATACGTAAAAAAGGGTGGTGTCATGCATATCGTTGCCTAAAAAAAGAAGGGGAAAGGGATGGCCACATGTAAATAGCACAAATCAAGGTTGAAAGGGTGGATGTCATGTAATTTGACATGTAATAAACAAGCCTCAAAACATGGGAAAACAAGAGGGGGCTATTCAAAGTGGTCCAAGATTAATTTAGGGGCTTGCACTGTCATAATTTTCTTCATGGCTATTTCTAGTACAAGGAGAGATCATTTTCTCCACCCATAAATCTCAGTGACGTACTTGCATGAAGCCTTGAACCCATATCTAGGCTTGGTACATGCCGCATGGCTATTTCTAGTACAATGAGAGATCATTTTCTCCTTAAATCTCATTGACGTACTTGCATGAAGCCTTGAACCCATATCTAGGTTTGGTACATGCACTTTCTTGTTATCTACATAGTATTGGCAGTACTTCTGCACTGGGAAGATATTCTTCTAGGTGTGTTTTTTTGAAGAGGAGAGGAGCCCTGCAATAGTCTACATCAAGTACTTGTACATCCCTCAAGCTAAATTATCAAAGATATTTGTTCCCTAAATATTTAAAAATTGATAATTATTCTTGCTTTCTTGTTTTAAATTTGAATTTGTTTGTACTTATTCAAACCATAACCAATTCATATTTAAATTTAGATTCTCTACATAGTTATTAAGCACACAAAGTGACTTAGACCCTTAGTATATCCTTAGATTTATTCAAGCCTAAACCTAATAGTGACCCTTTAAAATGATTTCCAATATCCAAGTGGATGTAGCATTAATTAATAATGAGGATGGAGAAATGACCTATGGATTAGCATAACTCTTTTACTTTTTAAAAAATTTAAATAGTATATTGATTTATTAGTTTCTAGAGAGAGAAAATATGATTATGCATGAAATATAAATTTAGATGAGCATAGAAGAGTCTAGAAATTTAGATGAGCATAGAAGAGTCTAGAAATTCTAGATTTATGATTACCATGGTTATGTCTAAATTTTGAATAAGTTTAAGTAAGTTTTTAGAGAGAGCATTAGATATTTGACCTAGATTCTAGAAAGTAAATTAACTAGGTTAAGGGTATAAGTAGCAAATAAGGACTTAAATTAAGTTTTCAATAAACTTATATTGAGGGTCCAAATCTGTTACAATTTTGATAGTAGGGCTATTTTTACAAAGAGTGAGTAAATTATTCCCAATTAGAGAGAGAATGTGTCATAAAATGACCTAGATATACGTAGGGTAAATTAATATTGTGTTTAAAGTAAAAAATTAAAAAGTTGGGATTTTCCTACTAGAAGGAAATAATTTGAGACCCAATTTTTAGAAAGAGAGTATGAATCTAGAGAGAGAATGACCTAGGTGTATTGAGAAGGATTAAGGGTAAGTTAAGACAATGCTAAGTATAGAGATATGGAATCACTAGATTGCATTAGTCAAAACCATATTGAACAAACAAGAACCCTAGAATTCAGTAAAGTATTATGTGACGGATGTTGAGACTAATTGGATCTCTTGACTAAGGTTAAGGTTAAGGGTCAGATTCTTGGGAAATGAGTCTTACCATGTGAGGGATATTATGTGATGCATTCTAATTTTCACATACATTATAATTTTTTATATTTTTTTAAAATAAATGTATTATTTGGATTGACCAGTGGTATAATGTGAGCCCCATGCTAGAGAATGTGGAACCTATGGAGGTACCACATGGGTTGTTATTCCATGTGAGTCGTACGCCTAGCAAGGCGGCTCATGTGACTGGTACCTTGACCCCTCTCATGGTCAAATGTGGGTAAGCTTCCATTATGTCTAGGGAAAGGATAGGGGAAGGATAGGGTAGGCAATCTCTCTAGAAAAGCCAAGGAGTGTCATGAGGAATATATCCTCCATAGCATCGTGGTGTATAACAAG
This sequence comes from Cibotium barometz, assembly GCF_041138505.1. Classification (NCBI taxonomy): domain Eukaryota; kingdom Viridiplantae; phylum Streptophyta; class Polypodiopsida; order Cyatheales; family Cibotiaceae; genus Cibotium; species Cibotium barometz. Next base: position 17,163,039 of record NC_141098.1, on the reverse strand, counting down.
TGAATCTTGCCATAGGTAAGGGGGTGGTACGATCGGAGCCAACCCTTCACTCCCATCACATAGCTAACCCTTCACTCATATTAGGCCACCTCACAGATGACGGGCTCACGTAGATAGTAGTGGTAAACCACCTAGGGCAAATGATGGGGAAGATATGATCATGGCGGGCAGTTGATGGTAACTGATTGAGGATCAAATCCATGGTAGGCTAGTGGTAGTTTTTATCAAGGGTTAACGAGATGAGACCATGGTGGGCCAACCATAGTTGTCAAAGGATTCAAAAGAAGAACAATTTCTATTGACATTTCACATAATAGAGATACGTCTTTATGGTTTTTATATACATTATTATTCTTAATTCTTAATCTTGGATATTGTGATTGTGTGTGAGTGAGGAAAAAGGTCTCTTTATCGATGGTATGTCTGATTTCTATGTCTATGAAATGCCGGCTAGGGGACTAAAGTGAGAAACCCTTTTGTACCAAGACATAACCCACCATTAAATTGAACCAGATCCCATGTCTATGTTGTCAACTGGTGGCTAACCCATGGGCCAGACCAAGATTAAACATGGCCATTGGATTTAATAAATGTTTTTGATAAGGGAATCAAAGGTTTGGATAGATTAGGTAAGTTGAGACTATCTTGACTGACCATAGTTTAATAAAGAGTCCTTGAAATTTTCTCCTCGATTTTTATATTAGTGATTGCTCTCCGGGGAGTCACCTATAGGTAACCAACCTCTTTGTAGAGGTTGAGGAGGGAAAACCTTAGGATTGGTGACAAGCTAGAGAAATCTCCTCTTTTCTTAGACAAGGGTGTTTTCTAGTCAAGCATGCAAAGCTACTGGGATAACCTCTACCTAGGATATTGTAGGGAGAGGCCCAAAGTAAGTTACTCTACCCAAATAAGTGTAGCTTCCACTGAATTTTATAGTATATTTAGGGGGTAGGGTCCTCTGTATATGAAGCAGCAACTTTATAGATTAAGTCTAGGACCATCGCCATGGACTCAAGTATATAAGAAGGGGCTCATTATTTCTATCCTTTTATGACCTTTATGACCATTATGAGTTTTTGACTACTATGTCATTTCTTGGAGCCTTTGGCAACCATATGCCTATGAAAGTTTTATGTTTTAAGTTAAAGCACTTAGGCATCATGGTTAGCAAGCCTGATTATAAGCTTCCATGGTGATTTGTCCCATATCTCAACTTTAGTCTCACTCCATTACATTTGGTATTAGAGCTCTTAGCTTGGATCTTGATATTTTGGATTAGGAAGTGATTAGTAATTAATCCATTTTTATATATTAATGTTTTTATATAATTTTTATATTTTCTTTTGATTTTATTTTGAGTAGATTAATAATGGAATTAATAATAATCATTTTTAGATATATACTAATCACAAATTTCAAAAACCCTAATTTTGGCAAAGATTTGAGGGAACCCTGATTTTCTTTATTTTTAAATTAAGGTTTTCAACTATTTTTAGAGTGATTTTCTTAAAATTTTCTTGCTAGATTCTCTTCCTTTCACCAAATCTATTCATAAACCTCAGTTTTCTTCTATATTCACTTAGTTCTATGAAATCTTAACAATTTTGAAAATTATTGAAGATTTGAGTAGTCCAATGTGCATATTACAATTCTATTGTGAGGAATTTTATATAGATTATTGTGTAATTTTTACAGTTTAATTACAAATTTATATAGAGCTTACTATGCATAGTGAAATTTCAAGAATCTTTATGCAGAATTATAAAGTTTAAATTCAATATTAGGTAATCTGGAAAATATCTCATATTTTGGGAATCAATTACTCCATATAGTTTTAGACATATCGTAAGCATACCAACTCTAAATTTATAGGAGATCGTATATTTAGATTTCACTCTTCAAGATCTTTCCAATGATATGTCACATGAGGGGGTTTTGACAAACTTTTGGACAAGTTCACCATGATCCCATTTTGCAAATGGAAATGGGAGTTTTCCCAAATTATCTAATATGGTGTTTTTACAAGAATAAATGGTAGTAGCCAATCG